>NC_090372.1:172556592-172873447 GCF_036365525.1 Heterodontus francisci | reverse complement strand
CTGATTGTTCCGTAAATTGCACACCCTAGTTAGGAGGACATATAGTTTCGCAGAATGGGCAGACAGGTGGCAGAAGCAATTTAATATGAAGAAATGTGAAGTACCTTGAGAGGAACAATAAGAAAAATGAAAAGACACTGAATGGTGTGGATGAAAAAGGAAGCAATGAGGTTCAAATATATAGTTCTGTGAAAATGCAAGCACAGGTAATCCATCAATAAGGGCCAATACCTTTTTCAATTTTAAAACTGGAGGCAGATTAAGGAAAAGATATCAACACATATAAAGTGTAAATTCATGAGGGATGATAAACTATGGCCTGAATTCTACTAGCGTGCCGCCAATCACAGCAGCATGCTCTGATCTCAGCAGTCCGCCCGCACGGAGTGGTCGTCACTGAACTCCTGCGATATTACACGCAGGGGCTATTTAAATGGAGGGGGCAGAGCAGCTGCCCCAATGATGTAGAGGGGGTGGCCGCTGCATCCCTAGCAAAGGCATCTGGTGTCACCATGCAGGCGTCAGTGCCATTTTTAAAGGGCTTCATGCCCTTAGAAGAAATCTGATTTTTTAAATGCACATTATTTGACACTGTCCTTAAAAAATTAAATAAAAGCTGGAAGCCCTTTCTGCTCAGCAGTAGGGGTGGGGGTGCTGCACCAAGGCCTCGCCGCCACCAGTAAAATGCAGCGGGGCCTTCTCAGCATTAGGCGTTATGGTGGGCCTCTCTCAGAAGAATTTTCCAGGCACCCCCACACATGACCCCCGACGTCAGAGGGCTAGTAAAATTCAGCCCGATAGGTCTGAGGACAGATTTGAAATCATGGCATTATTTACAAAGGAGCAGAGAAGACTAAGTGATTTAATTGATGTTTTTCAGATTAGGAAAGATTTTGTAGGATGAATAGGGAAAGAATAGTTCCATGTGATAGGTGAGTCATCAATTTAAAATTGTTACTAAGAGAGAGACTAGGGGAAATTTCTGCAACACAGAATGTTATTAGAGTATTCCCACGGTGAATAACTGAGGCACAGACCACTGTATCTTTTAAAGGGAAGAATAAACAAACACATAATGCACTGAAAGGGCTATGGGAAGACAACAGGGCAGGATTTTGCCGATGACACAAAACTTGGACGTATGGCAAACAGCGATGATGATTTGGGTAAAGAGGTTGCAGATGGAATTTAATACTGACAAGTGTGAGGTGATGCATTTTGACAGAAGGACTATTTCTAAAGAGTGTGCTGGAACAGAGGGACCTGGGGAGCATGTGCATCGATCTTTGAAGGTGGCAGAACATATTGAGAATGATTAGTAAAGCATATGGGATCTTGGTCTTCATTAATAGAGCCATTGATTACAAAACGAGGGAAGTTATGCTGAACCTTTAAAAAGCTCTGGTTAGGCGCCAACTGGCGTATTGCATCCAGTTCTGGTCACCACACTTAAGGAAGGATGTGAGGGTCCTTAAGAGGATGCAGAGGAGATTTGCCAGAATGGTTCAAGGGATGGGGATTTTTGTTACAAGGTTAGGTTGGAAAAGCTAGTGTTGTTCTCCTTTGAGCAAAGGAGATTGAGGGGAGATTTAATAGAGTTGTACAAAATTATGACAGGCTTAGATAGGTTAGACGAGAAAAAAGCTGTTCCTATTAACAAATGGTACAAGGACCAGGGGACACAGATTGAAGGTTCCAGACAAGAGATGGAGGAAGAACTTTTTTATGCAGCACGTGGTAATGAGCTGGAACTCACTGCCCATAAGGGTGGTGGGAGCGAAGACAATCAATGGCTTCAAAAGAAAATTGGATGGCCACTTGAAGGAAATAAACTGGACGGGCTGTTGCGATCAAGGAGTGGGACTGACTGGATAGCTCTGTGGAGAGCCCTCAAGGACTCAATGGGTTGAATGGCCTCCTGCTGTGCCCCAAATGACTCTATGACTCTTATTAGTTTTGAATTGTTTGAATCTGCACTGATACAATGGGCTTAACGGCCTCCTTCCACTCTGTAATTTGCTATAGAATCATAGAAAGTTTACGCACAGAAAGAGGCCACCGACTCTATTCCACCAATCAAAAGTACTCCAACTTTGGCCTAACCATTGCCTTGCACAACATTTTGAATGTTTATCCATCCCCACATGTCTAATATTCCATCCAACTTCCTTACATAGACAACACCCCACACCATCAAAGGCTCAGTGACACAGAAACCACATATTCTGTGGAATATTTGAGTCTGTAGTTAACTGAAAAATCATTGATTCCATTCTCAACAACATATTTATTGACCTCTTTTTTGATGGGGGATACTAATTCTTCTTGCTGGGAATCTTCCAGAAGTCCATTAAATTACTTTTAGTAATTTGTGAATTACAGTTTACCCTGCAACCAACAAGCTGCAAGTCTGCCTTTTTGAAATGATCTAATTCGCAAATAGTCTCAAAAGTTCAAGCTCACATCAAGGTTACTGTATAGCATATTTGCACACACTCCACCAACAGTCACTACCTTTCAAGTAACTAACTGTGAGTGAAGCCCTTCGAGATATTTCAATGCAATAAGTTGCAAATTTATCATTATTATAGAAGCAGTATTGAGTAAACAGCTAATGTTGCTCCCAAATGTAATCTAAAACGGTACCAGAGGACAATGTTTTTGCATGCATTACTCACCAATGAGAATGGGAATATTAAACGTAAATTGGTGATTTGCTTTTAATAATAAGATACATGTTTTAGCTTAGCTAATATTAACCAGAAATGTAAAAGAGGTTAATGAATGCCTTCGTATAAATATTGAAACTGTTTTTTAAATTTAAGAACATTCCAGACTTCTGCAAAACAGGGTGAGTTAAGTAACATGCTCCTCCCCCAGCATACATCCTGTTACAGCTATAGAATTGCAACACTGGAAAGGAACACTGCGGCACAGTGGCGCAGTGGTTAGCACCGCAGCCTCACAGTTCCAGGGACCCGGGTTCGATTCTGGGTACTGCCTGTGTGGAGTTTGCAAGTTCTCCCTGTGTCTGCGTGGGTTTTCTCCGGGTGCTCCGGTTTCCTCCCACAAGCCAAAAGACTTGCAGGATAGTAGGTAAATTGGCCATTATAAATTGTCACTAGTATAGGTAGGTGGTAGGGAAATATAGAGACAGGTGGGGATGTTTGGTAGGAATATGGGATTAGTGTAGGATTAGTATAAATGGGTGGTTGATGTTCGGCACAGACTCGGTGGGCCGAAGGGCCTGTTTCAGTGCTGTATCTCTAATCTAAAAAAAAAAAAAATCTACACAGTGGAGTTTGAAAAGCAATGCGGGAGAAGTTCACATTGCTGCAGCCATTTTAGGGTTGAATGCAATGGTCTGCGACTGAACTGCACATTCATGCAAGACACTGCTAAATTCATTAGGGCCTCATTTTAGTCAGCCCTGATGGTTGCTTGCAATAAGCACAAGTCATTTTTAATATTAAGATGAGGCTCCTGCGCTTGATTCAGGACTTTGTTAACTTTGTCTGTGGCAGCATCTAATTCGTTGGTTCTTAATTTACAATTCACATCTTTGAGAACTATTCCTATAATTTCTAAAGTATTTTAAGTATGAATATCTTCAGAAGCAGCAATTGCTTTGCAATACAAGAATAAGAACATGATAAAGCCAATGTCCCTGAAATTCATGTGCACCCATTGGAGAATGTTATTGTATGTGATAACCAGAGCAGGTTTCCTTTAGGGTCCTGTATGTAACTTGATCTGAGTCTATTTATATTGGCTCCCTCTAGTAGATAGGGTCACACACACCTACAGAGATACAGAATAAAAATGGATGCTTACACAGTGAAGTACATGTTAGAATGCTGAAACGGGTGCTGTCTTTTTGTGTCAACCAAACCAGATATGGTGTCAGAAGTGGGGGATTTTGTCACAAATATGAACATTCAGGACATTGCTGATACATTAGGCGCAGAGGTTTAGCAGCCTGAGATATCTGCATCATCTCTTTACACCAAGTTCGTCAGAGTAGTGAGTACAAAATGCATATTGCCAGATTCCGGCACCACAGCTGATGTGCTGCAATGGGAATTTCGAGGCAAACAGAAAAGTTTTTAAAGAATCCTGGTAAAATTATCTAGTGGCTACAGAACTGGATAAGAACACAAAGAGCGTCCAGATAGCTACCCTGAGAGCTGTAATGGGTCAGGAGTGAAAAGAAAGTTGAGAATGCTTGGAATGAGTGAGGATGATGCAAAAGAATCAAACAAGATAATTGACAGATAATCTGAACATTTTGCACCTGCAAGGAATGTTTTGTGTGACAGATACATTTTTCATAGTGCCAGCCAGCTGCAGAATGAGTGTTGACCAGTTTGTGGCCAAGTTGAGGCAGTTAGCTGAGCCCTGCAAGTTTGGTACGTTACTTGACGAGATGTTGAGAGATAGGCTGGTGCTAGGCTGTTGTGATAAACAAGCTCAAGCCAGATCGTTTAGAAAGCAGTATGTGATCTCAAGAAGGCTATCGCAGTCCTTGATGTTAGAGAGGCTGCTCATCAGTAACTCAAAGTTGTTGGAGGGCAAGAAGAGGTGCAGTACAGCCATGACAACTTACCTTCTAAGCCCAAGTCGAGGTCAGCAGGCTCCTCAAAGCAAATGTATGGTGTGAAGAAATGTCAGCAAAAGACATCACACAGCCAAATGCCGACACAAAGAAGTCACAAGGTTTCCAACACCTGTCCCTACTCTGGAGGAAGTCATGGGAAAGGTCCTATCACAGACCTTCCTTTTTGTTCTTCTTTCCCCCTTCCACTTTCACTTGCTCAAAAACTATTACATTTCAAACTTTTGCCAGTTCTGATGAAGGGTCACTGACCTGGAACATTAACTTTGTTTCTCGCCACACAGATGCTGCCAGACCTATTTAGTATTTCTGGCACTTTTTGTTCTCATCACTCCAGATGAGATTGATTATGATAAACACCCCACAGATCTTGAACAAAGTTAACCAGATGGGAGAAGAGAAGACTACTATTACGACCGAAGTGGGAGGAGTGCACTGTTTTTCTAATTCCAGTTCTGCACAGGGCACAACATATATTTAATATTTTTCCCAGTTACCAAAACGGTCAATCATAGACTCTATTTTAATCCCAGAATAAAACACGCCAATCAGGTTTCTTTAATAAACAACAAAATTATTAGTTTATTATAAAACAAGACATAACCAGTAATGAAGCAAAGCATTAACACACAGCTTGAAATATAAAAGTTTCCTTTTTGACCTTAGCCCCACACACACACACACACACACACACACACACAAATTTACTCTTTAGAGCTCTATTACAAAAAAATAATACTTTGTCCAAACACTTGCTACTTCTTGAAGAAAAAGCAAAGATATGGAAAGATGTCAGATGGCCTTTGCTTTGGTTTGGCATCCCAAATACGTGTAGACGCCTGTCACTGGGATCTTCCTAGAACAGTTCTTGTCTGGTGACGTCAAAAATCAGTTTGGACAGGCTTTCCAGCAAAAATGCAGCAACAGTTTCAGTCTGTTTCTTACACTTGTTTCTCAGAGTTTCTTAAAGAGATGGAAAACTGGCAGGCCTTTCAAAGAGCTGCATCAAACTGAGTTGGGGTTTGCTCCCTTCGTAAGTTTTCTCCAACTGGCTTTTCAGAACACTGTCCATATATCCCAACTCATTGTCCAAAGCAAAACCAAAAACAATGTTGCACGAATCAAGCCTCCTGACCCCTTTAAATCTTGACCTGTCACTTTTGTGTAAACATCTTTCCCCAAGTCAAACAGTCCCTGCTGGAGAATTATCTGAAAACCGGCACCTTCCAGTAAGGGCTTGTTTTTAGCATTCCTTGATTCTTCCAGTAACTGTTGTTTACAAGCTCAGTCCAAAAGACCTTCTGATGACCCCCTTTTTCAAAAAAAACACAAGTTCCAGCATCAATGGAACTTTTTTTAGTTTTAACAAAGAATCCTTATAATTTAAGAAAAAAATGGAAGCACTCATAACATTACACATGATGTAATCAACGAGTATGCCTTCCAGGAGAGTATCACCTCAACATAGAACATAGAACATAGAACAGCACAGTACAGGCCCTTCGGCCCACGATGTTGTGCCGAACCTTTAACCTACTCTAAGATCAAACTAACTACCTACCCTTCATTCTACTATCATCCATGTACCTATCCAAGAGTCGCTTAAATGCCCCTAATGTATCTGCTTCTACTACCACCGCTGGCAGTGCATTTCACGCACCCACCACTCTCTGTGTAAAGAACCTACCTCTGACATCTCCCCGAAACCTTCCTCCAATCACCTTAAAATTATGCCCCCTGGTGATAGCCCTTTCCACCCTGGGAAAAAGTCTCTGACTATCCACTCCATCTATGCCTCTCATCATCTTGTACCCCTCTATCAAGTCACCTCTCATCCTTCTTCGCTCCAATGAGAAAAGCCCTAGCTCCCTCAATCTTTCTTCGTAGGACATGCCCTCCAGTCCAGGCAGCATCCTGGTAAATCTCCTCTGCACCCTCTCTAAAGCTTCCACATCCTTCCTATAATGAGGCGACCAGAACTGAACACAATATTCCAAGTGTGGTCGAACCAGGGCCTTTTTGAGCTGCAGCATAACCTCATGGCTCTTAAACTGAATCCCCCTGTTAATGAAAGCCAACACACCATATGCCTTCTTAACAACCCTATCAACTTGGGTGGCAACTTTGAGCGATCTATGGACATGGACCCCAAGATCCCTCTGTTCCTCCACACTACCAAGAATCCTGTCTTTAAGCTTGTATTCCGCATTCAAATTCGACCTTCCAAAATGAATCACTTCACACTTTTCCAGGTTGAACTCCATCTGCCACTTCTCAGCCCAGCTCTGCATCCTGTCAATGTCCCATTGCAACCTACAACAGCCTTCCACACTATCCACAACTCCAGCAACCTTTGTGTCATCGGCAAACTTGCTAACCCAGCCTTCCACTTCCTCATCCAAGTCATTTATAAAAATCACAAAGAGCAGAGGTCCCAGAACAGATCCTTGTGGAACACCACTGGTCACCGAGCTCCATGCTGAATACTTTCCATCTACTACCACCCTCTGACTTCTATGGGCCAGCCAATTTTGTATCCAGACAGCCAACTTTCCCTGAATCTCATGCCTCCTTACTTTCTGAATGAGCCTACCATGGGGAACCTTATCAAACGCCTTGCTAAAATCCATATACACCACATCCACTGCTGTTCCTTCATCAATGTGTTTTGTCACATCTTCAAAGAATTCAATAAGGCTTGTGAGGCATGACCTGCCCCTCACAAAGCCATGCTGACTGTCTCTAACCAAACCATGCTTTTCCAAATAATCATAAATCCTGTCTCTCAGAATCCTCTCCAATAATTTGCCCACGTAAGACTGACTGGTCTATAATTCCCAGGGTTACCCCTATTCCCTTTCTTGAACAAGGGAACAACATTTGCCACCCTCCAATCATCCGGTACTACTCCAGTGGACAGTGAAGACGCAAAGATCATCGCCAAAGGCGCAGCAATTTCTTCCCTCACTTCCCGTAATATCCTTGGGTATATCCTGTCTGACCCCGGGGACTTATCTGTCCTCATATCATTCAAAATTTCCAGCACATCCTCCCTCTTAACCTCAACTTGTTCGAGCATATCAGCCTGTTCTACGCCGTCCTCACAAACGACCAGGTCCCTCTCACTAGTGAATACTGAAGCAAAGTATTCATTTAGGACCTCCCCTACCTCCTCCAACTCCAGGCACAAGTTCCCTCCACTATCCCTAATCGGCCCTCCCCTCACTCTGGCCATCCTCTTGTTCCTCACATAAGTGTAGAACGCCTTGGGATTTTCCTTAATCCTACCCGCCAAGACTTTTTCATGTCCCCTTCGAGCTCTCCTAAGTCCATTCTTCAGTTCCTTCCTGGCTACCTTGTAACCCTCTAGAGCCCTGTCTGATCCTTGCTTCCTCAACCTTAAGTAAGTTTCCTTCTTCCTCTTGACTAGCTGTTCCACATCTCTTGTCATCCGAGGTTCCTTCACCTTACCATCCCTTCCCTGCCTCATCGGGACAAACCTATCCAGCAGTCGCAGCAAGTGCTCCCTAAACAACCTCCACATTTCTGTCGTGCATTTCCCTGAGAACATCTGTTCCCAATTTAAGCTCCCCAGTTCCTGCCTAATAGCATTGTAATTCCCCCTCCCCCAATTAAATATTTTCCCATCCCATCTGCTCCTGTCCCTCTCCATGACTATAGTAAAGGTCAGGGAGTTGTGATCACTATCACCGAAATGCTCTCCCACCGAGAGATCTGCCACCTGGCCTGGTTTGTTGCCAAGCACCAAGTCCAACATAGTCTCCCCTCTAGTCGGCCTATCTACATATTGAGTCAGGAAACCTTCCTGGACACACCTGACAAAAACTGCTCCATCCAAAATATTTGCACTAAGGAGGTTCCAATCAATATTAGGGAAGTTGAAGTCACCCATGACAACAACCCTGTTACTTCTGCACCTTTCCAAAATCTGCCTCCCAATCTGTTCCTCCGTGTCTCTGTTGCTATTGGGGGGTCTGTAGAAAACTCCCAACAAAGTGACTGCTCCTTTCCTGTTTCTGACTTCCACTCATAATGACTCAGTAGACAAACCCTCCTCAACGACCTCCCTTTCTGCAGCTGTGATACTATCCCTGATTAACAATGCCACTCCCCCACCTCTTTTACCTCCCTCCCTATTCCTTTTGAAACATCTAAACCCCGGAACATCCAACATCCATTTCTGCCCCTGTGATATCCACGTCTCCGTAATGGCCACAACATCGTAGCTCCAAGTACTGATCCATGCTCTAAGTTCATCACCCTTATTCCTGACACCTCTTGCCTTAAAATAGACACACTTCAACCCTTCATACTGGCTGCAACTTTGCCCAGTCAACTGTCTAACCTTCCTCACAGACTCTCTGCACTCAGTATCTGCCTGTTCAACAGCTACCCCATCCACTGATCCGTGGCTCCGGTTCCCATCCCCCTGCCAAACTAGTTTAAACCCTCCCGAAGAGCTCTAGCAAACATCCCACCCAGGATATTGGTGCCCCTCCAGTTCAGATGCAACCCGTCCTTCTTGTACAGGTCCCACCTTCCACAGAAGGTATCCCAATGATCCACATATCTGAATCCCTCCCTCCTACACCAGTTCTGTAGCCACGTGTTCAGCTGCACTCGCTCCCTGTTTCTAGCCTCACTGGCACGTGGCACCGGTAACAATCCTGAGATTACTACTCTGCTCGTCCTGCCTTTCAGCTTCCAACCTAACTCCCTATATTCGCTTTTCAGGTCTTCATCCCTTTTCCTAGCTATGTCATTGGTACCGATATGTACCACGACCTCTGGCAGCTCCCCCTCCCCCTTAAGAATCCTGTGGACTCGATCCGAGACATCCCTGACCCTGGCACCCGGGAGGCAACATACCATCCGGGAGTCTCGTTCGGGACCACAGAATCTCCTGTCTGTTCCTCTAACAATTGAATCTCCTATCACTATCGCTCTCCTATTCTCCCCCCTTCCCTTCTGAGCCACTGAGCCAGGCTCAGTGCCAGAGACCTGGCCACTGTGGCTTTCCTCTGGTAGGTCGTCCCCCCCAACCGTATCCAAAACGGTATACGTATTATTGAGGGGAACGGCCACAGGGGATCCCTGCACTGTGCGCCTATTCCCTTTCCCTCCCCTGACGGTCACCCAGCTACCTTTATCCTGTAACTTAGGTGTCACTACTTCTCTATAACTGCTCGCTATCACCCCCTCAGCATCCTGAATGATCCGAAGTTCATCCAGCCACTGCCCGAATATATAGGCTTACTTACCCAGCAGTCCACTTGTCCGCCAAAACAAAAGGTAAGTTATTTTAAACTGAATCTCACCTTCCCAGCTGACACCTCGCTCGCACTATCACTGCTTCAGAAAAAGCTGCTGCAACAAAAGGTGATATCACAGTACGTCCAGTGAAGCATGCAGCTTGTAAAGTAGCTATTCCTTTGAAGCAGGAACTGAAGCAGAAGCTCCGTGAACTTGAAAAACGGGGAATCCTTGTCAAAGTTACACAACCAACAGAATGGATTAACAGGGCAGTCATTGTGAGAAAGTCTCACAAACTTCAAATCAGCATTGATCCTAGGGACTTGAATAAGGCTCTGAAGCCCACACTACCCTATTCCCACTGTGGATGACATCTTACCGAGGCTATCTAAAGCTCATGTCTTCTCAGTTCTTGATGCTAAAAATGGGATTTGGAAAATAAAATGAGATGAGGAGAGCAGTCTTCTCAACATTCGCTACACCTGGACATATATGCTGTTTGTGATAGCAACAGCTGTGGAAGCATTTCAATGACACCAGCATGAAATTATTGAAAGCTTATTTATTTAGAGATACAGCACTGAAACAGGCCCTTCGGCCCACCGAGTCTGTGCCAACCACCAACCACCCATTTACACTGATCCTACATTAATCCCATTACCCTCTCACTACCACCTACCTATTCGAGGGGCAATTTACAATGGCCAATTTACCTATCAACCTGCAAGTCTTTGGCTGTGGGAGGAAACCGGAGCACCCGGCGAAAACCCACGCAGTCACAGGGAGAACTTGCAAACTCCGCACAAGCAGTACCCAGAATCGAACCCGGGTCGCTGGAGCTGTGAGGTGGCGGTGCTAACCACTGCACCACTGTGCCACTCCATAGAGAGCATTGATGTCATAGCTGATGATTTTCTGATATTCAGCAGTAATGACACCCACCAGGAAGCAGTGACAGACCATGACAAGAATGTAGCCAAGTTCCTTCAGACAGCAAGAGAAGTCAACTTGAACAGGAAGAGGCTTCCACTTCATCTCTCATCAGTGCCTTATATGAGACACCTACTGACAGAGGATGGTTTACACCCAGATCCAGACAAAATAAAGGCTATCATGGAGATACCAGCACCTAAAGACAAAAAGGTAGCCGCCCGCCCCCCTCCCCTCAGCATCCTTCTGGAGCTAGAGATAGGATAGCCGGTCAGAAGCCAGCCAGACAGTCAGGGCCTGGAATAGAGGCTAGGCTGGTGTAGAGACAAAGTAGCACCCAGATCTTACCTAGTTCCAGGACAAGTCTACAGAAGAAATTGTAAATTCCTGAGACTGGCAGCTGAACTGACACAACCCCCAACTCAATCTGAGCCAGTGAGTCAGCCCAAACAAGAGAACCAGCGAGAAGCAGATCAGATGGCAGCTCAGAACAAAGAGAGTAAGGAAAACTCTTCCTTTGCAGCAGGAACTGCTAGCACACCAGTCAAAGCTGAGACTGACAAACACCAGCTTCAGAAACATGAAGGAGGATCTGAATCCATGATCTTAAGAGCAGAGAAATCAACGGTCACAACATCTTTGACAGCAGCGCAGCAGAGCTGGCTGACTAAGTCTTCTAGATCAAGGCAGAATATCAAGATGCCAAGTATGAGCAGTTTGTCAGCAAGTGAGCCGAGCATACCTGTTAGAGCGGATGGAATTCTTTTGTAAAGTTCAAGTTTGTTTTTTCGAAATGGTCTATTCAAGTTTGAGAACACGTTAACCAATCTCTAACGAGAACACTGGATGCACATTTGTTGATGCACAAAGAGTTAGGCCGGGATTTTACCCTCGGCGGACGGGAACTGGTCACCGACTGAAAAGTCAGTGGCGAATCTGCTTCCACCTCGCCTGGAGATCGGACCCGTATTTTGCGGGTCCCCGGGCTTTAATTGCTCTGAGGTGGGACTTCCACCCACTTGAGGTAGGAAGTCCCACCTAATGGAGCTGCCAGCCAATCAGCGGGCCGGCAGCCCCTAGACCCAGCAGCGCCACCGGGAGCAGTGGCCACTGTTGGGACTGCAGCCCAGCTTGAAGAAAAGATGTCGGGGAGCCTGGAACAAAGGTAAGTTTTGGTTGCCTCAACTGGGGGTAATTGGTCAGGCCCCAGCGAGGCAAGGGTGGTCAATTGGGGGAATGGGGGGCATGTTGGGTGTTGGGGGTGGTTGGGGTAGCGGGGCGGCCCTCCATCGGACACACGGCGCCCAATCTGAGGGCCCCCCTGGGCCATTCAAGAGCGCCTGCCTTTGTCAGGCGGCTTCTCTCGAGTCTAGGACACCCGCTTGCCCCACGTAAAATCCGGGTGGAGGAAGGTGAAGGCCCTTAAGTGGCCATTAAGTGACCACTTAAGGGCCTTGATTGGCCTAGGGCGGGTGGGCCGTTTATTGTCACCACCGTCCTGCGTAAAGTGGCGGCAGAGGCGGGAGCGGGTCAGGAAGGGCTCCCGGAGTCTCCCGCTCCATTTTACGCCACCCCCAATCACCCCCCCCCCCCCCCCCCCCGCGCTGCCACCATCCTGCTCTTCGGGGTGGGCGTAAAATTCAGCCCCTACATTTATTGATTCATTGAACTGAAGAGAACACCATGAACCTTAAGGACTCAGCTGAAAAACGCATATCATACACTTATAAATTTGGTGTTATTACTCTGTGGTTGGGTTCATGATCGTGGAGCTGGGTATCATGGTAATGGGGACCCCAGAGGGTCGGAGATTATGGGAGACGGGAGGGATTGGGCGCAGGACCCTGATCGGGGGAGATCAGAGGTTAGGGCAAAGTGGCTGGGGGGTGGTGAGGGAGTGGTGGCGGTCCCTTCCTTTAATGTGAGGTTGGGAAAGGAACACCTACTCCTCCTGGCTCCACATTCAGATAAGTTAATTAACTTCTTGGTTGGACTTAGATGACGATCCTTAGGTTTGGTTTCCCTCAGTGCAGCCGACACTACCGGGTGTCTCAAGGCAAACAAAGCTAGGAGCATGGCTTAAACAGGCATTAAGTCCCTTATTTGCATATGCCTATCTCTTCTTTCAGCTATGGGTAAAGGTTGCATTTTTCTGTCATTACTCAATATGGTGGGCGGCACCCTTCTGGCTGGAAATGTGCACAGACATCCTGCCTACCATTTTGATGCCTTAGTAGGCCGAGTATCACCCAAAAAATGAAAATTCTTTCAGAGATTACACTTACCAACCTTCTCACCATATTAAACAATCCGGAAACATGTCCAATTGTCTCTTAAATCCAGTTATACTCTAACTGTCAATGACCACCTCTTCTATCTCTAAATGAGAAAGTTTCATCTGACTTCCTTTGTATTTCCTCATTTTTAACAATTCCCCTGCTATTTGAACTCTTCACCACTGTAAACTACTTTGTCAATTCCTCTTACAATCTTAGAAATTTCACCTCAGAGTATTCTGGTTTCCAAAGCAAATGAATATGCTATATACAGGCAACCACTTGCAGAGTACAAAGGAAAAATATAGCCTAGAAATTGTTGCCGTGCAATACTTAACTGTGGGTTACTTAAGGTTTTTGAGTGTTACAATAGATGTTGCTCTCCCCCTCCTCTATGTGTTAGCCTCAATCGGCTCTCCCTCACCATCTCCTCTTCCTCCTCTGTATACTGGCTTGTTCAGATGTTCCTCAATAGCTCTCCCTGATTTGTATTGCCTGCGTTATATCTCTTGCTCCATTTGTTTCTCCAGCTGTCATTTTACAGAATTAGCAGCTTGGCAAGGTCGTCTCAGTTGTGATCACTCATTGGTAGATTTAGGAATTATCTACCAATGAGAAAGGAGCATCAAGAAGACCTTTGCAAACTTATAGCTTGTCATGATTCAAAAAGGAAAAATTATTTGCATGGATCAGCAGAGGATGTTTAGCCAAGGCTTGCGATATAACATCCCTGACCTAAAAATAGTACGTTAGATATCACACATTAAAAATAAAGCAGAAGTAAAATGGACAGTTAGCTGATCCCAGCTGCAGAAATAGTGGGGACTTAAAAATTAAGTGCAGCATCCAGGGGCTTAGAAGGCAGGAACAATATCAACCAGGGTTCCTGATTGGCATCCATAGGAACATAGGACCAGGAGTTGATCATTTTGCCCCTCGAGTCTGTTCTGCCATTCAGTTAGATCATGGCTGATCTGCAACCTAACTCCATACACCCGTCTTTGCCCCATATCCCTTAATATGTCCGGCTAATAAAAATATATCAATCTCAATTTTAAAATAAACAATTGATCTCGCAATAATTGCCATTTACATTGCCAGTTCCAAACTTCTACCACCCCGAGCCAAGTGCTGGAAAATGGGATTAGAATAGTTAGGTGCTTGATGGCCGGCACAGACACGTTGGGCCGAAGGGCCTGTTTCTGTGCTGTATAACTCTATGACTTCGCAAAAAGTGTTTTCTAATTTCCCTCCTGAAAGGTCTGGCTCTAATTTTTTGATTATGCCCCCTAGTTCTAGACTCCCCAACCAGCAGAAATGGTTTCTTTCTATTTACCCTATCTGTTTCCCTTAATATCTTGAAAACTCTGATCCAATCACCCTTTAACTTCCTAAATTCCAGGAAATACAACTGTAGTTTGTTTAATGTCTCCTCATAGCTTAGCCTTTGGAGTGCAGGTATCATTCTAGTAAATCTATGTTGCACTCCCTCCAAGGCCAATATATTTTTTCTAAGGTGTGGTGTCCAGAAATGCTCACAGTACTTCAGGTGTGATCTAACCTGAGCTTTGAATAGCTGAAACATGACTTCTACCCACTTGTATTCTATTCCTCTAGATATAAAGGCTAGCATTCCATTAGCCTTTTTGATTATTTTCTGTACCTCTTGATGACATTTTAATGATCAGAAGACCTGGACCCCCAAGTCTCTTGGGAGATCCACTGTTTCTAGCTTTTCACCATTTGGAAAGTAGTCTGTTCTATCCATTTTAGGTCCAAAGTGAATGACCTCACATTTGCCTACATTGAAATTCATTTGTCACTGTTTTGCCCATTCAGTTAATCTATTACTATCTCTTTGTAATTTTACACTTCCATCTACACTGCTTACAATACCACCTATATTTGTGCCATTGGCAAATATGAATATGTAGCTTTCTATCTCATCATCTAAGTCATTAATAAATACAGTTATTATTTGACACTCCAACACAGATCCTGTCAGACACCACTAGTCGCATTCTGCCAATTAAAGTACCTGCCCATTATCCCTACTATTTGTCTCCTGCCAGCCAGCCAATTTCCCAACCACATCAATAATTTCCCTTCAATTCCATGAGCTTTAACTTTAGTTAACAGTCTCTTATCCAGGAACTATTGTCACGAATAGATGAGAACCCTCTTATAAATTGTATTTTGTCCATTTGAGTATTAATGTCTACCATCATTTTTCTACATCATGTTTAAGTTTTTACTTTTATGTTCCGATTGTCAAAATGGAGGAGAGAGGTTACGTGGGACAGCAACTTGAAAAGGGTCTAGTTTTAGGACCCAGAAAACCTCTATCCAACCTGTCTGGACTTGAAACTGTGACAGTTTGAGGGTACATTCCACATCTGCCTTTTGGGCAGATTAGCCCAGCTGCTTGATGCTGCACACCTCTCTCTAAGACACAGACAGCAAAAACTAGAAAATTTAAGAAGACACAGACTGCAAACAGCAAAGAAAATTAAAGACACAGTCTGCAAAAATAGCAAGAAAACCTGCCTTCTGCTAGCTTCCTCTCCATCTATGAGAAAGGTGACTTCAACCAAATCAAGTTACCTCCATTTACCTTTGAGAGTGCAAAGAAGAAGAAATTTGTAAGAGATATTTCCAACAGCTCCACCCTAGTTAGCATTTCTAATCGGTGATCCCCAATTTTTGGACTTTTCTTGATAATCTAAACAGGCACTAGTTTTAACTGAAATTCATGTTAGTTTACAGTTCTATTTAGTAAATGTACGTGTCTTTTTATGCCTTTAACCTTTCCCTGAATATTTGTAAGTGTGTGTGGCGAAGTGAAACCTCTTCCCGAGTTTGAGAGTGCGTAACATAAACCCTAATTGATTTAACTAACAGCTGTGTTGTTGTTGTGATCATTTATTATCAGGGTTTAAGGGAGGGAAAGAAATGTAATCACTAATCTATTTACGGACAGGTGCTTGTAAAAACAGTGAAATATGTTCAGGAAATAAAAGGATTAACTATCTGTTCCTAACACTTTGTTGGAAATTCTACATGCACAGACATTGGGTGAGAAAAGATTGGGCTCTCCCCATAAACCCACTGTCAAAGAGCCTGCCAATGTTCATTGTCTAGAATCACATTCTAAGAATAGGCATTTGAGGAAAGTACTAAAGGGCTTCTGCTGACATGGATTGATACAACAGGAAAGCCAGTGCCTGCAGGAGAGGAGGAGAAAAAAGAAATGGTAAGAAAGACATTTAAAAAAAAACATAGCAGCAATGTTCCCTCTAAATATTCTGTGTGCTGGGCAGACGACAAACTACTCTCAGCACTATTTCTTTGTCTGCAGGCAGTTTACATTTTAAAAGTCATGACTTATATTATGCTTGAAATTTCTCTCGATGACCTGATGAAGTTGTGAGTGGCCTATTTATTTCATTCCAGATTTCTCTGTGGCTGCGCATGCATACATCTTAGAGAGACACTGCATACGATTTCTATTGGCTTCCTACTAGGAACACGGCCATTTACAGCTGTTTCACTGGCCATTCTAACAAGGTCATGGTCAGAGAATAATGATTTTCCCATGAAATTTGATCTCCCATCTTCTTAAGATAAATAAAATGTAAATAAATAAATAAATAATCCTTTTATCTTAAGATGGGATCATGTCTGTAAAAAATATGAAGCAGTGGAATAACTGCATCAAAGCATCAATATGCAAGGACTAACAAGAACAGAAACCAGAAAAGCTAAGGAGAACATTAAAGTTTACAATAAAAACAAGAAATGCTGGAACCACTCAGCAGGTCTGGCAGCATCTGTGGCAAGACCCGAAGAGGGGTCACTGACCCAAAATGTTAACTCTGCTTCTCTTTCCACAGATGCTGCCAGACCTGCTGACTGGTTCCAGCATTTCTTGTTTTTATTTCAGATTTCCAGCATCCACAGTATTTTGCTTTTATTAACATTTACAACACTGATTTATTGAAACAAGCTGTGGCTTACTACTGGACAACCTTTCATAAGTTGCATTGCATTCAGAAAAAGTGTGCATTTCCTTTAATGCTGAAACATACAGGGGAAATTTTCCCTGGATATTTTAGGTGCTAAAGAGCCTCCAACATGGCCAAGATGTGGTCTTAAGATGAAACATCGGTTTAGATTGCATTTAGTGCCAGACACCACCTTGGTAAAGGAGTTGACGCTTGTGCTAGGAAAGTCCACCTGGAGAAGCAGATGATTGCCACACAAATAGCCTACTAATGCTCATTAATGAGGCTGCACGGCATTTTGGTTGCTAGTGCTTGACCTAATACCCTTTCCTAATTGCAACCAACTGATTGGGAGTAAACTAGTTGTTGCAGAGGATTTCGAGCACTACCTAAAGGTACAAGAACACAAGAAATAGGAGCAGGAGTAGACCATATGGCCCATTGAGCCTGCTGTGCCATTCGTGGCTGATCATGGCTGATCTTGGGCTTCAATTTCACTTTCCTGCCCGCTCTCCATATCCCTTGATTCCCTGCAAGACTAAAAATCTATCTATCCCAGCCTTAAATGTATTCAATGATGGAGCATCCACAACCCTCTGGGGTAGAGAATTCCAAAGATTCACAACCCTTTGAGTGTAGTAATTTCTCCTCATCTCAGTCCTGAATGATCGGCCCCTCATCCTGAGACTGTGTCCCCGCGTTCTAGATTCCCCAACCAGTGGAAACAATCTCTCAGCTTCTACCCTATTAAGCCCTTTCAGAATCTTGTATGTCTCAATTAGATCGCCTCTCATTCTTCTAAACTCCAGAGAATATAGGCCCAATTTACTCAGCCTCTCATCATAGGACAACCCCCTCATCCCAGGGACCAATTTAGAAAATCTCTGTTTCATCGTCTCCAGTACAAGTATATCCTTTCCTAAATGTGGAGAACAAAACTGCACACGGTATTGCAGGTGCGGTCTCACCAAAGCCCTGTACAATTTTAGTAAGACGTCTTTATTCCTGTACTCCAATCCCCTCACAATAAAGGCCAACATGTCATTTGCCTTCCTAATAGCCTGCTGCACCTGCATGTTAACTTTGTACGTTCCTGTACGAGTACCCCCAAGTCTCTTTGAACATCAACACTTACCAGTTTCACACTTTTAAAAAAATATTCTGCTTTTCTATTTTTACGACCAACGTGAACAACTTCACACTTCCCTACATTATACTCCATTTGCCATCTTGTTGCCCACTCACTTAACCTGTCTATATCTCTTTGCAGTCTCTCTATGTCCTCCCCGCAACTTACCTCCCAACTGAGCTTTATGTCACCTTTTACTGTTCACTTGCTGCTGGAGGTTTGAAGAGGGCTTTTGAAACATCAGGAGACTTTCTAGGACATTTTGTCAAGAATTCACCAACACTCTTATCAACATTTTTTCTGAAAATTCTTTGAGGACTTCATCAAAAAAGTGAGTGCTGTACAACTCCAGCTTACTGAAAATAACCACCATATTTAAATTTGACAGAAAAATATAGGCACAGATTTTGTGATGATATAATCATGGCAAAACTGTCAGCGACCACCATCTTTACTGCACTGAAATTGACGGCAACTTCTAGTGTCTGCACGTGCACAGAATAAAGTGGAAATCCAGAAATTGCTGTTAGTGATTCTACATTTCTCCTGAGGGTGCGCTGTTGAGGTCTCCCCAGAGTGCAATCAACGGGAAATCTATGAATCGACGAGAACTTCCACTTTTACGCTCTTAGACTCGCTGTAAAAACCCTCAGAAAATTCGGAACCTTGGAAATAGGAGCAGGAGTAGGCTATTCGGCCCATCGAGCCTGCTCCGCCATTCAAACAGATCATGGCTGATCTACCTCTATGCCATTTTTCCCCACTATCCCCATGTTGCATATTACATGTTGAATGAGGTGTAACTGAGATTTTAACAGCATACTGCCTTCATAATTATTGCTAAACATCCTCTTGATGGGCACCCCATCCACCACTTTAAACAATCACTCCCTCCACCACCGGCAGCAGGGTGCAGAAACTATTGCAGAAACTCAGCAAGTCTCCACCTGCACCTTCCAAACACTCGATCTCTACCACCTAGAACAACAAGGACATCTGACGCATGGGGACACCACCACCTCCAAGATTCTCCTCCAAGTCACACACCATCCTGACTTGGAACTGTATCACCATTCCTTCACTGTCGCTGGGTTAAAATACTGGAATTCCCTCCCTAACAGCAGTGTGGGTGGACCTACAACACATGGACAGCAGCAGTTCAAGAGGTGGCTCACCATCACCTTCTCAAGGACAATTCGGGATGGGTAACAAATGCTTGCCTTGTCAGCGATGTTCACATCCCATGAATGAATTCAAAAAACTGGTTCTGAAAAGCTAATTTTATGTTTGTGGAATAGTAAAATTTCTCCATTACGATAAAAAAAGGTCCACAGACTTTTGTTTTTTATTTGTTTATCTCTATTTTATCTTCTATATTAATCCAATTATAAATCATTTATTTTCTATCTGAATTTTTAAATTAAAAGTAAAGGGATTCAGTGCTTTTAATTTTCTGGTCTGGTCTCAGAGACTACTTCATTGTGATTGGTTGATTACTGTGCTTGCTGGTATCACTGCTGCTGCATGCTTGGAGAGTCCCTTCGCTTGGCGCCAGATTTAAACTGCCGTTGTGAAAGGAGAAGTCCGTGCCGCAGAGATCATTAGATCTTTATGGGCAGCATTCTTTAAATTCAGCAGCGAGTGCCATTGCTTCACTGCTGACTGAGCCATAATTTATTTTGCACAGAGGCTGTAGGATATAAAACTTGGAAAGCTGCCCTAGAGGTTTCAGTACTCAGAAGGGCTGCATGAAAAAGAGGAATGAATCTGCAATATCTACTTCTATCAGCACCAGCAAGGCCATACACAGATCTTTGATACACGCAGACTCATCAAAACCCACCAGTTCAGAACTTTCGCTCATAATATTTTGACAGCTTTTTGCTGCTTAAACTGGTTTAATTGAAGAAGACTGAAAATTCACCCCCAGACTGTTCTTATGACACTTGAAAAATGAAATAGTAAAAAGTAATTTTTTTCAGCATTCTACATGACAGTTTTTCAATCAGTACAAATCAAAATCAACAGAACAAATAATTAGAAAACCCACGAAAGTTGCAGTCTAGGATGCAACATCTGCTCAACAAGTCAACATTTATTCCTCTTACAGCCAAATCAATTTGCTGAATACATGACAGGAGCTATGATAACAAAAATGCTTACAGGACTATCAACAATTCTAGCAGGAATTAAAGAAAACAATTGCACCAACTCAACTCATTGTATTTGTGGTGCAGGAGACAGTGGACCAGGCATACTCTTTTACTTAATCAAACTCATTCTGTGGTCCAGTATTTCCAGCAGGGAGCAGTGTTAGCAACACGAGCAGGAAAGGCTTTTTTTAAAGGATCCATTTATGATCAGAGCTCCATTTTGTAGTTAAAAGACAGGTTTACAGAATCTGTTGTAACAGGTTATATCTGTAGATTGTCAACAAATCAGCTCAGATCTCCAAGACTGTACCAATTGTCATCAAAAATTGTCTCATCTTCTGATAGATATGCATCTCTTTGGCAACAATATGTTTACCTTTCCTATGTTCGTAAGGACAGCTTTTGTTATGAGACCACTCTCTGGAATGCTGAGTTGATGTGTGTTAGCTGTAAAACCAAGAATGAAGGTCACAGAGGTCATTAATGGCCTTTTAGCTGACCTTATAAATTGGACCATTGTAGGGAAGTTAGGAAAGACCTGGGGTGAATTACCCTGTGACAGAACTTAAAACTGTAATGTGAGGTCTCCCACAGCCTTCACATCATTATGTGTTGTCTGTGTGTATCATTTCTTATTGTACATTCTATAAACAAAGACTCAGCATTTAGAACCTTAATTCCTGTTATGGAGAAAACAGCTCCAAGCTGGTTTCTCTAACGATTAAGCTACATTCAACATTCACAGACAGTGTATCTTGGAAAATTGCAAGCGCACATGCTGTGATTTTGCAGCCATTAAAATTAATTACTGAGCTGCTCGCTAGGGATACATTCCAGAGCGACAAAGGAGACAATGAAGGAGATTTATGAGGCATTAAGAATCATTGTGAAGGATTCACTCGACATTGGGATGATACCAATAGACTGGAAATACACTTAAGGTGGCCATATTCAACAAATCAGATACAGGCAACTACAGATGCATTAGTCCAATTTCAATTTTGTGTAAAATAATGGAACTGATTATCGGGAGTAAACTTGAGCATTATCTGTACAGTAATAACTTAGTAAACAACACTTGCTGCTGACCTTGAAGAAAGCTGCCCACAAAGATTTAATGATCTCTGCGGCACGGACTTCTCCTTTCATGACAGAAGCTTAAATCTGGTGCCAAGTGAAGGGATTCTCTAGGCGTGCAGCAGCAGTGATATCAGCAACATGAATTGACCAACTCCCTTTAAGCCTGATGACATGTGATACCAAGATTTTCAGAAGGTACTTCACAACAGGCTGAAAACAAGGGCAATTCTGGATATATTTTAACTATGCATAAGAAATTGGTTGCAGTGTAGAAAACAACAGATTTTTTTAATTCTTTCATGGGATGTGAGCATCACTGGCAAGGCCAGCATTATTGCCCATCCTTAATTGCCCTTGAGAAGGTGGTGGTGAGCTGCCTTCTTGAACTGCTGCAGTCCATCTGGTGTAGGTACGCCCACAGTGCTGTTAGGAAGGGAATTCCAGGTTTTTGACCCAGTGACAGTGAAGGAACAGTGATCTAGGTCCAAGTCAGGATGATGTGTGACTTGGTGGGAAACTTGCAGGTGGTGGTGTTCCTATGCATCTGCTGCCCTTGTCCTTTTAGGTGGTAGAGGTCGTAGGGTTGGAAGGTACAGTTGAAGGAGGTTTGGTGTGTTGCTGCAGTGCATCTTGTAGATGGTACACACTGCTGCTACTGTGCACCAGAGGTGGAGGGGAAAAAGAACAAAGAACAGTGCAGCACAGGAACAGGCCATTCGGCCCTCCAAGCCTGCGCCGATCTTGATGCCTGTCTAAACTAAAACCTTCTGCACTTCCGGGGACTGTATCCCTCTATTCCCATCCTAGTCATGTATTTGTCAAGATGCCTCTTAAACGTCGCTATCGTACCTGCTTCCACCACCTCCCCCGGCAGCAGGTTCCAGGCACTCACCACCCTCTGTGTAAAGAACTTGCCTCACACATCCCCTCTAACCTTTGCCCCTCGCACCTTAAACCTATGTCCCCTAGTAACTGACTCTTCCACCCTGGGAAAAAGCTTCTGACTATCCACCCTGTCCATGCCACTCATAACTTTGTAAACCTCTATCATGTCGCCCCTCCACCTCCGTCATTCCAGTGAAAACAATCCAAGTTTATCCAACCTCTCCTCATAGCTAATGCCCTCCAGACCAGGCAACATCCTGGTAAACCTCTTCTGTACCCTCTCCAAAGCCTCCGCGTCCTTCTGGTAGTGTGGCGACCAGAATTGCACGCAATATTCTAAGTGTGGCCTAACTATGGTTCTGTACAGCTGCAGTATGACTTGCCAATTTTTATACTCTATGCCCCGACCGATGAAGGCAAGCATGCCGTATTCCTTCTTGACTACCTTATCCACCTGCGTTGCCACTTTCAGTGACCTGTGGACCTGTACGCCCAGATCTCTCTGCCTGTCAATACTCCTAAGGTTCTGCCATTTACTGTATACTTCCCACCTCTATTAGATCTTCCAAAATGCATTACCTCACATTTGTCCGGATTAAACTCCATTTGCCATTTCTCTGCCCAAGTCTCCCACCGATCAAGTGAATGTTTAAGGTGGTGGGTGGTGTGAAAATCAAGTGGGCTACTTTTTCCTGGATGATGTTGATCTTCTTGAGTGTTGTTGGAGCTGCACTCATCCAGGCAAGTGGAGAGTATTTCATCACACTCCTGACTTGTGCCTTGTAGATAGTGGATAGGCTTTGGGGAGTCAGGAGGTGAGTTACTCGTTGCAAAATTCCCAGCCGTTGACCTGCTCTTGTAGCCACTGTATTTAAATGTCTAGGCCTGTTCAGCTTCTAGTCAATGGTAACCCCCAGGATGTTAATGATGAGGGGTTCAACAATGGTGATGCCGTTGAATGTCAAGGGGAGACGGCTAGATTTTCTTGTCAGAGATGGTCATTGCCTGGCACTTGTGTGGCACAAATGTTACTTGCCACTTATCAGCCCAAGCGTGAATGTTGTCCAGGTCTTGCTGCATGTGAACATGGACCTCTTCAGTATCTGAGGAGTAGTGAATGGTACTGAGCATTGTGCAATCAGCAAACATCCCCACTTCTGACCTCATGATGGAGGGAGGGTCATTGATGAAGCAACTGAAGATGGTTAGGACACTACCCTGAGGAACTCCTGTGGCGATGTCCTGGGGCATAGATGTTTGGCCTCCAAGAACCACAACCATCTTTCTTTATACTAGGTATGACTCCAACCAGTGGAGCGTTTCCCCCTGAACCCATTGACTTAAATTTTGCTAGATGTCATGCATGGAAGGAGCCATGATGAAATAAACAATGAAATGGAGGAATTATGAAGTTAAAAATTAAACTGTTAAAACTAAATCTAAAGAATATGGACACTGGTACCACAGTCAAAATGGAGTAGCAGTCACATGACCCCTCCTGTACTGCAAATCAACAAACTTGTCTTCAAAAATGGAACTCATTAACGTCATCTGAAATAGCTCTGGGGAGAACACTTTTGAAATTGAAAGGAGCACGATTGCATGTTGATGACTTCTAACTATATGAATTAACTAATAAAGAATTCTGGAGACATAGGGACTCAGCCAAAACCAGAATGAATAGGTGTGAAGTAGCCATGACATAACAGAATGGTACCCATCCAGACATCAATAGATAGGCATGGATTCCACATCCTGGTCCATTGTGTGATCACACCAAGGGAGAAGGCCATGTGTTTCCAAACAGAAACTCTAATGTGATGGATTTTTAACTTAAAAGGTCACCCTCTGAAGAGAAGGTAGGTAGGTCATGCCAACATCATAGTAAGCAGTATAGCCAGAGGCTTGGAAAGAGATCCAGTCAAGCCAGGAAGAAGCCCTGCGGTTAATTCAACACTTCAACTTGCTGCAGCAGAGAACTGAAAGTGACCACCACCTCCAGTCTGAGGTCTTAACCACCAGAATTCAACAACACCTCACCAAGTTCAAGTCTACAAACTCCTAGCCTTGCAAATTTAAAAGAGACTGTCCTTCTGAGAAGATTCAACAGGTTTACTGTAAACCACAAACACCTACCTCACTTTGAACTATATCCTACCTTTTTCTCGATATCTATCTATTCTTGTGTATGTGTGTGTGAGTGAATGTTTGCGTGGATGAAGTTACGACCATTTCAGGATTTGTGTAAAAATAGTTATTTTTTTTAATCTACAAGAAAACCTATCATTTGTCTGTTTATTCGACTCTAAAAAAAACTCAGGGACTAACACCATTTTTAACAAAACACGATTGCATTAAGTTGGGAGGTGAACGGTGGGAACCACTCACACCCCTTACCACCTGTCCGAAACATAAAGCTCCTTGATGCCACACTCGGTCCAATTCTGCCTTGATGTCAAGGGCATTAGAGGAGTCATGTCAGGGTGGGAGGAAGTACATAACGGGGGTGTCCCAGAAATCAGTGATGGTAGTTATGTTTGATTTGAACTCAGAAACATATTGTTATGTTATATATTGGTTCATAATGGGCAAAACAATGGCGAGTAAATTTAAAGACAAGGTAAAAAGTGCTAAACATTGGAAGAAAAAATGGGCAAAACACATACTCCATGAATCGCACAGCAATCAGTAGCATATCTTCATGTGGGGTTACCTTAAGGGACTACATTCAAAATGGTGAAGCTAATGGATGCTGAGACCTCCGGGGCATAAAATTCGGAAGCAGCATTACTCAGGTCTACCTGTAGCGTTGTAGTGTGGGCTGCATTGCTGGCCAGTTCCTGTACAGCCTACACAGAGTAAAGTCAGTTGGAGTGGCACATGCAGGTGTGTCCCCTGCATGCACCTGAAGTTGCTGAACGTGCACAATCATGATTTTAATGGGCTGATGCAATGCAAAAATACCAAAACTGGTCAGCGTATGTGTAGGCAGCGCCTTCCTCATTCACTCCTGAAACAACAAGCATTCGGAAGCAAGATAGGCCCCATTCTAGGACTGTTTAAAGGGCCACTCAACAAGTTGCAGCTGAGGTACTTTTGACTTGTGCTCAGGCTAAGTTGGTGGAAATACTGTGGTGAGTAGCTGGACGAGTTTGGAGGTTTCTGCTGACCACAGAAAGGAAGAAAATAACATTGTCTTGCATAGGTGTGAGCACAGTTTTTAGATTTTTTAGATTTAGAGATACAGCAGTGAAACAGGCCCTTTGGCCCACCGAGTCTGTGCCGACCATTAACCACCCATTTATACTAATCCTACACTAATCCCATATTCCTACCACATCCTCACCTGTCCCTATATTCCCTACCACCAACCTATACTAGGGGCAATTTATAAAGGCCAATTTACCTATCAACCTGCAAGTCTTTTGGCTGTGGGAGGAAACCGGAGCACCCAGAGGAAATCCACGCAGACACAGGGAGAACTTGGAAACTCCACACAGGCAGTACGCAGAATTGAACCCGGGTCGCTGGAGCTGTGAGGCTGCGGTGCTAACCACTGCGCCACTGTGCCGCCCAAGTTGTTGCAGTGCCACCTGCTCTGTAACATGACCAGGACATGCAGAGGAGGAGACAGAGAGTGGTAACTCTGTGAAGAGGGTGAGAAGGAGGGCTCTCCTTAGAAGGCCCTACCTCAAGAGGGTCTTCCAGGAGCACCAGTCCTACACTGCTATAACCTAGGAGCAGTGCCTCAGGAGGCTTTGCTTCACTAAGGAGGAAATGACCTGGAGTCTCAAACCAGATCAAGGACGGCGTTCGCAGTAGCTGTGATGATCACTGTCACCCTTTCTTTCTGTGCAGCGGGATCCTTCCAGGTGGGAGCTGGCGACATCAGCAATGTCACAATTCGTAGTCCACAGAAGCATCCAGGAGGTTACAGGGGCACTCTACATCCTCTTCTCCCTGAATGAAAGGGCACAGGGGTTCACCAGGATAGCAGGCTTCCCAAGGGTGCACCATCGACTGCATGTACGTGGCTCTGCAGGCCCCCTATATCCAGAGGAAGTGATAGTGTAACCACAAGGGCTACCAGTCTCTCAACTTGCAGTTGATGTGCAAACTTACCAAGAAAGTAATCTCGGTGAATTCCCACTATTCTAGCCATACCCATGATGCTTTTATCCTGTGACAGCAATTCCTACTGCTGTCTTCAGGCCTCCAAGATACACTGGAGGGTGGCTGTTCAGCGACAGGGATGCTCATCTCCACACGTGGCTCATGACTTCATTCCACCATCTCGCACGCGAGGTCAGAGGTTCTTCAATGAAAGCCATGGAATCACTCAGAACATCGTGGAGCAAACTATTGAGCTCGTAAAGCATAGATTTCGCAGATAGATTGCTTGAGGGATCTCTCCAGTACATGCCTAAGACGGTGTGTGCTGCATCCTGCACAACCTCACAATTATGAGGGCCCAGCCACAACCTTCTGGGACCTGGAAACTACCTCGGCTGACGGTGGAACAGGAGGAGGAGGAGGAGGAAGGGAGGAGATCAAATGCACCAGGTGCAAATGGACAAATGGAGAGGGGCCACATTGTGAGGCTTCACTTCAGTTAAAAGAAACTTCCCCACCCCAAACTTGGATCCACCGTTCCTTTACACTATATCCATATCAGACTCCCGATGACAAACTACCTTTGGCCTAAATCACTCAATAGAGGCCAACAGCAAAGGCCATCACACAACAACTTTATCTAGCAATAAATAAATAACACAAAACAAACAGGCCTAATCAATCTCATGCATCCTCTTAGTGCTTTCCTTGCAGGTGCCCTTACCTGACCTAGTGCTCCTTTGCAAAGAAAGAACAAAGAACAAAGAAAATTACAGCACAGGAACAGGCCCTTCAGCCCTCCAAGCCTTCGCCGATCCAGATCCTCTATCTAAACATGTCGCCTATTTTCTAAGGGTCTGTATCTCTTTGCTTCCTGCCTATTCATGTATCTGTCTAGATACATCTTAAAAGACGCTGTCGTGCCCGCGTCTACCACCTCCGCTGGCAATGCGTTCCAGGCACCCACCACCCTCTGCGTAAAGAACCTTCCACGCATATCCCCCCTAAACTTTTCCCCTCTCACTTTGAACTCGTGACCCCTAGTAATTGAATCCCCCACTCTGGGAAAAAGCTTCTTGCTATCCAACCTGTCTATACCTCTCATGATTTTGTACACCTCAATCAGGTCCCCCCTCAACCTCCATCTTTGTAATGAAAATAATCCTAATCTACTCAACCTCTCTTCATAGCTAGCGCCCTCCATACCAGGCAACATCCTGGTGAACCTCCTCTTCTGCACCCTCTCCAAAGCATCTACATCCTTTCGGTAATGTGGCGACCAGAACTGCACGCAGTATTCCAAATGTGGCCGAACCAAAGTCTTATACAACTGTAACATGGCCTGCCAACCCTTGTACTCAATACCCCGTCCGATGAAGGAAAGCATGCTGTATGCCTTCTTGACCAGTCTATTGACCTGCGTTGCCACCTTCAGGGAACAATGGACCTGAACACCCAAATCTCTCTGTACATCAATTTTCCCCAGGACTTTTCCATTTACTGTATAGTTCACTCTTGAATTGGATCTTCCAAAATGCATCACCTCGCATTTGCCCTGATTGAACTCCATCTGCCATTTCTCTGCCCAACTCTCCAATCTATCTATATTCTGCTGTATTCTCTGACAGTCCCCTTCACTATCTGCTACTCCACCAATCTTAGTGTCGTCTGCAAACTTGCTAATCAGACCACCTATACTTTCCTCCAAATCATTTATGTATATCACAAACAACAGTGGTCCCAGCACAGATCCCTGTGGAACACCAGTGTCTGCAGCAAGGCTGCTGACTTTCAGTTGGTGAGACTGCAGATGGCCTTACAGGACACCCTCCAGCAGCTCTGGGCCTTGAAGGCCCAGCTTCGGACTGCACAACCTCAGCATGGACAGCAGCAGTCTGGGCTGCCTGGCTGGCTGAAAGGCAACAGCAAGGACACTGGTGCAGTGACACTGGTGGGAGCACGAATGCTGTCATCCTGAGAGAGGACAGCAGGTTTGTGCTTAACAGGGCCACTGCCACTCCTTCGTAATCTGCTGGAGCAGTTAGCTGTTTTCTGTGAGAGCCTGCGTGCCCTGTCGAGAACTGAGATCCACATCCATAAAAGCAGCTGTTGACGCCTGATGGCGACAGCCTGAGACCAGATAGCTGCAGTCTGAGCTTGAATGACAGCAGTCAGCAATCTCATGACCTTTGTTTGAGCTTCCACTGCAACACTGATACTTCAGGGGTTGTGCTGCAGTGGAAGCTGAGACAGGGCTATCTGACACTCCATCATGGGTCGGTTGGACAGTGCTGCCATAGAGGTCCCCATCACTTCCACAGTGGAAAGGATGAACACCAAGCTCTGCATCGTTCCCTCTGCCATGGTGGAGCTGGACTCCTCCATGCTCCTAGCCAGTTACTGGAGGCTGTCTGGCAGGCTTGCCAATGCATCATGTATCTTGGTGTGCATGTTCATCAGCATTTTCCTATAACCCGCCCCAACGAGGTCCTCATCTGAATTCCCTGCAGCAGAACTGGTGTGTGACCTCAGCTTCTGGAGAGTTCACACAGGAGCTGACCTTTTTTATAATCATACTTTCATGGGATGTGGGCATCACTGGCAAGGACAGCATTTGTTGCCCATCCCTAATTGCCCTTGACAACTGAGTGGCTTGCCTAGCCATTTCAGAGGGCAGTTCAGAGTCATCCACATTGCTGTGGGTCTCGAGTTACATGTAGGCTAGACCAGGTAAGGATGGCAGATTTCCTTCCCTCAAGGACATTCGTGAACCAGATGGGTTTTTACGACAATCAATGATAGTTTCATGGCACCATTACTGAGACTAGCTTTCAACTTGAGATATTTGTTAATTAATTGAATTTTTAATTAATTGAATTGAAATTCCATCAGCTGCCATGGGGGATTTGAACCTGTGTTACCAGATTAGCCTGGACCTCTGGATTACTATTTCAGTGACATTACCACTACACTACTGTCTCCTGCCTTGTCTGAGAAGTGGGTGCCGGGTAGCCAACCACGATCACATGGTGCCCAGCCAATTAATGGCCTGTAGGTGTAGGGCCTGTTCAATGCTCAAACAGAGGCGGGCTATGAGGCCCCCGTCTCAGTGTCACCTGATGCAGAGGCCGGTGCTGGTGCCATTTTTAAAGGCCTGACACTCCAGTAGTCAGTCGAGCTTTGCACACTGTAATCAGCACAGGAGCAATCTAGAAAAGCCCTTGCTGCCAGAGTGGACCCTCCACTCGAGTGACTGAAGGTACAGTGGACCCACAACACCAGTGCCTGAAGGACAGTGGAACCTCCACGCCAGTGCCTGAAGGACAGTGGAACCTCTACGCCAGTGCCTGAAGGACAGTGGACCCTCCACTCCAGTGCCTGAAGGACAGTGGACCCTCCACTCCAGTGCCTGAAGGACAGTGGAACCTCCACGCCAGTGCCTGAAGGACAGTGGAACCTCCACGCCAGTGCCTGAAGGACAGTGGACCCTCCACGCCAGTGCCTGAAGGACAGTGGAACCTCTACGCCAGTGCCTGAAGGCCAGTGGACCCTCCACGCCAGTGTCTGAAGGACAGTGGACCCTCCACGCCAGTGCCTAAAGGCGAGTGGACCCTCTACTCCAGTGCCTGAAGGAGAGTGGACCCTCTACGCCAATGCCTGAAGGACAGTGGACCCTCCACTCAAGTGCCTAAAGGTGAGTGGACCCTCTACTCCAGTGCCTGAAGGAGAGTGGACCCTCTACTCCAGTGCCTGAAGGACAGTGGACCCTCCATGCCAGTGCCTGAAGGACAGTGGACCCTCCATGCCAGTGTCTGAAGGAGAGAGGACCCTCCACCGCAGTGCCTGACGGAGTGTGGACCTTCCGCCGCAGTGCTGCCATTCGAGTGCCTGAAGGAGTGTGGACCCTCCACTCCAGTGCCTGATGTAAGTGGATCCTCCACCGCAGTGCCTGAAGGAGAGAGTACCCTCTACTTCTGTGCCTGAAGTCTGGACTCCCAAGGAATTCTTGGGGCTCAACCAAGGAGCAGACCAGAAGGCTGGGGCAAACATGTCAAAGGAAAGACACCGGGTGCCCTACAATTTAGGGACGCATCCCTGCAGGTTCTCCTCCACCCTGCAAGGGAAAGGCGAGACCTCCTCTTCCCAAGGGATGGCAAGAAGAAACCCTCCTGCCTGACCAAGCAAGCCTGGATTGAAATCTCAGAGGAGGTCAGCAACCATGGGATCATCCTCTAATCCTGGGTGCAGTACCACAAACGGGTCAATGGCCTCCTTCATTCCACCAGGGTGAGTCCTCCATACCACTCTCCTCTTTGTGTCTTGTATGTGGGAATGTGAGATTATGCACTAAATAGGGAGGGAGTGAACAACCAGGCACTGGCAAAGGAGAGCGCCAGCACCAGATGCCTTATGATGCATGGCAGCATCTCGACCACCCCCATCACGTCCTTTGAGTGTGGATGTATGGAGTCCCCATCATGGGCCAAAGGACTGCCACCAGAATTGGCGTTGTGCTAGTCTTTGTGTGAAAATTAATGGTGTCCTTCCTTCTGCCTTCAAGAGAAATAGGCCCACAACAAGAAGAAATGGACGAACACTGGTGGAGGCATCCCCGATATTAAAGCACTGATGCCGGCAGTGGAGGCAGCCCTGAAACTGGCTAGCTCACAGGGCATCCATGCAATTGCAGATGGCAAGACTGGAGTGTCAACCCAAGAGAATGAGGACCCATAGCATTCATGTGTCTACCAAAGCAAATCTAGAGACCCACATCAGGCATGTTTGGGAAGAGGAGATAGCCCCTAATTGTTTGTGTTCTATCAGGTGGGTTTCGGCACTCTGGAAGGACAATCAGACACTGAGACCAGGGGCCTGCAGTTCACCTCTGAGAAGAAGAGTTCCTCAGAAGGTACAGCACCCTCTATCAGCACATATACTCTCACGTAGGTGGGTGTGCACTCACGAGTAAATTCAGGGTCACAAGCTGATGAGAGCACCACACATGCACCCAAGCTCCTGGTGGAGGGTGTGACAGCCGAGGCCAATGACAGTCGGAGAACTGTGGGAGGCCAGGCCCATGCAAAGCCCCAGGCTGATAATGGGCATTTTGTGTTGGCAACACAGAACCTGCTGGAGTTGCAGCAAGAGGTAAGGGAACATCTGACGGAGCTGCCAGAGGCGATGAACACCCATGCGCAGGCAATGGAGGAGTCTATCCAGGACATGAGAGCTGCCATGTCTCAGGTGCGTACGTGGATAGCTTCCTCCATTGAGAGGTTTGTGACCTTCATGGAGAGCCAGATCCAGCAGACCACTCAGTGGCTTCCAGAGATATTCACAGACATGCATACCATCACCTTGTCCACAAGCTCAACTCAGCCTGTAGTCTCCACCAGGTCCTCATCCTTCTCTGATTAGCAGAGAGTTACAAATGTGCCTTACAAGGAAGGAGGAGCCTTCCACATCTGGGGGCTCCTCTGGGCGCTTTGAAAATGGACAGCAGCTCTTCAGCCCCTCTTCAGCCAGTGTCCCCAGCACCTCCAGGAGGAGCTGCAGTGACAAAGGAGGGTCCTGCACCTGTGCTTCAGCCAGCCAGGGCCCTCTAAGCTTCAGGCAGCCACAGGACAGCTGCCAAAATCATCCTAGGCCAAGGGACAGCCCGATCAGCAGACTGCCTCCACCTCAGCTGTAAGTGCAGGGGTCACACCTCGTAGATGCACCCAAAAGTGCATTAAGAGCACCTAAATACACTTGCAGTTCATGGGTGCTTAAACTTTGCACTTGTTAAGACCTGAGAGAGTTGTGCCAATAAATCTCTGTCACAGTTACTGTTGCTAATCGCTCATACATTGATTGATGACTTGTCAAATGCTACCTACACCATTGCTCCCTCCATGGGCACCTAATATAGGGGCAAGCTGTGTTTGCTCAGCTCCTCCGCTATGTCAGTGTGCATAGTGAGCCTGGGAGCTAGGCGCAGGAGTGTGATAGGAAGGAGGCGATATTCAGTCTAGGTCAAGGTGAGACTTTATTGCACTGACATTGAAAGGACATCAGGGTCACAGGTAACTGTGTATGTATGAGATTGTCTTGAACCTCCTTGTACATCTCAATGCCCTCATCTCCAGTGCAAGGGATTCAATATCCTGTGCCGCCTACTCCAGCACCCTACTCCACATCCTCCTCATTGGATGAGGAATGGCAATCAATTATGTCCCCATTATGTAAGGCCTCCCCCCTCTGCAGTGCTAGATTGTGCAGTGCACGCAGACCACCATGATATACTAGACCCTCACTGGGGTATACCACATGGCTCCATTGGATCAGTCAAGACACCTGAGTCTCATCTTCAACAGCCCAATGGCCTGCTTGATGGTCACTTGAGTGGACCCATGGCAGGTGTTGTACCTCTCCTCCACTGCATTGTGAGGGTTCTTCATAGGCATGAGTAGCCACGTCTTCAATGGGTAGCCTTTGTCCCCGAGAATCTATCCCTGAAGGCGAGCAGGGATACTGAAAAGCTGTAGCACCTGGGACTGTTAAAGAATGTAGGCATCATGGCTGCTTCCCAGAAAGTGGGCACACACCTTCAGTAAATGCTTTCGGTGGTCCCAGACCAGTTGGACATTGATGGAATAGAGGACCTTCCTGTTGATGAAGGCTGCTGCTGTTCCATGGGCGCCTTGATGGCCACACGCATGCAATCAATGGCACTTTATACCTGAGGGAATCCAGCGATGGCACCAAAGCCGATGGTCCTCTCTGCCTGACTGTAAGGGTCGGCCCAGTACCACACATCGTCACAGCCCCCTTGACCAAGGCATTGGTAACCTCCATGATGCAGCAATGGACTGTTGCCTGAGAGACCTCACACATGTCTCCAGTGGATCCCTGGAAAGATCTAGATGAATAAAAGTTGAGTGCCATGGTGATCTTCAAGACCACCAAAGCCCATGGGCTGCAGATCGTCCTGCAGCATGACACATAAGTTGGGGACAGCTTCCTTGAGAGCTGTAGTGTTTGCTAACAATGCCGCTCAGACATTTGCAAGTAGTTGAGTCGAGTCCGGTACACTCTCCTGCGGATAGGCCCTTCTTGGCGCAGATGTCTACTGTCGCTCCCCTATACACACTTCACCGGCGTGCCCTTCCAGAGGCTGGCCCTCTTGCTGCTGCTGCTGTTGCTATAGTAGAGCCACTGGTGCCTGGCCCTCTCTCCCTCTGTACTGCTCCTCCTCCACATAGGGGTCCATGAAGACTCGGTGTATGAGTCCCATGCCAGTTGGTCTCACCCTGTCATGCATTGTCCTTGGCGTCAATCTCCCCTGGGACCTGCCCCTTGCTACTCCCCTCTCAACACACACCAATGCCCTCTCCGTCCCTGGCAGAGAGCCACCACCCCAAGAAACTCCCACTCTTAGATGTCTTTGGCCACAGACCAGCAATGGCCTCGCTTCCCACTCTTCCCCTTCAAGACTAACAACAATCTCACTCTGGCTGACTTGCAGAGGTGGCACCAAAGCCTCTTGTCGGTACCACCAGCTATATTTTGTCAGGGATCTGAAGGCCTGTGATCCCCATGCATCATCGGTTAAATTCAAAACTCCATGTAAAATCACAGTCAGGTCCATGCAAATTAATCAATGAGGATTAATAATTAACTTTGTCAATGAGCTTAATTGCAGTCTCGCCGAGTTGTAGCAGCGACACAGCCTTGGATCTTTCCCACTGCTGGCTAAATGTGGAACCGCATCATGACATCAGGGTTCCAGGTGAGTGCATCCCCTCCCAATTTTTTGGCCCTGCCCCCCACCTCCTATCCAATCCTGCAGATCCCATAGAATTCAGCCCTACATGTGCAGATTCTGACTCTAAACTAGCCTCTAATACTTGTGCAATTCCAGCATCTGAGCTGGTAGCTGCAAGTGTTAAAAGAAATGAAAGACTTACATTTATATAGCGCCTTTCATAAGTATTTGGTCAAGTTACAGTGCTTCTTCCTTTTCTCACCCTAACGCCTGAGACTGCAGGAGCTGAGCAGCCAGTTGTTCTTAACTATCTGAAAGAATCAGAAGGATAACGGGAGGGTAGCCATGAGGTAAGGGAGCGTGTGGAGGGAAGCAGATGATTCACGGTCACTCCACCTGCAGTTTCCATTTCATGGCTCTGTTCAGGATGAGAGTGAGGAGTCAGTGGAGAGGATGCATAAGGCAGCAAGTTGCCATCATTCAGAATGGCCTCAGCGGTGCGGGTGCCACTGGTGCCCATGATCCTGCGGTCCATCTGCTCGAGGACGCTGAGGGGATGGGCTCTTGGTCGTCCTTTGCTGGTTATCTGCCTCTACTTCCTGTTGTGGGCAACCTTCTCCTGCAAGACAGAGGGTGAAATGTCAGTGACTGTATGTCAGTGTGTTTGAGTATGTACCTGCCATAGCTGAATAGGTGGAGGCAGCGAGAGGTGGGTGTGAGGTTGGCAGCATTGGTAGGTAAGTGAGGGTGAGGTGTACAGTAAGGATGTTAGGGGTGAGTCCTGAGTGTCAGGGTGTCTGCTGGGTGAGTAATGAAGGTTTGGCGCATTGAGCAGCGAGTGAGAGATGTGATGTGCAGATGTATCCACTCACCTTGATCACCTGGGTGAGGTTTTTAAACCTATTAGGCCACAGCTGCCAGGGTCATGGAACCAGACTGTAGGTATTGACTGCCCTCACCACCTGCCCTCATTCCCTTTGGAAGGTTACTCTTGAGAGCTTCCTATCCCCCGGTTGGAAACATGGCCTCCTTCCGAGCCTTGATCTTTCGACACAATGCATCCAGGGTGATGACACTAAGTCGGGAAACCTCTCCTTCCCCTGGTGCGCCATTAGCTTCACCCTGAATGGCAAAAAACGATTATCGAGCAGCCAACAGTGCATTGCTGCAACTCCTCTTTTATAGGAACTGCACCTTTAAAGAGGGGAAGCTGCCTGGAGCACGTGGTTTCTTCCCATTGCGACTTGGGCCCATGGAGCACGCAGACATGGGGCAGGATTTTCCGTTTTGGGTCAGACGATGTCAATTGCAGATCCAGCACCGTGATGAGAGCAGCAACCCTACATCGATTTTGGCTGGATTGGCAAACTAGTGGCCAGAGGGCACACTCACTATTAAGGACAGCGGGTGGGCTCCCAAAGCTGGAAGGCCAGTAGGAGGCCCTCCAGCATGGAAGGAGCTGCAGCCTTCCATCGCAGGTAAGTGAGTGAGAGGCACTTCCCTCTTGAGGTACCCTCTCGGAACTTTAAAAATATTTAAAATTAAAAATGTCTACAAGGTGCTGAACCATCATTATGGAGCGGATTTCCCTCTACAGGGCGGCCTATGGCTGCAGCTGTAGCCAAACAGGTGGTGGGGGGGAGGGTGCACGGAGACAAAGTCCCTCAGAATCATCCTGGAGCTCTGGGCCCTAGGTCTGCCGCCGGGAGTCCGCCTCTCGCAATGGCCCAGGGACCACAGGCTGACTGGAAAATTCCAGTCAATCAATGGCCTTAATTAGCCTTTTAATAACTTAAAAAGCTACCCACCACTTGCGGGAGGCAAATGGTGCCGGCAAACCACACTCCAGCCGGCGGTACAAATTTACGCACCTGTTACCTCTGTTCCTGCCCCCATTAGCATCTGAAAATACTGCCCGTGGAGTCCGGGGCTATGCAGGAGACGCTACAATCATGGAAATGAGTTGGGTAGATGAATTTTGTGTCTTACCCACCTCATTTCCAAAGAACACACAAAGAACACCAGCTCCTAGCTCGAGCTGCGGGTGGATTCACTGTGGAGCATCCGTGATGCTGAGGACGTCATGGATAGCACATTCAGTGAGGTGGTCACACCGCAGATAATGGCTGCACAGGCAGAAAAGGGATGGGTGACCACCAGACAGAGTAGTAGGCGCAGGCAAGTAGTGCAGGAGTCCCCAGTGGCCATCCGCCTCTCAAACAGATATACCACTTTGGATACTGTTGGGGGGGATGATCTCCCAGGGGAAAGCAGCAACAACCAAGTTCGTGACACCACGGAGGGCTCTGCTGCACAGCAGCGGAGGAAAAGAGGTGGAAGAGGTATAGTGATAGGGGATTCTATCGTAAGGGGTGCAGATAGGCGTTTCTGTGTCCACAAACGAGACTCCAGGATGGTATGTTGCCTCCCAGGTGCTAGGGTCAAGGATGTCTCGGAGTGGCTGCAGGACATTCTGAAAGGGGAGGGTGAGCAGCCAGATGTCGTGGTCCATATTGGAACTAACGACATAGGCAGGAAGAGAGATGAGGTCCTGCAAAGTGAATATAGGGGGTTAGGCAGAAGGTTAAAAAGCAGGATCTCTAGGGTTGTAATCTCAGGATTACTCCCTGTGCCACAATCTAGTGAGAGTAGGAATAGGAGGATAAGGTAAATGAATGCGTGGCTGAAGAGCTGGTGTAGGAGGGAGGGCTTCAGCTACTTGAATCATTGGGATATCTTCTGGTGCAGAGGTGACCTGTACAAGAAGGACAGGTTGCATCTAAACTGGAAGGGGACCAATATCCTTGCGGGGAGGTTTGCTAGTACTACTCGGGAGGGTTTAAACTAGTCTTGCAAGGGGGTGGGACCCAAAGTAGTAGTCTCTCTGATGAGATAGTTGAGGCAAATGTAGAGGTTAAAGCGAGCAAGTCCAGTAGGCAGGCCGGGCAGGGGCAGGACAGGGAGCGTGGAAGGTTTGGTAGGCTAAACTGCATTTACTTTAATGCAAGAAGCCTTACAGGTAAGGCAGATGAACTCAGAGCATGGATCGGACATGGGATTGTGATATTATAGCTATTACGGAAACGGGGTTGAGGGATGGGCAGGACTGGCAGCTCAATGTTCCGGGGTACCGATGCTTCCGGCGTGACAGAGGTGGAGGTAAGAGAGGAGGGGGAGTTGCACTATTGATTAGGGAGGACATCACGGCAGTACTTAGAGAGGATATCCCAGGGGGAATGTCCAGCGAGGCCATATGGGTAGAACTTAGAAATAAGAAAGGGGTAATCACTTTGATGGGATTATACTACAGACCCCCCAATAGTCAGAGGGAAGTGTAGGAGCATATATGTAGGGAAATCACAGATAGGTGTAGGAATTATAGGGTTGTAATAGTAATTGTAATATTGACTGTAACTGCCTTAGTGCTAAGGGATCAGATGGGGAAGAGTTTGTTAAGTGTGTCCAGGATAGTTTTCTGAAACAGTATGTGGATGGCCCTACTAGAGAAGGGGCTACACTCGACCTCCTCTCAAGAAATGAGGATGGGCATGTGATTGAGGTGTCAGTTTGGGACCAGTGACCATAACCCTATTAGCTTCAAGATAGTTATGGAAAAGGATAGGACTGGTCCTCAGGTTGAAGTCCTAAATTGGGGAAAGGATAATTTCAGACAGGAACTCTCAAAAGTTGAATGGGAGAGGCTGTTTACAGGTAAAGGGACATCTGGCAAGTGGGAGGCAATAAAAGTGAGATAGGAAGATTTCAGGGCCGGCATGTTCCTGTTAAATGGAAGGGCAAGGCTGGCAAGTTTAGAGAACCTTGGTTGATGAGGGATATTGAGGGTCTGGTCACGACAAAGAAGGAGGCATATGTTAGGTATAGGCAGCTGGGGCCTCGAGGAGTATAGGGGATGTAGGAGTACACTTAAGAAGGAAATTAGGAGGGCAAAAAGGGACCATGAGATTTCCCTGGCAGATAAGATAAAGGAGAATCCTAAAAGATTCTATAAGTATATTAAGAGTAAAAGGGTAGCTAGGGAGAGAGTAGGTCCCCTTAAGGATCAGTGTGGTAATCTATGTGTGGAGCCACAGGAAATGGGTGAAGTCTTAAATGAATACTTCTCGTCTGTATTTACCGTGGAGAAGGTCATGGAAGCTAGTGAGTTCAAGGGAGGAAACAGCGATATCCTGGAGCATATCAACATTACAAAGGAGGAGGTGTTGGAGGTTTTGAAGTGCATTAAGGTGGATAAATCCCCAGGGCTGACCAGGTGTATCCTAGGATGCTATGGGAAGCAAGGGAAGAGATGGCTGGGGCCCTGGCAGAGATTTTTGTATCATCGTTTGCCAAGGGTGAGGTACCGGAAGACTGGAGGATAGCTAATGTTGTGCCTTTATTCAAGAAGGGCAGCAGGGATAAGCGAGGGAACTACAGGCCGGTGAGCCTTACATCAATGGTGGGAAAGTTATTGGAAGGGATTCTGAGAGACAGGATTTATAAGCATTTGGAAAGGCATGGTCTGATTAGGGATAGTCAGCATGGCATTGTGCGTGGGAAATCATGTCTCACGAATTTGATTGAGTTTTTCGAGGAGGTGACCAAGAGGATTGAATAGGGCAGGGCAATGAACGTTGTCTACATGGACTTTAGCAAGGCCTTTGACAAGGTCCCGCATGGTAGGCTGGTCCAGAAGGTTCGAACACATGGGTTCCAGGGTGAGCTAGCCAATTGGATACAAAATTGGCTTGGTGATAGGAGGCAGAGGGTGGTAGTGGAGGGTTGTTTTTCAGATTGGAGGCCGGTGACCAGTGGTGTGCCACAGGGTTCGGTGCTGGGCCCTCTGTTGTTTGTCATATATATTAATGATGTGAATGTAAGGGGCATGATTAGTAAGTTTGCAGATGACACCAAAATTGGTGGTATAGTGGACAGTGAAGAAGGTTGTCTAAGGTTACAACAGGATATAGATCAACTGGGAAAGTGGGCAAGGGAGTGGCAAATGGAATTTAACGCAGACAAGTGCGAAGTGATGCATTTTGGGAAGTTAAACCAGGGCAGGACATACACAGTGATTGGCAGGGCCCTGCGGAGTGTTGTTGAGCAGAGAGACCTTGGGGTGCAAGTACATAGTTCCCTGAAAGTGGCAACACAGGTAGACAGGGTGGTGAAGAAGGTGTATGGCATGCTTGTCTTCATCGGCCGAGACATTGAGTACAAGAGTTGGGACATCATGTTACAGTTGTACATAACGTTGGTTAGGCTGCATTTGGAGTACTGTGTGCAGTTCTGGTCGCCGCACTACTGGAAAGATGTGATTAGGCTCGAGAAGGTTCAGAAAAGATTCACAAGGATGTTGCCTGGTTTGGAGGTCTTGAGTTAAAAAGAGAGATTGGATAGGTTGGGTCTGTTTTCCCTGGAGCGAAGGAGGCTGAGAGGGGACATGATAGAGGTATATAAAATTATGAGAGGCATTGATAGGATAGATAGCCAGAGTCTGTTTCCCATGGGAGGGGTGACTAAAACTAGAGGGCATAGATTTAAGGTGAGAGGGAGGAGGTTTAAAGGGGATCAAAGAGGTAAATTTTTCACACAAAGAATAGTGGGTATCTGGAATGAGCTGCCAGAGGAGGTGGTGGAGGCAGGAACAGTAGCAACATTTAAGAGGCATCTGGACTTGAATGAGCAAGGCATAGAGGGATATGGAATTAATGCAGGCAGGTGGGATTAGTATAGATAGGCATTATGGTTGGCATGGACGTTGTGGGCTGAAGGGCCTGTTTCTATGCTGTACGACTCTATGACTCTAAATCAGGTGGAATGAATTACGCGCTCCTGATGTTCGATTAAATTTTTGGATATTGTTGAATTATGAAAGCATTTTACTTCCAAATTGGCAAAAGTCTGCGACATAAAGGCAGCTGGCAGGACTAAAAACGGCGCTGCTCAAATAATCACACAAAGGCAACGTAAACACATGGCAGCACACAATGGCCGGAGGGAGAGAGTGAGCGGGCCAGGGAGGGAGAGCGCGAGCGGGCCAAGGAGGGATCGAGCAAGTGGGCGGGGGGGGGGGGGGGTGTGGTGGGTGGAAAGAGAGTGAGCGGGTGGGGGTGGGTGGGGTGGAGGAGAGCGCACCCGCCGCCACCAAGGTCTTCAGCCGAACTCTCCCCGCTTCCCCACTCCTCTCTCCCCGCGTTACTCAATGACGTCATCTGCGCATGCGCCAACCAGTCCTGGCAATTCAGAACAGAGCGCATGCGCAGAGAGCAGGGGCCCGTTTGCGCATGTGCCCATCTTGGCGCAGTCTGATGACGTCAGCGGCCGGCTGCGTTGTCAAGAATCACTTTGTTATCCAAAATTCTCCAGTTTAGGCCTAACCAGTGTTTTATGAAGTTCTTGCGCAGCCTCTTTGCTTTTAAGACCACATCTTGGCCATGTTGGAGGCTCTTTAGCACCTAAAATATCCAGGGAAAATTTCCCCTGTATGTTTCAGCATTAAAGGAAATGCACACTTTTTCTGAATGCAATGCAACTTATGAAAGGTTGTCCAGTAGTAAGCCACAGCTTGTTTCAATAAATCAGTGTTGTAAATGTTAATAAAAGCAAAATACTGCGGATGCTGAAAATCTGAAATAAAAACAAGAAATGCTGGAACCACTCAGCAGGTCTGGCAGCATCTGTGGAAAGAGAAGCAGAGTTAACGTTTCGGGTCAGTGACCCTTCATCGGAAAAGCTCTTTGCTTTTATATTCTATTCCTCTATTTATAAACCCAAGTAACCCATATGCTTTTTTAACCACTTTTTAAATCTTGCCCTGCCACCTTTAAGGATTTGTGTATATGGACACCAAGGTCAACTCAGCTACTTCTCAAAATCGTAGCATTTATGGTATACTGTCTTTCAATATTAGTGCTCCCAATGTGAATCACTTCCTGCTTCTCTGCATTAAACTTCATCTGCCATGCTTCTTATCCATTGCACCACTATGTCTATGTCATACTGAGACCTATAACTATGCTCATCATGATCTACTACTTTATCCAGTTTCGTGTCATCTGCTAACTTTATAATGCTACTCCCTACACCAGAGTCTAGATCATTTATAAAAATTGAAAAGAGTAATGGGCCCAAAACTGGTCCTTGAGGAACACCAGTCCAAACCACCTCCCAGTCTGAAAAACATCCACTCACCACCAGCCTCTGCTTCCTTTCATTCAGCCAATTCTGTATCTATAACATCACTTTCCCCTTAATTCCATGGGCTTCCATTTTCTTAACAAGAGCTCCACATGGCATCCTCTCAAATATCTTTCGAAAGTTCATATATACAAGATCTACTGCACTACCGTGATAAACCTTCACTATTATGTCGTCAAGGAATTCCATTAAATTAGTCAGACATGGTTTTCCTTTAACAAATCCATGCAGGTTCTCTTTGATTAACCAATGCCTTTCCAAGTTAAAGTTTATTTTGTCTCTGATGACGCTTTCCAATAATCTCCCCACCACTAATTTTTTAATTTATTTTAGAGATACAGCACTGAAACAGGCCCTTCGGCCCACCGAGTCTGTGCCGACCAACAACCACCCATTTATACTAACGCTGCAGCAATCCCATATTCCCTACCACCTACCTACACTAGGGGCAATTTACAATGGCCAATTTACCTATCACCTGCAAGTCTTTGGCTGTGGGAGGAAACTGGAGCACCCGGCGAAAACCCACGCGGTCACAGGGAGAACTTGCAAACTCCACACAGGCAGTATCCAGAATTGAACCCGGGTCCCTGGAGCTGTGAGGCTGCGGTGCTAACCACTGCGCCACTGTGCCGCCCATTAATGTTAGACTGACTGGCCTGTAGTTTCCTGGTTTATCCCTCTTGCCCTTTCTTGTATTGTGGTGTAACATTAGCAACCCTGCAGTCCTACGGCACTACTCCTACATCTAATGAGGAATGAAAGATTGTGATCAATGCCTCTGCCATTTCTACCTTTGCTTCTTTCAGCAGCCTAGAATGCATTCCATCTGGACCAGGTGACTTAGCAATTTTCATTAATGCTTATCTTTTTAGTATGTCTTCTCTATCTAGTACTATCTTATCTATAACTTCCCTCTCCTCTTTTAGTGTAACCTTCACATGTTTCCTTTATGAAGACAGTTGCAAAGTACTCATTTAAATCTTTTGCCATGTCCTCTGACTCTACATGAAGATTTCCCTTTGGGCCCTTAATAGGCCCAACCCTTTTCCTGGTTATACTTTATGTGTGGAAAATGTTTAATTTAGTGTCACTTGCTAATTTTTTCTCATACCATCTCTTTGCTTCCTGTATTAACTTTTCAATTCCCTCCTGTATCTTCCATAATCTTTCTGGTTATTAACTGAATCTTGCTCCTGATATTTGTCATCAGCCTCCTTTTTCTGTTTCACTTTAACTTTTGTTTCCTTTGTCATTCAGGACACATTAGCTTTGGATCCTTTACCTCTTGCATTCAAAGGAAATATGCCTAGTTTGTACCTGAACCATATCTTCCCTGAATGCCTTCCATTGCTCAGTTACTGCTTTATCCTTCAATTGCCTTTTCCAATCTATCTGTGCTAGGTCCCTTTGTAAGTCACTGAAATTAGCTCTTTCCCAGTTGAACATTTTTACTTTCAATATTTTCTGGCCTCTTTCCATAATTACTCTAAACCGCATTATGCTGTAGTTACTGTTAGCTACATGATCTCCTACTGTAACACCCTCCACTTGCCCCACTTAATTTTCCAGAACCAGATCCACACTGCTTCCTTCTTTGTTGGAATACTTGTTCTTTTATAATCTGGTAACAATAAAGATGTTACACAGTGAATGGAGGAGCTTTAAAGGTTACAACCAATATATAACATGATTACACTTGAATGTGCTCCAGCAGGACATACAATAAATCTGTGTTTTTAAAATCTAGCAGAAAACATGCAAGCAGCTTTCAACGCATCATTCCTCAACCTTAGATCATGATGAGTTGAGAATTTACAGGTTAATATCAAAGCATATACAATTTAAACAACACTCATGAATTTCTGTTGAATAAATCTTTCTATATTATCCATAATGTCACTTTGATCTGCTGGACAGACTTGTCTCTTCTGGGTGTGAACCTTCCCAAGTCTCCCCAGCACAGCTTTGTGAACAGAAGGCAAGGAATTTAGAGAGTTCAACATCTGGAGCTGATCAATTGGGTGCTGACGAATTTCTTTAATCCTCAAAGCCTGTAGCACAGCAGCTGCAGACTTGCAAGGATGAGCTGTTGATGCAATAATAACAGGACAGGTCTGGTCATGCTGACGATCCGCTACCACTTTTGCCACCGCTGTGTGCGTGTCCAGAATGTAACCTGTGGACCTGTAAACAGAGTAGATAGCATCCAGGCACTCCTCCTCCGAACACCAGTCTGACATAAAGCTATGTTGAATTCTCTCCAATAAAGTGTTTGGCACCTGAAAGTGGCACTGTTCTTCCAGCTGGGAAAACAGCTCCCTCACCAGCTGCCCATCACCATGTGCAACAAGGTGTAAATATCGCTCAATGTTGGAGGACTTAAGAATATCTAATGCTGGAGACAAAGAAGCGGTTACATTTCTATGCCTCAAATCATATTTGCCTGTCCTTATGAAATCAGTCAGGGTGTTATTTTGATTTGAAGCACAAATAAATTTTCGTATTGGAATCCCCATACATTTTGCATATACTGCTGCCAATATGTTGCTAAAATTACCTGTGGGAATGCAAACATCAACTGGATCTCCAAAGGTAATTACACCTTGGTTGATAAGGTCAAGATAGCTACAGGCATGATAGACTACCTGTGGCAGCAGACAAGCCCAGTTTATTGAGTTTGCAGTACTCAAAGCTGTCCCATACTCAACTGTCAGGAAGCCCGTGTAGTCGGAATTTGTGAATATTTGTTTTACAGTTGTCTGACAGAAATCAAAGTTAGTCTTGACACCTACAGTCTTTACATTTTCTGCTTCGTAACTAATCATCTGTGCCTTCTGAATCTGGCTAATTCCCTCTTCAGGGAAGAATGTGAGAATTGAGATTCTTTGTTTGTCAGTATCACTGAGGCGAAGGAAACCATCCAGAACAGCACTCCCTGTATCCCCAGATGTCGCCACTAGAATTAGATAATTGCAAGTTCTAGGCATGCAGTATGCAAATAGTTGTGGCAACATCTGCAAAGCAAAGTCCTTGAAGGAAGCTGTGGGCCCATGAAACAATTCAAGAAGAAACTGACTGCCACTCAAATGTCTGACTGGTGCTATCTTGTTACAAGAAAAGTTCTGTCCATACGCTCTTGCCACCATTTCTCGCAGGTTAACAGCTGGCACATCAATGGGATGGATGCACTTCTCCAGCAGGACTTGTGCCCGTTCAGTGTAAGGAGCTTCAGCCAATCTTTGCCACTCCCCAGCAGTCAATTTAGGAAGCCGATCCGCAGGCACGTAGAGACCGCCATCTAAAGCCAGGCCTTCGATAACAACATCAGTGAAGAAGCTAGGAGCTCGCATGAATTCAGAGTCTTTAGCTATACTTCTTGTGGAAATAAATACTCCAGAATTAGAGTTTTGATACCTCTTTACAGCATCAAGTATCTTCTCAGCAACTGCTTCTGCTGTGTCACCAGCCTGACAGAGGACACGTACATCATACCACTGGTGGTAAAACTGTTGTCTGTACTGAAGCATTTCTAGCATTGAAACACCAGGCCTCAGCCCAACAATATGATCTACCTTCATCCCTTCAAGTCTTTCCAGTATATCTTCAAGAGGTACGTCAAGGTAAACAACTATTCCATTCTGCTTCACGTGGTACATACTGCGGGGATGCATAGGATTGGACCCAGTAAGAGAAATAACACTTCTAGCTGATGAAAACTTCTGAAGGGTTTCTCCCTCCTCTTGCAAAAATAGTTCATCACCAACCTCCTGCAACTTCTGAGCCACACTCACGTGCCATGTCTTTTCAAGTACCTCATTAATATCTATCACAGGAAGGCCTGTAATCTGACCTACAAACATTGCTACAGTTGTCTTCCCTGCACCAGGAGCACCCAGAAGAACAATGTTTTTTTCGCCAACAAGTGAGCTAGGTGTGGTGAGCATTGACTTCGCATGTTTAGTAAAAGGGAACGTTTTTTAAAATGTTAAATCAACATTCCTGTTCATTGGAATTAAAGATTGATCGCATACATGTCTGTGAAAAAGTCTATGCATCAGATGACGTACACCTGTATAAATCAGCCTGGACATCCTGACCTTCAGATAAGGGCATATGTTCTTAAACTAAAACAAAAGACAGAAAGCTGTTCTAAATTACAGTTACTATAAAATGAAAGCATCATTAAACTCTCTGAATGGCAAATAACCAAAATCAATCAACTCGTACTGTATTGAAATCAAGATTCATTATATTATTTTCTACTTTTTCATTTTTCCTAAGATATGAGAACTGTGGAATTCTTTATCATAAAATCCCAAAGCTTTTAAAACCCAAGCTTGGTGTCATCTAACCACTACTACTTCTCACTTGCTCATTTCAAGCTTGATGGTGTTCTCTACTGTGGAGGTCTGGTCCTTCTCCTCAGTTTGTGAATAATAAAACTACTTAGCAAATAGCTAACGTAATTGAAAGTCTATACTAACCAAAGGCTGCACTGGAAAACGAAATGTCTAAAGTTGTAGCAAAAGTGGTTGAATTGCACTGAATAACCTCTTATACTGTATAATATATTGCAGTCCCTTTTAACCAAAGGCTGAATGCATTTTCCATTGCACAGCAATCAGCCTATTGAGATCATATTACAACAGGTAAATCACAATATTATAATCCACTGCTAGAATACCAGTAGAAGGAAAATATAACATTGTCCTTGCAGTATTTTATCCATAACACAGCACAGATATTTTTCTGTAGTAAATGTATATTAAATAAAGGTAGCCACTAAAAATATATAATTAAACCAGATAAAGCATGGAAATTTCAAAAGTGTGCTTTCGTGCTGTAGCATGCACATGTGAAACCAGTAACAGAGAGAGAGCACAAACAAGAAATGCTGGAAATACTCAGCAGGTCTGGCAGCATCTGTGGAGAGAGAAACAGAGTTAACGTTTTAGGTCAGTGACCCCTCATCAGAACAGAGAGAGCATATTTGTTTGTTTAGAGGTGATGTGAAGCAGTCATCTATTAACCATTATAAAGAAATGTATATAATTGTGAAATGAAATAAAATGTAAATATCTACAGTAATACATGGCTTGGCCATGTGAGCCACATGGAAGATGGCAGGATCCCCAAAGACACATTGTACAGCGAGCTCGCCACTGGTATCAGACCCATTGGCCGTCCATGTCTCCGCTTTAAAGACGTCTGCAAATGCGACATGAAATCCTGTGACATTGATCACAAGTCGTGGGAGTCAGTTGCCAGCGTTCGCCAGAGCTGGCGGACAGCCATAAAGGCGGGGCTAAAGTGTGGCGAGTCGAAGAGACTTAGCAGTTGGCAGGAAAAAAGACAGAAGCGCAAGGGAAGAGCCAACTGTGTAACAGCCCCGACAATCAAATTTTTCTGCAGCACCTGTGGAAGAGCCTGTCACTCTAGAATTGGCCTTTATAGCCACTCCAGGCGCTGCTCCACACACCACTGACCACCTCCAGGCGCTTACCCATTGTCTCTCGAGATAAGGAGGCCAAAGAAGAAGAAGACAGATATTAAAAATGCTTGGCATTACCATTAATAATACAATATAAAATCTTGTTAAACTCATAGAAATTTACTTAATTACAAAAATTGCTAAAATTATTAGATAAATTCCAGATTTTAAATAATTCATGAACCACATGTTAAATATAATATAATGATGGGAATATGTAAATTTGAGAAAACATTGCAGAACTGATTAAAATCTGTGAGTTTAATATTGTATACAATTTATTTCTGAATACAAGAGCTTTGAGAATTCAAACTCATACAGTTACAAGTAGTGTTCTTGTAACATTACAACATTGCACACCCTTTAAAAGCACTTCATTGGCTATAAAATGCTTTGCAATGTCCTGAACTTGTGAATGGTGCTATATACATGAAATTTTTTTCTTTAACATACTAGCAGTACTGAAGTATATTTGTTAGTTTAGCAGAGAGGTGAGGCAGGGCCATCTATCAACCATGTGAAGGATATGTACCTAATTGCAAAATGAGACAAAACATTTCCTCAAGGGGGCAAGGAGTTTAATAAAGATCCCAATACATGTACATTATTTATAGTGACTGTATAATTGAGAAGTATTTTCACTAAAGACATCTTAACTGCACAAATCCTAACCCAAAACTCCAGCATGGACTCGATGGGCCGAATGGTCTCCTTCTGTGCCATAATGATTCTATGACTGCCACAGCATAACTAGATACAGTGGCTTCCAGGAAAGGTGGCATAGACACATAATGAACATAGCAGATTGCTGCTAGATTCATACACATTTTATTCTGTTACTGGATATAACACTGGTTATGTATTACCTGATGATGTTTCGTTTAAATTAAAGCTGAGAGATGGCCCTGTCTCACCAGATCACTAAATCTCCCAGTGTATGTGTTTTTGTTAATAACTTTACTACGACAAGCCAACGTCTGGCTGGCATCGACCAGCACTTCACATTGAAGATTTCCAAGTTTTCTTTAGTGTTTTTGTCAGTAGTCATCCTTGCTTTTCATGTAGATTTTTTAAACAATTACATAAAATAGCAGATAACAGGTGGCAAGTTACATAAAGGATATATAGAGAATAAGTGGTTTATGGAAATAAACTAACCTTTCTGGGCTTGCTGCATAACTCATGAATGCTGCAGACTATAAACCTGCCCCTGATTAGGATTTCCAACTTTGGTTGGACATATTCCTGGAAGTTTCATGACATGACCCTCTGCCTCCAGCCATCCTGCCTAAACAGCACTTTTTCCCCATCTCCAATATTTTTTTTAGAACTAACAAACTAAAGTGTTCAATCTGTAAATCCTGGAGACTTCAGGACAATCCTGGAGGGTGGCAAGCCTGATATACAGTCTATTAATGCAGCTGCATGTCTTTAGGATATTGTTTTTTGAAGGAGCTCCAAAAGAATGATATAATTGCAGAATCAGACATTGTAGTTCAGCATAATTTCCTGGAAGCATGAAATGATCACAGCACAGAAGGCAGCCATTCGGCCCATCATGTCTATGCTGGCTGTCTGCTGGTCCCACTCCCCTGCCTTTTCCCCATAGCCCTGCAAATCTTTTCTCTTCCGGTAATTATCCAATTCCCTTCTAAAAGCCACAATTGAATCTACCTCCATCACACTCTCAGGCAGTGCATTTGTTCTAATTTATTTTTGGGAGGGGTTCGTCTGGGGTGAAGCTCAGTGAGTGTGTGCGGTTGTATAAAACATCACAGGGAAGATAAGGCTGTGCTACTGATGTGGGTACATTATGTGAATGTTTTGTTTCACTCTTGCCTAAGTCAGAACGTCATGAATTCAAGCCTCACCACAGAGAATTAAGTATAATTCAGGCAATACTGAGGGAATGCTGCACTATCAGAGGTGCTGTATTTTGGATGAAACATCAAACCGTGGTCCTGTCTGCTCTCTCAGGAGGCCATTAAAGACCCCATGGCACAATTCAAAGAAGACCAGGGGAGTTCTCCTAATGTCCTGGCCAATATGTATCCCTCAACCAACAATGAACAAACAGATTATCTGGTCATTTATGTTAATGCTGTTTGTGGGACATTGCTGTGCCTCTTTTCCTACATTACAACAGTGACTATAATTCAAAAGTACTTAATTGGTTTTGAAAGGGGCTATATAAATGCAAATGACTTTCCTTTCACTCTAATCGCAACCCCACTTCTGGCACACTTTGTATATACTGCGCTGCATGATGTTATGCATTTCATGTTAAAAGTTACAGTCCTCACTTGTGAGAAGCATCAAGCGCACATGTTGAATGCAGACCTGAGGATTGGGAGCAGTTTAGAATTCAGCATAGGAGGACCAAGGGATTGATTAAGAAGGGGAAAATAGAGTACGGGAGCAAGCTTGCAGGGAACATAAAAACTGACTGTAAAAGTTTCTATAGGTATGTGAAGAGAAAAAGATTGGTGAAGACAAATGTAGGTTCCTTACAGTCAGAAACAGGGGAATTTATTATGGGGAATAAAGAAATGGCTGACCAACTAAATGCATACTTTGGTTCTGTCTTCACAAAGGAGGACACAAATATCATACCAGAAATGTTGGGGAACATAGGGCTTAGTGAGAGAGAGGAACTGAAAGAAATCAGTATTACTAGAGAAATGGTGTTGGGGAAATTGATGGGATTGAAGGCCGATAAATCCCCAGGGCCTGATGGTATGCATCCCAGAGTACTTAAGGAAGTGGCCCTAGAAATAGTGGATGCATTGGTGGTTATCTTCCAATATTCTATAGACTCTGGAACAGTTCCTACAGATTGGAGGGTAGCTAATGTAACCCCACTGTTTAAAAAGGGAGGTAGAGAGAAAGCAGGAAATGATAGACCAGTCAGCCTGACGTCAGTAGTGGGGAAAATTCTAGAGTCCATTATCAAAGATTTTATAGCAGAGCACTTAGAGAACAGTGGTAGAATTGGGCAGAGTCAGCACGGATTTACAAAAGGGAAATCATGCTTGGCAAATCTACTAGAATTCTTCGAGGATGTAACTAGTAGAGTTGATGAGGGGGAGCCAGTGGATGTGGTTTATTTGGACTTTCAGAAGGCTTTCAACAAAGTTCCACATAAGAGATTAGCATGTAAAATTAAAGTGCATGGGATTGGAGGTAGTGTATTGCGATGGATAGAAAATTGGTTGGCAGACAGGAAACAAAGAGTAGGGATAAATGGGTCTTTTTCTGAATGGCAGACAGTGACTAGTGGGGTACCGCAGGGATCGGTGCTAGGATCCCAGCTATTCACAATATACATGAATGATTTAGATGAGAGTACTAAATGTAATATCTCCAAATTTGCAGATGACACAAAATCGGGTGAGAGGGTGAGTTGTGAGGAGGATGCAGAGAGGCTTCAGGGTGATTTGGACAAGTTGAGTGAGTGGGCTAATGCGCGGCAGATGCAGTATAATGTGGATAAATGTGAGGTTATCCACTTTGGTAGCAAAAACAGGAAGGCAGATTATTATCTGAATGGTTATAAACTGAGAGAGGGGAATATGCAGTGAGACCTGGGTGTTCTCGTACACCAGTCGCTGAAGGTAAACATGCAGGTGCAACAGGCGGTAAAAAAGGCAAATGGTACATTGGCCTTCATAGTGAGAGGATTCGAGTACAGAAGCAGGGATGTCTTGCTGCAATTATACAGGGCCTTGGTGAGGCCACACCTGGAATATTGTTTGCAGTTTTGGTCTCCTTATCTGAGGAAGGATGTTCTTGCTGTAGAGGGAGTGCAACGAAGGTTTATCAGACTGATTCCTAGGATGGCGGGACTGACATATGAGGAGAGGTTGAGTCAGATAGGATTATATTCGCTGGAGTTCAGAAGAGTGAGGGGGGATCTCATAGAAACCTATACAATTCTAACAGGACTTGACAGGGTCGATGCAGGAAGAATGTTCCCGATGGTGGGTGTATCCAGAACCAGGGGCCATAGTCTAAGGATATGGGGTAAACTTTTCAGGACTGAGATGAGGAGAAATTTCTTCACCCAGAGAGTGGTGAGCCTGTGGAATTCGCTACCACAGAAAGCAGTTGAGGCCAAAGCACTGTATGTTTTCAAGAAGGAGTTAGATATAGCTCTTGGATCTAAAGGGATCAAAGGGTATGGGGCGAAAGCCGGAACAGGCTACTGAGTTGGATGATCAGCCATGATCATAATGAATGGCGGAGTAGGCTCAAAGGGCCGAATGACCTATTCCTGCTCCTATTTTCTATGTTTCTATGAATAAAAAGTTATAGTACATAGTTGAGGAACAAAAGGAGCCACAAATTTAGACTCAATAAATATGCAGTGATTAACACACAATTGTTTACACATCAGGGAGAGCATCACTGCAAATCAGCCACATGCAGAATCCTAGCCATCTATGACCCCAATGACACCTGCCACTGAGGTAAAAACTCAGAAATGAAAACTCACTGGCTTCATCAATTCCAGTCCATTCGTTAATACGCACATGGGAATCTCATCTCAGGAATCAGCTAAATTACAAACCCCTCAAATTTCAAATCCTGGATGATACTGTCTGGCAATCACTTCTGGGAATCAGTTATTCTCTGAGTAATCTTATCTCAGGGCTCAATAATGTTTCTAAACTGCTCTAGCATTAAATGAACCCCATAGTTAGTTCAAAGTGTTTTCAGTAATTCTCTTTACCTTGCTAAATTTGCTTTGCAATTAAAATCACAATTAACCTCAGAATTATTAATTACCTGTACTTTTAAAACCACGTCAGTGACAGTTATAGCTCGGAGTTTCCAGAGAATTAAACTAAATTGGGGGAGATGGTGGCATAGTGGTAATGTCACAGAGCTAGTAGGCTGAGATCCCAACATTGGTTTGAACATAGTTTCAAATCCCACTAGAGCAGCTGGTGAAAGTTAATTGATAAATTAACTTAATTAACAAAAATCTAGTCTCAGTAATGGTGCTATGAAACTGTCATTAATTGTCATAAAAACCCATCACTAATGCCCTTTAGGGAAGGAAATCTGTTGGCCTACATGTGTCTTAACTGCCCTCTGAAATGGCCTAGCAAGCCACTCAGTTGTTAAGGACAATTAGAGATAGGCAACAAATGCTGCCCACATCCTGTGAAAGAATTTTTAAAAAGTTGTAAGGGAAAAAGATAAGCAACAGTGTGAAATACAACATGAGAAAGTAGAACCAAGCAGATGATCATCCTAAAGTTTGTGGAACTTCAGAAAATGTTCTTCTGTTCCTGCAGGTTTCTCAAAGGGAAGTTTTAGGGAAATCATATTATCATACTTATCACAGAGACCTTTAAAAAACACCAATTTAATTTAGGTCTATTATCTGTAAGATATAATTATATTCATTGTCATTTATAGTATTTAAGTCATTTTGAATGACATTGATCTGAAAATTCAAATGCAGTTATAACTTTTTCTGAATTATGGAACAATCATTTAATTTTTAATAAAAATTCTGACTAAATACAGTCTCAATAACATTTTTGCTTGAAAATTTTGGTGCTCAAATGTTATCTAGCAGGTCAAAATTTACAATCTAGATAAAGACGTCATTCTATTAAAATAAAGCACACACGAAGTTAGTCATTCCTTGATTTCTTTTCCTGAAATACTCATTTTCAACATTTAACGTGCAGCCTGTCTTTGTCTGCTAATTATCCTAGTGACTGGAGGTCAGCTTGAATTTTTGCTTTCGTCTAATTAGGAGACAATCAAATGCATGAAACTTGACTCTCTGAAACAGAATGTCACCCACAAAGCCAGTAACCCTAGCAACAAGATTTAGCTGCAATTATTTCCTCATGGAAGGATTATCTTTTCAATAATCAACCAGTAGAGCATTTCAAGGAAAAGGTATCTGACAATTTGTCGTGAGCAGTAATTCAATGGTTCAACAGCAGCCTCATATCTGTTTTTCCAAAATAATTTATATTGAGTAACAGTAGATTAGAGTCTTCTTACAGTCTTCTCAATATGTCCAAGCAGGATATTTGAAATTTCCATGAAGCTATTATTGTCCATTAAGCAATCCCTATTCACGTCTCTAGTCACATGGTTGTCACTACTTTTGGGGTCGGATCTCTCAAGGCTGAATTAATGCTTCTTTCTAAAGGTTTTGACTACACAATAATAATTACTGCATTCCAAAATAATTTGTTGTCTGTGAAGCACTTTTGAGATGTTTCACCACAATAGATGGTGTATAAACATGAGCATTGTTATCTGTTATTACATAGTTGTGTAGTATTATGTAGTATTTAGAGCACAGAAGTAGGCCATTCAGTCCAATTGGTCCATGCCCCACACGAGCCTCCTCTCCCTCTCTTCATCTAACACCACCAACACATCCTTCTATCCTTTTTCCCTCATGCGTTTGTCTAGCTTCCCCTTAATAAATCTATTCTGGTTGACTCAACTACTCCTTGTGATGACGAGTTCCACATCCTAACCATTGCCTGGGTAAATTTCTGCTGAATTTCCTATTGGATGTATTAGTGACTATCATAATTATGGGCCAGTCTTGCCGGCAAGTGGAAACATCTATGCTCATCCCTTGGTCTTCTCTTTTCTAGAGAAAGCATTCCCAGCCTGTTCAACCTTTCCTCCCAGTTCTGTTATCAATCTAATAGAACTTTATTGCACCTTCTCCACTGCCTGTATATCCTGTCTATAATATGGAGGCCACACCTGTACACAATGCTCTGTGTGGTCTGACCAAGATTGTACACGTTTAATAGAACTTCTCTGCTTTTCAATTCTACCCATCTAAAAATGAACACTAGTTCTTTGTTTGCCTTTTTAATGGGTTTAAAAATCTGTCACTACTTCTAGTGATTTGTGTCTGTACCCCCAAATTCAGTTTCTAGGTGTTTTCTATTACATCTTTGAGTAAGGATTCAATTTTTTTCCCTACCCTGCCATGAAGCTAATTTGTTTATAGTTCCCTAGACTTACTCTATCTCCCTTTTTAAATACATTAGCTGCCAGCCAGTGCTCTGGCACAATTTCCTTTTCGAATGAATTTTTATATATATGTAATAGTGCCTCTGCTAATTCTTCCCTAACTTATTTTCATATGTGTGTAGGCAATCCATCTGGAACAGGAGTTTACCCTCGCTAAGTTTGATTAGTTTATCAATTATCTCTCTCCTTTCCATCTTAAATGTCTTGATTTTTTAAATCTGAAATGTCAGTTGCCCCGGTAAATACCAGGGCAAGGTAATTATTTAATATTTCTGCCATTTCATTGTCATTACCTGTGAGTTTATCACGTATTTCCTTAGTGGCCCTATCGCTATCTTAATTTTCCTTTGGTTATTTATGTGCCTGTAGAATACTTCACCATTTCTTTTTATTGTGACGGAAAACCCACATGCCAAATGGAAAAATATTAATTTCGTCATATGGAACTTTGCCTGAGACCTTTTACTGGACATAATTACAAATAACTTTTAAAAAGCAGAACAGCTAAAGATGGCCATGCATAATGTGCAGATGAGAAGCCAAAGGCCAGCTAGGAGACAAGGCGTTCACATACTTCACAATCTTTGAAGGTGGCAGGAGTTGATAAGGCTGTCAAAAGAGCATGCGAGATCCTTGAATTTATAAATAGAAGCATGGAGTAAAGCAAGGAAGTTATGCTAGCCCTCTATAAATCATTGGTTAGGCCTCAGCAGGAGTACTGTGTCCAATTGTGGGCACTACACTTTATGAAGGATATTGAAGTGTTAAAGAGGATGCAGAGGAGATTTACTAGAATGATACCAGGGATGAGGAACTTCAGTTATGTGGAGAGACTAGACAAGCTGGAATTGCCCTTAGAGCAGAAAGGTCTAACAGAAGATTTGATAGAGTTGTTCAAAATTATAAGGTGTTTTTCTAGAAGAGATAGTGAGAAACAGTTTCCACTGACAGGAGATTCAGTAACCAAAGAATAGATTTAAGACAATTAGCAAAAGAACCAGATGGAGGGATGGGGGGCTGGTGGGGGGACGGGGGAAATGAAGAGAAGTTTTTTTTTACACGGTGAATGATAATATCTGGAATGCAGTGCCTGAAAGGGTGGTGGAAGGAGATACAAAAGCGAATTGGCGAGGTACTTGAAAAGTTAAAAATTGCATGGCTATGGGGAAAAAGCAGGGGAGTGATTCTAATCAGATAGCTCTTTCAAAGAGCTGTCACAGGCACGATGGGCTGAACAGCCTCCTTCTGTACTATTGGGTTCCCAACTCTGATTGTATTCTAGGAGGGTTCATCACACGACCTTCCACCTCCAACCACCTCGCCCTCACTCTCTTGATATTGGTCGCCCAATATATCCAACCTCAGGGTGGCACAGTGGTTAGCACCGCAGCCTCGCAGCTCCAGCGACCCAGGTTCGGTTCTGGATACTGTCTGTGTGGAGTTTGCAAGCTCTCCCTGTGACTGCGTGGGTTTCTGCCAGGTACTCCAGTTTCCTCCCACAGCCAAAGACTTGCAGGTTGATAGGTAAATTGGCCATTGTAAATTACCCCTAGTGTAGGTAGGTGGTAGGAGAATTGAGGGAAAGTGGGGATGTGGTAGGGAATATGGGATTAATGTAGGATTAGTGTAAATGGGTGGTTGATGGCCAGCACAGACTTGGTGGGCCAAAGGGCCTGTTTCAGTGCTGTATCACTCTACGACCTCCTTCCAACAACAAGTGGAAAGCAGTTACATTGATACCCAAATGAATGATTCTTGACTGTCAAACAACATTTTTCCCCTCCATTCCAAAATTTTTATGAACAAAAGTGTTCAAAAAACATCAACTCCCCTATGATTAATTTCCAGCCTGGTTTCCAACAATGTATTGGAGATTAATCTTTAAATCCTGAAAACACCAGGGCAATCCTGTAGGGTTGGCAATTATACATTCTATGCAGGGTAGGGGTCCGGCAGCACACAGGAAACCCAGAATTCTGGGTTTCTCCACAAGACTTTTGAGCCTGACAGGTTCCCTGCCCAGATGTCAGCCTCTGATCCCGGAAGGAGGGCCAGGAGGAGCAGGAGTGCTTCCCCAAGCCCCTCACGGAGTGCTCTTGAGGCAATCTTCACCTCGCTGCAGCCTTTGGGTTTCCCAAGACCCGGGAAGCTCAGCCAGCCACAGTTGAAAACAACAACAATTTATATGTATATAGTATCTTTTAACATAATAAAATGACGCAAGGCGCTTTACAGAATATTATAAAACAGAAAATGATACAGAGCCACATAAGGAGCTATTAGGTCAGATGACCAAAAGCTTGGTCAAAGTGGTAGGTCTTATTTTGGTAGCAAAAACAGGAAGGCAGATTATTATCTGAACGGCTATAAACTGAAAGAGGGGAATATGCAGCGAGACCTGGGTGTTCTCGTACACCAGTCACTGAAGGTAAACATGCAGGTCTAACAGGCGGTAAAAAAGGCAAATGGTATGTTGGCCTTCATAGCGAGAGGATTCGAGTACAGGAGCATGGATGTCTTGCTGCAATTATACAGGGCCTTGGTGAGGCCACACCTGGAATATTGTGTGCAGTTTTGGTCTCCTTATCTGAGGAAGGATGTTCTTGCTGTAGAGGGAGTGCAGCAAAGGTTTACCAGATTGATCCCTGGGATGGCGGGACTGACGTATGAGGAGAGATTGAGTCAGGATTATATTCGCTGGAGTTCAGAACAGTGAGGGGGGAATCTCATAGAAACCTATTAAAATTCTAACAGGACTTGACAGGGTAGATGCAGGAAGGATGTTCCCGATGGTGGGGGAGTCCAGAACCAGGGGTCATAGTCTAAGGATACGGGGTAAACCTTTCAGAACTGAGATGAGGAGAAATTTATTCACCCATAGTATGGTAAGCCTGTGGAATTTGCTACCACAGAAAGCAGTTGAGGCCAAAACATTGTATGTTTTCAAGAAGGAGTTAGATATAGCTCTTAGGTCTAAAGGGATCAAAGGGTATGGGGTGAAAGTGGGAACAGGCTACTGAGTTGGATGATCAGCCATGATCATAATGAATGGTGGAGAAGGCTCAAAGGGCCGAATGGTCTACTTCTGCACCTATTTTCTATGTTTATGTTGAACTTGTATAAACACTAGTTCGGCCTCAGCTGGAGTATTGTGCCCAGTTCTGGGTGCCGCACTTGAGGAAAGACGTGAGGGCATTGGAGTACAGATTCACAAGAATGGTTCCAGGGATGAGGAATTTCAGTTATGAAGATAGATTGGAGAAGTTAGGACTGTTTTCCTTGGAGAACAGAAGGCTGAGAAATGATTTGATAGAGGTATTCAAAATCATGAGGGGTCTGAACAGAGCAGATAGAGAGAAACTGTTCCCACTCGTGAAAGGATTGAGAATAAGAGGGCACAGATTTAAAGTAATGGGTAAGAGAAGCAAAAGTGACATGAGGAAAAACTTTTTCACACAGCCAGTGGATAAGGTCTGGAATGCACTGCCTTGTAGTGCGGCGGAAGCAGGTTCAACTGAAGCATTCAAAAGGGAATCAGACTGTTATATGGAAGGGAAGAATGTGCAGGGTTACAGGGAGAAGGCGGGGAAATGGAACTGAGTGAATTGCTGTTTTGGAGAGCCTGTGCGGACACAATGGGCCGAATGGCCTCCATCTGCGCTGTAACAATTCTGCGATTCTGCGAAGTATAGCCATTGATAGGTCTAACTCTTAAAAATACAGATATCAACCACAGTGGCTGCAATATAAAAAATAAAGTAAATGTGTCCGCAGTGGTGTTTGTGACCAGAGACAGCGATTGCTCTAGCGGCAACAGTACACAACCTGGGACATAGCGGTCAGCGCGAGTTAATTATCAAGAGATAGTTACTAAGTGGTGGTTATTGATCTTGGAATAGTTAGTTACCAGGCAGTAGTTAATTACTGAGCGATAATAAAAACAGAAAGTGCTGGAAATACTCAGCAGGTCAGGCAGCATCTGTGGAGAGAGAAGCAGAGTTAATGTTTCAGGTCTGTGACCTTTCATCAGAACTGACAAAGGTTAGAAAAGAATTAGGTTTTAAGCAAGTGAAGTGGGGGGCAGCGAGCGGGGCGGGGGCGTGGGGTTCTCCTTCAGCTCCACTCTCTTCCTTCAAATAAAAGGCGTTGCTACGGGTACCCGCATGAGTCCTAGTTATGCCTGTCTTTTTGTAGGATATGTCGACCATTCCTACTCAGGCTCCCTCCCTCACCTCTTTTTCTGGTACATTGATGACTGTATCGGTGCCACTTTCTGCTCCTGTCCTGAACTGGAATACTTCATCAACTTTGCTCCCAATTTCCACCGTTCTCTCATCTTTACATGGTCTATCTCCGACACTTCCCTTCTTTTCGACTTCTCTGTCTCTATCTCTGTGGATAGGCTGTCTACTAATATTCACTATATGTCCACCGACTCCCCCGGCTACCTTGACTACACTTCCTCACACCCTGTTTCCTGTAATGACTCCATTCCATTCTCCCAGTTTCTCCATCTCCAACACATCTGTTCTGATGATGCAACCTTACACAACAGCACTTCTGATATGTCTTCCTTTTTCCTCAACTGAGGATTCCCCCCACAGTGGTTGACAGGGCCCTCAATCATGTCCAAACTATTTCTCGCACTTCTGCCCTCACCCCTTGCCCTCCCTCCCAGAACTGTGACAGGGTTCCCCTTGTCCTCACTTTCCACCACACCAGTCTCCACATCCAAAGGATCATCCACCACCATTTCTGCCACCTACAGCATGAACCACCACCAAACGCACCTTCCCTTCCCCTCCCTTGTCAGCATTCTGAAGGGATCGTTTCCTCTGTGACACCCTGGTCCACTCCATCACCCCCAAAACCTCATCCCCTTCACACAGCATCTTCCCATGCAATCGCAGGAGGTGTAATACCTGCCTTTTAACCTCCTCTCTCCTCACCATCCAAGGCCCCAAACACTCCTTCCAGGTGAAGCAGCTGTTACAACTCAGTGAGAAAGGGGTTTAGGGTCCCTCTCAGCCTTCACCTGATCTTACCATAACAGGGTTTTATTTTAAACACACTGTTTTTTTAGCTCCCCCTTAGTGAATCCTTGTTCACTGCTTTCCAATTATAAGGCAACGAAACCTGCCAAACAGGCTTACTTAGGTTTAAAGAGGAAAGGTTGAAATTTATTAAACTTAAATACTAATTCAGTTAACGCCTACGGATACGCGACACACCCATGCTAGCATGCATACGTGCTACACACGTGCAGATAGAGACAGAAAAGAGCAGAAGAAATAAAGTGGAAAAGTTTGAGGCAATATCTGAAGATGGTTTTGGTTACTGTTCTTCGAGCTCGCTGTAGAGTCTTTAATTGTAGGTAGGTCTTGCTTTTTGTTGGGGCCCAGTATTCTTCTCAAACCTTGTTTGATGTAGGAGACTTTTCTCTCTTGAGGTTCATGTGTCCTCAGCGGGTCCAGAGGCTTGTGAGAAAGAGATAGGAGCAGACAGGAGAGAGACTTGCTTCTTTCAGCTTCAGTTTCAAACTGCCTTCTGAATTCTTTCTCTGTGGCACAATTCAAAAAACCTGGACCAGCCAGTCATGTGACCAACTGGTCTAACCAGTCCTGGCTCTGTGGATTGTAGCATCTTAGCAGGACCTGGAATGCGCTTCCTTGCCTACAATGTCTGGTGATCAAAGTTTATTGTGGGTTAAATGCACCAGGGAATAGTCCTTTGGCTCCACAAGAACTGTCTGTTAGTATGCAAATGTCCTTCCAACCAAGTGTCTGGTGATTGTTTTAACAAATCCTTTCTTCACTCCAGCAACAGTTTAAAATCAATGTTCATATGACAAAATTAATGTGCCTCATTCTTGGCAGGTGGGGGGTCTGCATGACACAGCAGTTTACTTGTACTTCTTTCAATTTAGTATACTGTATTCACTGCTCACAATGCAGTCACCTCTAACTAGGAAGACCAAACGCAGGTGACCACTTTGCAGAATACCTCCGCTCAGTCCAAAAGCATGACCCCAAGCTTCCGGTTGCTTGCCATTTCAACACACACACCCTGCTCTCATGCCCACATTTCTGTCCTTGGCCTGCTGCAGTGTTCCAGTGAACATCAACGCAAACACCTGATATTTCCATTAAGCACTCTACAGCCTTGCGGACTGAACATTGAGGTCAATCATTTCAGAGCATGACTGGCCTTTTTAAAAATATTTTTCTACTTTTTATTATTTTATTTTTTAACCATATGCTTGTCTTTCATGTAGACAGAGCTGCTCATTATTCTGCCATTAACACTCTCTCTGAACTAATGCTTTGTCTTTCACCACAAGCATTCACACTTTTTGCATTTGACCCATGACAGCTTTGTTATTTAATCTAACCTGCTCTCTGCCCTATCACACACCTTCCCTTTTATTCTCTTCCCCACCAATCCCCAACCTTCACTTGCTTAAAACCTAATTCTTTTCTAACCTTTGCCAGTTCTGATGAACGGTCACAGACTTGAAACATTAACTCTGCTTCTCTCTCCACAGATGATGCCTGACCTGGTGAGTATTTCCAGCACTTTGTTTTTATTTCAGATTTCCAGTATCTGCAGTATTTTGCTTTTAATTTAATGACTGAGCTAACATTAATAATGGCTGAGTTGGTTACCCGGCAGCAATTCATTACTAAGCGATAGTAGGTTAAAGGACAGCAGTTAGTTAGAGTGATAGTTAGTTACCAAGGTCAGCAGTTTGTTATTGAGCAATAGTGGATTACTTACTGGGCAGTGGTTAGTTACTGAGTGGCAGTTTGTCACCGAGTAACAGTTAGTTACTAGAGACAGCTGTTAGTTACCGGTCAGCAGTTAGTTACTGTGTGGTGGTTAGTTACCGGGGACAACAAGGCCTCCAGCGGTCGCCTCGGCGCTCCTGAAGTAAACAAACTGGCCGGGCGCGGACAAGTAAGATTCGACACGGCACACAGCGAGGGGCCGTGGACTGAACCCGTCACTCCGGGCCCGCCCAGCGGCCAGGACCCGGGCACCGGGGTGAGAGAGCCCGGGGCCTGGGCCCCGGGGTGACAGAGGTCGGGATCCGGCCCCGAGTGTTGTGAGATGAGCTCTTCTCCGGAGGAATATCCGGATTTGATCCAGTCCTAGCCCCGATATAAAATGCTGCGGTGGGAGCCCGGACCCCGATTACTTACAGTGAGGCCGCTCGGTTAAAGCCCAACCCCCGAGTGCGGCTGTGGAACAAGCGGGAGGGTCAGTGGCTGAGGGAGCTACAATCATACTCCTGAGGAAGGCTTTCCGCCTGTTTGTGGGTGTTCTTTTTCTTTTGGGCCTCCTTATCTCGAGAGACAATGGATACGCGCCTGGAGGTGGTCAGTGGTTTGTGAAGCAGCGCCTGGAGTGGCTATAAAGGCCAATTCTGGAGTAACAGGCTCTTCCACAGGTGCTGCAGAGAAATTTGTTTGTTGGGGCTGTTGCACAGTTGGCTCTCCCCTTGCGCCTCTGTCTTTTTTCCTGCCAACTACTAAGTCTCTTCGACTTGCCACAATTTAGCCCTGTCGAAGGATATCAATAATTCATGCTGCTGTTATTCTAGGAAGATATGTGGTTCCAATTATTTTCTGGGTCTTTTATTTATTCTTGGGGATGTGGACGTTGCTGGTTAGGCCAGCATTTATTGCCCATCCCTACATGCCCTTGAAAAAGTGGCCTTCTTGAACCGCTGCTGTCCATCTGGTTTTGGTACACCTACAGTGCTGTTAGGAAGAGAGTTCCAGGATTCTGACCCAGCAACAGTGAATGAACAGTGATATAGTTCCATGTCAGGATGGTATGTGGCTTGGATGGCAACTTGCAGGTAGTGGTGTCCCTATACATCGGCTGCCCTTGTCCTTCTGTTGGTATAGGTCATGGGTTTGGAAGGTGTTGTACAAGGAGCCTTGCTGAGTTGCTGCAGTGCATCTTATAGATGGTACACACTGCTGCCACAGTGCGTCAGTGGTGGAGGGAGTGAATGTTTGTAGATGGAGTGCCAATCAAGCGGGCTGCTTTGTCCTGGATGGTGTCGAGCTTCTTAAGTGTTGTTGGAGCTGCACTCATCCAGGCAAGTGGAGAGTATTCCATCACACTCCTGACTTGTGCCTTGTAGATGGTGGACAGGCTTTGGGGAGTCAGGAGTGAGTTACTCGCCTCAGGATTCCTAGCCTTTGACCTGCTATTGTAGCCATGGTATTTATATGGCTACTCCAGTTTAGTTTCTGGTCAATGATAACCCCTAGGAGGTTGAAAGTGGAGGATTCAACGATCATAATGCCATTGAATGTCAAGAGGAGATGGTTAGATTCTCTCCTGTTGGAGATGGTCATTGCCTGGCACTTGTGTGGCGTGAATATTACTTGCCACTTATCAGCCAAAGTCTGGATATTGTCCAGGTCTTGCTGCATTTCTATACGGAATGTTTCAGTATCTGAGGAGTCGTGAATGGTGCTGAACATTGCACAATCATCAGTGAACATCCCCACGTCTGACCTTATGATTGAAGGAAGGCCATTGATGAAGCAGCTGAAGATGGTTGGGCCTAGGACGCTACCCTGAGGAACACCTGCAGTGATGACCTGGAGCTGAGATGATTGACCTCCAACAACCACTACCATCTTCCTTTGTGCTAGGTATGACTCTAAACAGCGGACAGTTTTGCTCCCTGATTCTCATTGACTTCAGTTTTGCTCGGGCTCCTTGATGCCATACTCGGTCAAATGCTGCCTTTATGTCAAGGGCAGTAACTGTCATCTCGCCTCTGGAGTTCAGCTCTTTTGTCCATGTTTGAACCAAGGCTGCAATGAAGTCAGGAGCTGAGTGGCCCTGGCGGAACCCAAACTGAATGCCACTGAGCAGGTTATTGCTAAGCAAGTGCCGCTTGATAGCACTTTTGACGACACCTTCCATTACTTTACTGACGATTGAGAGTAGACTAATAAGGCGGTAATTGGCCGGGTTGGATTTGTCCTGCTTCTTGTGTATAGGACATACCTGGGCAACTTTCCACATTGCTGGGTAGATGCCAGTGTTGTAGATATACTGGAACAGCTTGGCTAGGGGCGCGGCAAGTTCTGGAGCACAGGTCTTCAGTACTGTTGCCGGAATATTGTCAGGGCCCATAGCCTTTGCAGTATCCAGTGCTTTCAGTCGTTTCTTGATATCACGTGGAGTGAATCGAATCTCTAAGAGCTGAGTCACTGGATTATAGTTTGTCTGGAATACCTTTCAAATCCCTCCATGGCCTTGCCCCTCACTGATTCTATAATCTCCTCCAGCCCTATAACCCTTCAAGATATCTGCACTCCTCACCCTCCCTGAACTTCTCCACCTCTACCTCTCTTTCTTTAAGACACACTTTAAAAGCTACTTCTGAGCAAGCTTTTGGTCGTCGGCCCCAGTATCTCCTTATGCAGTTCAGTGTCAAATTATGTTTGATAATGTTCCTGTGAAGCAACTTGGGTATGTGACCAGTGGGGCGCCCAAAGCTGTGCTTCAGAGATGCTTGTAAGTGTGACAAGAAGGCCCTAAATGTTGACAATTGCACCTGGGAGTCGCTAGCTGGCAAAAGAGAGAAATGGTGACACATCCTGTAGACTGGTGTGCACTACCACAATGACCAGTGGCTACAGCAACTCGGTAACAGGCACCTACATCGATAACAACAACTCGGCGTCACTTGGCCGCTTCACGTGTGGCACTTGTGGCAGAACCTGCCTCTCAAGGATTGGCCTTCACAGCCATCAGCAAAGATGCACCAACAGAAGACACTCCACCTAAATGGATTGTTTGCTACATGTCCATCATCTTTCATAGATGGAAGGATGTCAACAACGAAGCACCTTGTATATTTTATACTGTTAAAGGTGCTCTATAAATGCAAGCTGTTGCTGTTGGAATTGACCATCATAAGAACTGCATATTACAGCAGGCTTGTGGTATCTGTATATGGGTTTGAAAGGGTTAATGTCTGGGACAGTGTGAGTAACACCTCCCACTGTGAGGATGTAAGAGATGACCTGAGACAGAGACTTCAAGGGAAGAGAAGCAGCATAGCTTCAGTAGCATTAGACATACTTCTGTAAAGCTGTATATAGTTCTTTAATATGTAATCAGCTAGTTATTGTTAAAACTTACCGAAGACTCTCTAATGTCTCCTAGCTAGACTAACCAAACATACAACAGTATCCTAGATGTAGTTAATATATCTGGTCTAGGCAACTCGAGACACAGCTACCAATGGTGGAGCTGTTAAAATTGGGGCTGCTTAAGAGGCCTGAATTAGATGAGTACAGATATCAGAGGACTAGAGGAGGTTACAGAGATAGGGAGGGACAAAGCCATGGAGGGATTTGAAAACAAGGATGAGAATTTTAACGTTAAGACATTGCTTGACCGGGAGCCAATGTAGGTCAGGGAGCACAGGGCTTATGTGAACGGGACTTAGTGCAAGTTAAGACACGGGCAGCAATGACCTTTCAATAGGACATAGACCTGAAATGCTTAAAAGTGTCAGCCTTGGCTTAGTTGTAGTACTCCCACCTCCAAGTCAGAAAGCTCCACTCTAGAACTTGAGCACATAATCTCAGCTGACACTGATGTATCAGTTTAACACCTCATCTAAAAGAAGGCACCTCTGACATTTAAGTGTCAGCTCTTAGTGGTATCTTTTAGGTCCACCTGAGAGAGTGGGGAGTTCTCATTGTCCTGGCCAATATTAATCAACCAACAGCATTAAAAACAGATTATTTGACCTTTCTGATGAAAGGTCACAGACCTGAAATGTTAACTCTGCTTCTCTCTCCACAGATGCTGCCTGACCTGCTGAGTATTTCTAGCACTTTCTATTTTTATTTCCAATTTCCAGCATCTGCCTGTATTTTGTTTTTATTTGGCCATTTATCTCGTCGTCATTTGTGGGACCTTGCTGTGTAGAAATTAGCTGTCACATTTCCACCATTACAACAGTAACTACACTTCAAAATTAATTAATTGACTGAAATTCATTGACTGTAAAGTGCTTTGAAATATCCTGAAGTTGTGAAATGCTTTCTTTTTTACAGGGCAAGTATAGAGCATGTTGTGTGCCCAAGGACGAATGATGTACCCTTTTCCCATTGATACGTGCACTGAAAACAGAACAGGGAACTCCTGATCACTTTAAAGATGACAGAAGGTAACAACTGTCAGGTTATATAGTTCAGGCTGAAACTACTAATTAAGCATTTAATAAGAAAGTTAAACAACCTAAGCAGATTGAACATTCCAAAGAATGAGTGGAGTAATAACACACTTAACTTCTCTCCAGCACTTTACTCAACCTTACATTTTCTGTTCCAGAATGAAAAAAGTCCCAATCCCTAGCAGTTTTTTGCCAGTCACTTTCCTAACTTACATATCATTTTTCATCAGAATTTATTTATGCAAAAAACAGCGCTTAATGGAGTCCTTATGGCTTCCAGCTTTAATAGCAGTATAGCAAGAAATAAATGGTGAACCAAGGACACCAATCCCAGTTATTTATTCATCTCCCCATTGATCCAGGCTGGGAGAATGCAAATCTGTCAATTAAAATAGATTTCAAATCATTGCAACCGTAGACTATAGGAATGCGCCAGTAACAATCCTATGATTAAGATATTGAACAATAACATGTTCAATGACAGAATATGAATGGCCACCTTTTCGTCCTCTATCCCTTCTCTGATTAATTACCAGTTTGGAAATTCTGGCCTGGTTAATGCAGTCTGTCTGCCTTATATTATAAACAATAAGGCAATCAAACTTCCCCACAAACATGCGCAATTCTTCAAGAATAATCAGCAACATCAGAGAAGAAAAATCCAAAATAACACAACTTGAATAGTTATGGGTGAGGATATTGCAGTTCTACCGAGATAACAGGATGTGTATGTCACACCTTCCAAACAGAGAAACACAGGCAGTTCCCCAGAAGCAGTCACAGCAAAATATGGCAAGTTTTCAATTCCAAACAGAAACATGGAAAGTACAGGCCCAGGAAAGGCTTAATTATCCATTCCTTCAAGTATTAATCAAAATTACCCATAGATTTTTCCACACTGCTTGTCTCCATGGACAGCCCATGACACATGATCTCTTCTCTCTCTTTTCTCTTTGGCCTCCTTGTCTCGAGAGACAATGGGTAAGCGCCTGGAGGTGGTCAGTGGTTTGTGAAGCAGCACCTGGAGTGGCTATAAAGGCCAATTCCAGAGTGACCGACTTTTCCACAGGTGCCGCAGATAAAATTGGTTGTCGGGGCTGTTACACAGTTGGCTCTCCCCTTGCACTTCTGTCTTTTTTCCTGCCAACAACTAAGTCTCTTGACTCGCCACTCTTTAGCCCCGCCTTTATGGCTGTCCGCCAGCTCTGGCGATCACAGGCAACTGATCACTACCTTCCATTTGAAGTAGTGTAAACTGTCTATGTATCTTCTCTTTCCTTGAAAACTATACAAATTAGAGATTCTTAAGATTTGAATCAAGATAGATCTCCAATGAATCTGTCACAGCAGTAAAACACAGGAGGTGAGAGGAAGAGAGAAGTTGTGATTGGTAATTTTTGTTAATTGACGAGTTTAAAATTTTGATGTAAAATGGCAACATAAAAAATTGTTTTGGGTACAATAATAAGGGGAAGAAATTGTACAGGAAAAATTTTAGATTATTTCATAAAATAATATTTTGGTATATAGCATGGGTAATTTGGCACATGCTACATGTTAAGTGTAGCATGCTTGGGAGGAACATTTGACTGGACCAATGGTTTCCAAAGCTTCTGAACCACTCGTCTGAGTTTGTTGTAGAGATTGATTAGTTAATAACTCTTGCTGTATCATGCAACTACTAGGATGATGGAAGGCAAACCAAATGAACCTTGGTCTTTTTTTCCCTCTGGCAATTCCTATGTTCTATTGCAAAATTTGAGTGCCACTGTTAGTGTCAGTTTTGAATACACTGATGTGTCCATCAGTCATATAGTTAACAAGAAGCAAAACTAAAAGTGGCCACGGTTGTGCCTGCTTCTAGACTGATGCAGGATCCAGTTAAACATTAGACGCAACATCCTTGCTTAGGCCATTGGCCTCATTCCCTCAGCATCTTGCCATTTCCAGCCCAGTCCAGATGCCACTAACTTTCTCTTTGTCAAGTTCTGCCTTCCTGTTCTTTTGCCTAGACTCAGCACCAGGTCTGTCTGCTCTCTTGGACTCAATACTTGCACCTCTGTTCTTGGCCTGGACCCACATTAAATAGATTGCAATACTGTAGCGTGAGTGCCACTCAGATTTTCTGGCAGTAAGTGTCCATTAATCTGATTGAATAAGCTTAGATTGTCAAGTACACAAGACCACAAGAAATAGGAGCAGAAGTAGACCATATGGCCCATCGAGCCTGCTCCGCCATTCAATACGATCATGGCTGATCTTGGGCTTCAATTCCAATTTCCTGGCTGCTCCCCATATCCCTTGATTTCCTGCAAGACCAAAAATCTATCTATCCCAGCCTTACATGTATTCAATGATGGAGCATCCACAACCCTCTGGGGTAGAGAATTCCAAAGATTCACAACCCTTTGAGTGAAGTGATTTCTCCTCATCACAGTCCTGAAAGATTGACCCCTTTTCCTGAGACTGTGTTCCCGTGTTCTAGGTTCCCTGACCAGTGGGAACAATCTCTCAGTTTCTACCCTATAAAGCCCTTTCAGAATCTTGTATGTCTTGTTTCACCAACAACAACCTGCATTTATATAGCACCTTTTACATAGTAAAACATTCCAAGACATTTCACAGAAACGTTATCAAGCAAAATTTGGCATCAAGCCACATAGGAGATATTAGGGCAGATGACCAAAAGCTTGGACAAAGAGGTAGGTTTTAAGGCACGTCTTAAAGGAGGAAAGAGAAGTGAAGAGTGTTAGGGAGGGAATTGGAGAGGTGCAAATATCTCCAAGGGTTGTAGGGCTGGAGAAGGTCAAAAAGATAGGGAGGGGTGAGGTGATGGAGGGATTTGTAAACAATTTTTAAATGCATTGCTCAACTGGGAGCCCATGTAGGTCAGTAGGCACAAGGGTGATGGGTGAACGGGATGGTGCATGTTAGGATACGGGCAGCAGAGTTTTGGATAAGCGCAAATTTATAGAGGCTGAAAGATGGGAGGCCGGCCAGGAGTGGGTTGAAACAATCAAGGCTAGAGGTAACAAAGGCGTGGACAGGGATTTCAGCAGCAGATGTGCTGAGGCAGGGGCAGAGTCGGTGGTGTTATGGAGGTTGAAGTAGGCAGTCTCAATGATGGAGCAGATATGGTTCGAAAGCTTATCTCGGGGTCAAATATGACACCAAAGTTGCAAACTGCCTGGTTCAGCCTCAGACAGTTGCAAGGGAGAGGAATGGAGTCAGTGACTTGAAAACGGAATTTGTGGTGGGACCGAAGACAATGGATTTGTTCTTCTCTATATTTAGTTTGGGGGAAATTTCTGCTTATCCAACAATAACAACTTCTATTTATATAGCATCTTTAATGTAATGAAACATCCCAAAGCGCTTTATAAGGAGCATTGTATTACAAAATATGACACCAGGCCACATAAGGCGATATCAGGTCAGATGACCAAAAGCTTGGTCAAAGAGATAGGTTTTAAGGAATATCTTAAAGGAGGAAAGTGAGGTAGAGAGTTGGAGAGTTGTAAGGAGGGTATTCCAGAGCTTAGGGCCCAGGCAACTGAAGGCGTGGCCATCAGTGGTAAAGCAATTAAAATCTGTGCGCTCAAGAGACCAGAATTAGAGAAACGCAGATATCTCGGAGGGTGTGGGGCTGGAAGAGATTACAGAGATGAGGAGGGGGCGAGACCATGGAGGGATTTGGAAACAAGCTTGAGAATTTTAAAATCAGGATGTTGTTTGACTGGGAACCAATGTAGGTTAGTGACCACAAGTGTGATAGGTGAACAGAATTTGATGCAAGTTAAGACATGGGCAACAGAGTTTTTGGATGACCTCAAGTTTACGGAGGGTAGAATGTGGGAGACCAGCCAGTAGTGCGTTGGAATAGTCATGTCTAGAGGGCTTCGGCAGCAGATAAGCTGAGACAGGAGCGAAGTCTGGTGAGGGGAGGTGGTGGCGTTGTGGTATTGTCACTGAACTAGTAACCCAGAGACCCAAGGTATTGCTCTGGGTACATGGGTTCAAAACCCACCACAGCAGAAGGTGGAATTTGAATTCAATTAATAAATCTGGAATTAAAAAGCTAGTCTAATGATGGCCATGAAACCATTATCGATTGTTGTAAAAACCTATCTGGGTCACTAATGTCCTTTAGGGAAGGAAATCTGCTGTCCCCTTACCTGGTCTGGCCGACATGTGACTCCAGACCCACAGCAACGTGGTTGACTCTTACCTGCCTTCTGAAATAGCCTAGCAAACCACTCAGTTGTATCAATAAAAAAGAATGAAACTGGACGGACCACCCGGCACCGACCTAAACACCTGAAATGACAATAACAACAAACCCAGCCCTGTCGACCCTGCAAAGTCCTCCTTACTGACATCTGGCGGCTTGTGCCAAAGTTGGGAGAGCTGTCCCACAGAATAGTCAGCCAACAGCCTGAGATAGTCATACTCACGGAATCATACCTGACAGACAATCCCAGACACTACCATCACCATCCCTGGGTATGACCTGTCCCACTGGCAGGACAGACCCAGCAGAGGTGGTGGCACAGTGGTATACAATAGGGAGGGAGTTGCCCTGCGAGTCCTCAACATCGACTCTGGACCCCATGAAGTTTCATGGCATCAAGTCAAACATGGACATGGAAACCTCCTGCTGATTACCACCTACTGCCCTCCCTCAGCTGATGAGTCAGTACTCCTCCATGTTGAACAGCACTTGGAGGAAGCACTGAGGGTGGCAAGGGCCCAAAATGTACTCTGGGTTGGGGACTTCAATGTCCATCACCAAGAGTGGCTTGGTAGCACCACTACTGACTGAGCTGGCTGAGTCCTAAAGGACATAGCCGCTAGACTGGGTATGCAGCAGGTGGTGAGGGAACCAACAAGAGGGGAAAACATACTTAACCTCGTCCTCACCAATCTGCCTACCGCAGATGCATCTGTCCATGACAGTATTGGTAGGAGTGACCACCGCACAGTCCTTGTGGAGACAAAATCCCGCCTTCACATTGAGAATACCCTCCATCGTGTTGTGTGGCATTACCACCGTGCTAAATGGGATAGATTTCAAACAGATCTATCAATGCAAAACTGGGCATCCATGAGGCGTTGTGGGCCATATGCAGCAGCAGAATTGTACTCAATCACAATCTGTAGCCTCATGGCCCGGCATATCCCCCACTCTATCATTACCATCAAGCCAGGAGACCAACCCTGGTTCAATGAAGAGTGCAGGAGGGCATGCCAGGAGCAGCACCAGGCATACCTCAAAATGAGGTGTCAGCCTGGTGAAGCCACAACGCAGGACTATCTGCATGCCAAACTGCATAAGCAGCATGCGATAAGAGCTCAGCGATCCCATAACCAACAGATCAGATCGAAGCTCTGCAGTCCTGCGACATCCAGTCGTGAATGATGGCGGACAATTAACTAACTGGAGCACGTGGCTCCACAAATATCCCCGTCATCAATGGTGGGGGAAGCCCAGCACATCAGTGCGAAAGATAAGGCTGAAGCATTTGCAACAATCTTCAGCCAGAGGTGCCGAATTAATGATCCATCTCGGCCTCCTCCTGAACTCCCCAGCATCACAGATGCCAGACTTCAGCCAATTCAATTCACTCTGCATGATATCAAGGAACGATTGAAGGCACTGGATACTGCAAAGGCTGTGCGCCCTGACAATATTCCGGCAATAGTACTGAAGACCTGTGCTCCAGAACTTGCTGCGCCCCTAGCCAAGCTGTTCCAGTACAGCTACAACACTGGCATCTACCCTGCAATGTGGAAAATTGCCCAGGTATGTCCTGTACACAAAAAGCAGGACAAGTCCAACCGCCCCATCAGCCTACTCTCAATCGTCAGTAAAGTGATGGAAGGTGTCATCAAGCGGCACTTGCTTAGCAATAACCTGCTCAGTGACGTTCAGTTTTGGTTCTGCCAGGGCCACTCAGCTCCTGACCTCACTGCAGCCTTGGTTCAAACATGGACAAAAGAGCTGAACTCAAGAGGAGAGGTGAGAGTGACTGCCCTTGATATCAAGACAGCATTTGACCGAATATGGCATCAAGGAGCCCTAGCAAAACTGGAGTCAATGGGAATCAGGGGGAAAACTCTCCGTTGATTGGAGTCATACCTTGCACAAAGGAAGATGGTTGTGGTTGTTGGAGTTCAGTCATCTGAGCTCCAGGTCATCACTGCAGGAGTTCCTCAGGGTAGTGTCCTAGGCCCAACCATCTTCAGCTGCTTCACCAATGACCTTCCTTCAATCAAAAGGTCAGAAGTGGGGATGTTCACTGATGATCGCACAGTGTTCACCTTTCGCAACTCCTCAGATACTGAAGCAGTCTGTGTAGCAATGCAGCAAGACTTGGACAATATCCAGGCTTTGGCTGATAAGTGGCAAGTAACATTCGCACCACACAAGTGCCAGGCAATGACCATCTCCAACAAGAGGGAATCTAACCATCTTCCCTTGACATTCAATGGCATTGCCATCGCTGAATCCCCCGCTATCAACATCCTAGGGGCTACCATTGACCAGAAACTGAACTGGAGTAGCCATATAAATACCGTGGCTGCAAGAGCAGGTCAGGGGCTGGGAAGTCTGCAGTGAGTAACTCATCTCCTGACTCCCCAAAGCCTGTCCACCATCTACAAGGCACAAGTCAGGAGTGCGATGGAATACTCTCCACTTGCCCGGATGATTGCATCAATTACCTCGACATCATCTAGGACAAAGCAGCCCACTTGATTGGCAGCCCATCCACAAACATTCACTCCCTCCACCACCGGCGCACAGTGGCAGCATTGTGTACCATCTATAAGATGCACTGCAGCAATGCACCAAGGCTCCTTGGACAGCACCTTCCAAACCCACGACCTCTACAACTAGAAGGACAAGGGCAGCAAATGCATGGGAACACCTCCACATGCAAGTTCCCCTCCAAGTCACACACCATCCTGACTTGGAACTGTATCGCCGTTCCTTCACTGTCGCTGGGTCAAAATCCTGGAACTCCCTAACAGCACTGTGTGTGTACCTACCCCACATGGACTGCAGCAGTTCAAGAAGGTTGCTCACCACCACCTTCTCAAGGGTAATTAGGGATGGGCAATAAATGTTGGCCTGGCCAGCGACGCCCACATCCCATGAATGAAGTAAAAAAAAAAGGCAATATTACAGAGGTAGAAACAGGCAGTCTTACTGATGATGTGAATATGAGGTCAGAATCTCATCTCAGAGTCCAATCTGAAACCAGGTTTTTAAACAGCTTAATGTCAGACTTTTGCCAGGGAAAGGGATAGAGTTGGTAGCTAGAGAACGGTGTTTGAAGCGGGGACCAAAAATGCCCACTTGGACGACAGTGGAGAGGCATTGGAGGAAGATGATGTGGTCAACCGTGTCAAAGGCTGCAGACAGGTGGAAAATGGATGAGGGGGAAAACGTTACCTTTGTCACAGTCACATAGGATTTCATTTGTGATTTTGATGAGAGCTGTTTCAGTACTGTGGCAGGGGCAGAAAATCTGATTGGAGGGATTCAGCATGGAGTTCTGGGAAAGTTGGGAATGGATTTGGGAGGCATTAAAGGGCTTTGGAGAAGAAAGGGAGGTTGGAGAAGGGGCGGTAGTTTGCAAGGATAGTGGGGTTGAAGGGTTGGTTTTTGAGGAGAGGGGCGTGACAGCAGATTTAAAGAAAAGAGAGACAACATCTGAAGCGAGAGAGCCGTTAAAAATTTCAACTAACATGGAGACCAGGAGGGGAAGTTGGGTGATCAGTTTAGTGGGAATTAGATCGAGGGAGCAGGAGGTGGGCCTCATGGACAAGATGAGCTCAGAGAGGGCATGAGGGGAGATGGGAGAGAAACTAGAGAAAGATGTGAGCTCAGGGCTAGGACAGGGGGGAGCATTATTGGAAATTTGGCCAGATGAACTAGTGAAAAGGAGGGGCACAGCAGATGCAACTGATTGGATGGTCTTGATTTTAGTGACAAAGACATCCATGAGCTCCTCATACTTATTGTTTGAGTAACATCTTGTTCTAGATACTTAAAATATCAAGTGATATGGGGATAGTGTGGGAAAAATGCCAATGAAGTTGAAGATCAGCCATGATGTAGTTGAATGGTGGTGCAGGCTCAAGGGGCTGAATGGCCTACACCTGCTCCTATTTCCTTTGTTCCTATATTCCTATGTGAGAGTGGAGGGGACAGGTGAGAGGAAGACACTTTGCAGTAGAGAAAAGAAGCGGGGGTTATCTTTGCATTCCAGGATGATCCTGGAATAGTGAACAGTTTTAGCAGACGAGAGTAGGCCCAATAGTGTTTTAAATGGTTCAGCCAGATCTGACGTTGGATGGCTCGACCAGTTGTCTGTCATATCCTTTCAAGCCTGTGTCCCTTGGACTTAAGGGGGTGGAGATGAGGGCTGTACCCGGTGCGGGGGAGAGGCCAGGGTGAGAGAGAGTAATGGTTTTATTGGGCACAAGGGCATCAAAGGTGGAGGTGAGCGTGCAGAACTGATTGTCCATCAAGCACCGTGATAAATTAGGGACAGTGGCTGGATCGAGAGAGACAGTAGTGAGGTAGAGCTGGGTATCGTCAGCATCTGTGTGGAACTTAATATTATGTTTACAGATGATATCGGCAAGGGCCAGCATGTCGATGAAAAATGTAGATGATAGATCCTTGGGGGATTCCAGAGGTAATGGTGCGGAAGCAGGAAAAGAAGCCATTGCAGGTGATTCTCTAACTACTACTGGATTGAGAGAATGGAACCAGGCGAGTGCGGTCCCACCCAGCTAAATGATGGAGGCGAGGCATTGGAGGAGGATGGTGGGGTCAACCATGTCAAAGGCTGCAGAGAGGTCGAAAAGGGCAAGGAGAGATAGTTTACCATGGTCACAGTCACATAGGATGTCATTTGTGACTTTCCTAAGGGTTGTTTCTGTCCTATGGCCCGATTGGAGGGATTCAAACATGGAATTCCGTGAAGGATTTGGGAAGTGACAGCACATCCAAAGATTTTTGACAGGAACGGTCAGTTGGAGATGGAACAGTAGTTTGCAAGGACACAGGGGGTCAAGGCTGGATTTTGTTTTTGAGGCGAGGACTGATGATGGTAGGTTTGAAGGAGAGGGGGACAGTACTTGAGGAAAGAGAACCATTAACAATATGAGCTAAGATGAGGGCCAGGAAGGGAATTTGGATGGCCAGTAGTTTGATGGGAATAGGATGAGGGAGCAGGAGGTGGGTCTCATGGACAAGATTAGCTTGGAGAGAGCATGAGGGGAGATGGAGAGAAACTAGAGGAAAATGAGAGTTCAGAGCAAGGGAAGGGGATTGTTAGGGGAAGTTTGGCCCAGTGGGCTAGGAGGAGGGAGAGAAGTGGCAGGTGCAGCTGAAATTGTGGTCTCAATTTTAGTGAAAAAGAAGCCCATGAGTTCCTCACACTTGTTGGAGGTGAGGGTTGAGGAGACGGGGGAGAAAGGTTTAAGAAGATGGTTTGTAGTGAAGAGAAGCTGGAGGTTATCTTTGCATTCCAGGATTATCCTGGAATAGTGAGCAGTCTTAGCAGAGGATAGTGTTTTAGTGCTTTAGCCAAATCTGGTGATGAATAGCTAACCTTTATGATTGGTATAGAAAATATCCATGAATGCATTAAGTAACATCTTTGAATATATATGTATATCTGCTGAAAATGTTCACAACAATGCCCACAACCACTGCCAAAACAACTCTAAATGGATAATAGCAAGATCATACAGATTCCTTGCCAGCTGTGGCTCATTAGTGGCACTCTCACCTCTGAGGCATGGTTTCAAGCCCCACTCCAGAGACTTCAGCACAAAGCCACAGTACTGAAGGAGTGTTGCATTGTCAGAGGTGTTGTCTTTCAGATAAAACGTTAAATCAAGACCCCATCAGCCCTCTTAGAAGGGCATAAATGATCCCAAGGCACTATTTTAAAGTGGAGTTCCAATGACACAAAAATGTCCCTAAAGTGACATTAATTGACAATCCCACTTGGTGAGAAATGGAAAAAATGCCACATTGGTGCAGTAGGGGTGGTGTTCTTCTGGGGGGTGAGGCTGAGGCGTATCATTGGGTAAAGTAGAGAGGAGTCTATTCCGTACCGAGCTAATACTGGGTGTGTATCCCTCACCTTCAAGAACACAAATTTAAGGTACAAAAGGTGAAAGCAGTAAGAGAGCCATGGAGGCAGAAAGAGTAGGAAACAAACTGAAAGGGGGAGAGTGACTGAAAAAGTCAGAGGATGAGAGACAAGCAGAGAAATAGTTGTGAGAAGAGAGAGACTCATTTGTTGCAGGGGAAGTGGAATGGAGAAAATTGGAGAGAGAAAAATAAATTAATTAAGTAGACAACACTGAAGAAAGCAATGTCTGTAAAGGTGCAAAAGCTACTTTGCTCTCTAAGAGACAAAATAGAAAAGGAAACATCTAGAAGATTGCTGCCAAGCTAAAATCATAGGTTGACTCCTCTGTCATTTTTGTGGAAATGTTCTCATTTTGACTGTTGAACATGTAGAATCATAGAAAGTTTATGGCACAAGAAAGAGGCCACTTTGCCCTTATGTGAGATAACATTTCATTTCATTTCATTGACATCAGAACATACTGATGTCACTATGCACCTGGCTCTAGTTACTGGTGTAAACCATATAAGGAACAACAACTGGAGTGGCATTGGCATTTATTAAGAAAAACAACCCATGGCCTGAATTTGCCCTGTTTTTGCTTGAGATCTAGCTCTTGCATAAAGAGACAATGGTTCATTTACACGAACTTAAATGGCAGACAAATTGCATCAGCAATGGCAAGGATTTGATACAAAAAATTTCATTCATGCCCTGGTTACATTAAGGGCTTCAGTGGATGTAAACTGCATTAAACAATGCTGCTTCATTTTCACCAGCAGGATAATACTTAGGCCAGTTCCCCAGTCAGTAACTGCATGCAAGGTTTAACTAGCTGCCATAGTTTAAAACTACTTGCCAATGTCAATCTACTAGCCTAGAGTATGGAGCAGTGGAGTTATGCTATCCTGGAATTGGCTGTCCCACTTCTAATTTGCTGCCATGCTCTTGAATTTGTCAACAGGAAATGCAAGCAATGATCTAATTCCTTCCCCTCACTTACCAGCTGCAACGTTCGGGCCAAAAGGCACCTATGGTGCACTGACCTTCAACATTGCCCAGATCTATCCCTTACCCTTCAACGATCCTCTAATCCGCATCATCTGTTCCTTCCCACGCATCACCCTTTTCTCCATCATCCTACTGCCTTCTTCCCCTAATTGGATCCCTTCTCAACCACCACCCCATATTCTGCAGCAGAAAATGCAGTCAGTACCCTTGACACTGACATGGAATACAAAAGACATCTGGCAAAACTAGCCAGATCCCTTCTCAACCACCACCAGAAAACATTGTCACCCAAGAAGTCAGGAGAGAGAAGACAGAAAGAACAGTCGAAAAGAATAGAGAGAAATGGAAAACAGGAGATTGAACTAAAAGAAAATAGAGAAGGAAAGAGAAGAGATTGAGATGAGAAAGACCAAGACAAATGGAAGAGGACAGAAAGGGAAGCAACAACACAAAGATAACAGAGGCTGGTAAAAGGGAGAATATTTCCTTGACATATCGTGAGCAATACCATTGAAGATCCACTAGTATACAAATAAAAGGTTTCAATTCATTAGATTTGGGCTGCTCTTATTTTCAGCAGATCAAATGTTAACTAGCACCTCTACCTTCATCCTGACTGAAATCAACCAACTCAATACAAATTTATATACATACATACATAGAATCTACAGCACAGACACAGGCCATTGGACTCAACTGATCTACAGCTGGGACTTGACTGAAGTGTATGCCTGAGTGCAACATTGAGCAGCACTTTTAACAACTGACACATTGGGAAATAACTTGTCAATCAATTTTTAATAAAAAGAGTAAACATTTATTAAAGGAACAGTGTTTGTCACACTGGTGGGTGACAAAAGGAATTTTTACAATGCGGATACCTTAATAGTAGTCATATCTTCCACACATTGCTATTTCACCCAATGTGTGAAATTCTCTGCTAAATAATTCAACAGGACTGCTGCTACCTGGTTACAACCTTGTTACCTTGCAATATTGCCCCCCTGTGGTAGTTTATTACTACAATCTTTGTAAGTGCTGGAATATTCTATTTTCCTTTTCCTAAGATTGGAATGAACACATTGCACTGAAGAGGACTGCTGTGCCATTTTAATGCAATTGCTTAATTCAAATTTCTGGATAATTCATATTTTGGAGATACTAAAAATGGTGTCAAATTATCATGAGTAGACTATTATATAAAATGATGGACTGCATATTAAGAGTCCGCCACCGAAATAGACGGTGGGCAAAAAAAAATGTGGCCTGCCGCACGGGGAGCACGTCACGGAGCCACCGCAATTTCAAATGCGGCAGCTCATTTGCATGGTCGCGGCGCCTGCCCCTTGTGATAATGTGGAGGGGGCGGGCAAGCCATTGCTGGCAACGGCATCCGGTGCCAATGCGCACGCGCCGGTGCCATTTTTAAAGGGCTTGCAGCCCGAAAAGTGCTTTAAAATTTTTAAAGGGCCAGTAACTTTAAAGTTTAACAAATGAATGGACAAGTCTTAACATGCATTCTCCCACCACCGCACCCCCCCCCCCCCCCCCCAATGGCATATCACAACATTCCTGCCCTCTCTTCCCCCCCCCCCCCCACCCCTGGAATACCTATATTGAAAATTGGACCTTCCCCCACCCCCGTAAAGTTCAGCACCTATGTCCTTTACGCCTTCCCATCACCCCCTGACAAATCCATGTCATTCTAACCCCGCTCCCGCACGGAGAAAGAAACCTCCTCCCCCCTCCTCACAGGTGTCGCACCACGTTTACCCGAACAGGGATTCGAAGGCACAGCATTGTCAGCTGCCAGATTAAAGATTGCAACGTGCTGGAAGAATCGCTGTGGCCTGTATGGTAAGTTGCAATTAACATATTTTAATGCAGGTTCCGTTGCTGAGTGGTGGGGCGGCCACAATGAGGCCTTGTCGCCACCACCGAGATCGGTACGGGGCCTGCCAGCCTCAGTGGCGGGCCTCCGCCATAGCGATCTTATTTGGAGCAGAAAGATGTTTTTCGTTACTTACCTGTCAGGGGAGAAATGGTGATCAAAAAAAAGTTCTCCTTTTGATCCTGTCCTGGGTATGCTTTGAGTAAAATGGCTACAACCAATCTTCCAGCTTCATGCCAGGGAGTGCGTAACACCGTTTGGGTGGTTGTGAAGGACAAGGAAGGAGATGCACCGGTTGATCGTACCTTCTTCATCAAGAAACTCCTCATCGATTGTTGTGGAATCCAAGCTACGGACATCTTCTGCCTGCAGGACTTCCCCAGCAGTGGATATTTCGACGTGACGTTTAAGAATGTGGCGGGATGCATCAAGTTCCTGAAGGTGTTCAAAGAGAAAAGGAACCTGGCACTGCAGTCCATCCTCAAAGTGGAGCCACTCTTCACGCTGCCATCACAACATGACCGGGTGGTGACAATTCACCTCTACAACCCCCATGTTCCTGTCGTGGATGTACTCACCTTTCTTGCCAGGTACGCCAAGGTGGCCGGCAGCAGCACTGATGTCAAGGACCCCTTTGCGATTTGGACCAGCAAGCGGCAGGTCAAGGTGACCTTGAAGGTCGATGCCAATGGAGCCATCATCCACCCTCCCTCCAGCTTCGCTATCGGGGGAAGTCGAGGCTTCTTGGTCTACGCTGGGCAGCACAGAGTTTGTCGCACCTGTGGCAAATCGGGTCATGTGGCAGCTAACTGCAGCACGGTTGTCTGCAAGAAGGAAGGCCATCAGACCAAGGACTGTAAGCAGAGTAAGTATTGCAACTTGTGCGGTGCAGCAGGCCACCTCTACAAAATCTGCCCCAAACGCTCCCTCAGTTATGCTCTGGCGGCAAGGTCCAAGAAAAGGCCAGGAGAAGGAACGACAAATGCGTCTGGTGCTGGAAAGGAGACAATCAACCCTCTCCGCAGCGAGGAAAGTCTACCTGAGAAGAAGAGAGGGGAGGCAGCTGAAACCAGCGACCCAGCAGCTACCCTGTGCCCGGAAACCCCTCCTTCAGAGACAGAATCAATGGAGGAGGAAGCAACAGATGGACAAACAGGTCAGTGGCAAGTGGTACAAAGGAAAACCGCAAAGAAAAAACCTCCAAAAGCGGAACAGGCCACCACCCAAACCAGTGGCAAGAGGAGGCTACTATCTCAGACAGACTACAGCAGCTCCTCACTGGACGAGGCAGTGCCGAATCGATGGCACCTGGAAAGAGGCGGCAGAACTCAAAGAAACTGGAAGATAATGCGCCCCAGCCCCCGGGCACTGGAAGCTGTGATGGGCCCAGCGTGCCCCAAATCCAAAGCACCAAGCATAACGACATGCCGAGTGCATCCCAGCTCTGGGACACCGAGAGCAACGACACGTCTGGCGCATTCCACCTCCGGAAAGCCGGGAGCAGTGATGTTTTCGAGGAGGAACAGAGGGGAACAGCAGTGGACAGCCCAATCCTTGCTGCCTACAAGACCTCCCCGATGTCACCCCAGCGGAACAAAGCCTGCATGAAAAACCAGGAGGGGTTTCTGAGCCCAATGATCGTGAAACAGCTTGCGTACACTATGGGTATGCAGGAACATCCCGAAGGACTGGGACTAGCGAGAACAAATGGTATGGGAAGTAACAACTAATTTAAAAATGGGTATAAGGATTGCTTCAATTAATGTGCGTAGCATTAAATCCACTATGCGATGTGTTTCAACCTTGGATTACCTCGCCAAGATCAAAGCCGACCTACTGTTTCTGCAGGAGTGTGGAATACCACACCTCAGCACCTACAGGCAATGGTTGTGATGGTGGTCCCACGGGCCAGCGATCTGGTCAGGGGGTAATGGTTCCCATTCCTCTGGCCTGGATGTTCTGCTGCGGGGAGGTAACTTCACCATCTCCGAAGTTAAGGAGGTGGGAGGTCGCCTCTTTGTAGCAGATGTAATGTACACTGCTCCACTCCGGTTGATCAACGTGCACGCCCCAGTTCAATGCAGCGAGCGGCTGACCATCTTCCAGCAGCTCCCACTGCTGCTGGCGACGTCCAGGCCAGTCATCCTAGGCGGTGACTTCAACTGCATCATTGATGCAGCTGGACAATCTGGCAGAGACTACAGCAAACTGGATGCTACGTCCAGATTCCTAATAGAAACAGTAAAAGATGCCAAACTGCACTATGTCTTCAGCAAACCTGCAGACGGAGCACAGCGTAGATATACATGGTCAAGAACAGACGGGTCTGCCCGTTTCAGGATTGACTTCCTGTTTTTGTCCTGTGCTGTCACGGTCAGATCCACCGATGTCAAGCTGGTGTTCTTCTCCGACCATTGCCTCTTACTGGCTGACTGTCATTTACAGGAAGACCAGTGGGTTGGCAGGGGGATATGGAAGCTCAATGCTACACTGCTAACCCCAGAGAATGTTGAGGAACTCAAAAAGGGATTACAAAGGTTGGAGGACTGTGAAACCCCTCTTTGAGTCTCCAGTTCACTGGTGGGAGGCAATCAAGGAGAACATCAAGAGGTTCTTTATCTTCAAAGGCGTTCAGAGGGCGAGAGAGAGAAGGGAAAAATGTCCCGAATCCAGAAAAGTGTGCAAAATCTGCTCCGGCTGCAGTCGATGGGTGTCGAGGTCAAGGAGGACCTCCATGAGGTGAAGAGTCAGCAGGCCTCGCTCTTTGCCACGGAGGCCTCCAAGATCATCTTCGGGTCCAGAGTCCGCTCCATTGAGCAGGATGAGATGTGCTCACGTGACTTCTTCCAAAAGGTACACAGAGAGGCTCTCTGATCAGCAGTCTGAAGGAAGAGGACAGCTCGGTAACGTCTTCACAGTCCGACATACTAAGGATCAGCAAATCCTTTTATGCTGAGCTGTATGACGCGAAGCCCACAGACAGCAGAGCCTCACAGTCCTTCCTGTCATCTATCACAAAGGTCTTAGATGACAGCATGACGGAAAGACTGGACATTCCGCTAACTCTGGACAAGCTGACAAAGGCCGTCAAGTCCTTCGAAACGAGTAAAACTCCCGGAAGCGATGGCTTACCAGTTGAGTTATATTCGGCCCTGTGGGACTGGGTCGGCCCGGACCTGCTGGAAGTATATGACAGTATGCTCCTGGCCGGCAGCATGTCAGAATCCACGAGGAAAGGCATCATCACCCTCATCTACAAGCGGAAGGGGGAGAGGTCAGAAATTGGTGGCCCATTTCACTGCTTAATGTTGACTACAGGATTTGGTCAAAAGTCATAGCCAGTTGAGTCAAGTCTGCTCTGGAGTTGGTGATTCACCCTGATCAGACCTGTACTGTACCCGGCCGGAAGATCTCTCATAGTCTCACGCTACTCAGGCTACTAGAAAAGATCGGATGTCCACCAAAGCTACGAAGTATCATCACCTCATTCCATGACCATATGAAAGGCACAATTCAGCATAGCGGCGCCTCATCAGACCCCTTTCCTATCCTGAGTGGCGTGAAACAGGGCTGTGTTCTCACACCTACACTGTTTGGGATCTTCTTCTCCCTGCTGCTCTCACATGTGTTCAAATCTTCAGAAGAAGGAATTTTTCTCCACACAAGATCAGGTGACAGGTTGTTCAACCTTGCCCGTCTAAGAGCGAAGACTAAAGTATGGAAAGTCCTCATCAGGGAACATCTCTTTGCTGACGATGCTGCAATAACATCTCACACTGAAGAGTGTCTGCAGAATCTCATCGGCAGGTTTGCGGCTGCCTGCAACGAATTTGGCCTAACCATCAGCCTCAAGAAAACGAACATCATGGGACAAGACGTCAGTCATGCTCCATTCATCAATTTCGGCGACCATGCTCTGGAAGTGGTTCAGGAGTTCACCTACCTAGGCCCAACTATCACCAGTAACCTGTCTCTCGATGCAGAAATCAACAAGCGCATGGGAAAGGCTTCCACTGTTATGTCCAGACTGGCCAACAGAGTGTGGGAAAATGGCGCACTGACATGGAACACAAAAGTCCGCGTGTATCAAGCCTGTGTCCTCGGTACCTTGCTCTATGGCAGCGAGGCCTGGACAACATATGTCAGCCAAGAGCGACGTCTCAATTCATTCCATCTTCGCTGCCTCCGGAGAATCCTTGGCATCAGGTGGCAGGACCGTATCTCCAACACAGAAGTCTTCGAGGCAGCCAACATCCCCAGCTTATACACCCTACTGAGTCAGCGGCACTTGAGATGGCTTGGCCTTGTGAGCCACATGGAAGATGGCAGGATCCCCAAGGACACATTGTACAGCGAGCTCGCCACTGGTATCAGACCCACCGGCCGTCCATGTCTCCGCTTTAAAGACATCTGCAAACGCGACATAAAGTCCTGTGACATTGATCACAAGTCGTGGGATTCAGTTGCCAGTGATCGCCAGAGCTGGCTGGCAGCCATAAAGGCAGGGCTAAAGTGTGGCGAGTCGAAGAGACTTAGCAGTTGGCAGGAAAAAAGACAGAAGCGCAAGGGGAGAGCCAACTGCGAAACAGCCCTGACAACCAATGTTAGCTGCAGCACCTGTGGAAGAGTCTGTCACTCTAGTATTGGCCTTTATAGCCATTCCAGGCGCTGCTCCACAAACCACTGACCACCTGCAGGCGCTTACCCATTGTCTCCTGAGACAAGGAGGCCAAAGAAGAACATCATGGACGTGCTTTCCAAAATGGGGTTTGGGGAGGGAATCTGCAATTGGATCAAACTGCTCTACACAAACATCAGTAGCGCAGTCTCAATCAATGGGTGGGAAAAGGTTGGGCCTATTAAGGGCCCAAAGGGAAATCTGCATGGAGAGTCAGAGGACATGGTCACTGATAAGGCAAGCAGTACTGAACAAATTTTTTTGTTCAGTGTCCACTGAACCCAACCATCTGATCTCAAAGCAGAAAAATCTATAATCTGTGAGCTGTAATCCATTTAGTACAATAAGAAATCAGCTTGGCTGTGACACTAGATATAAGAACAATGCCATAATAGTTAAGCTGCAGCGTGAGCAGCACAAGATGCAAAGGTAAAACATAAAAACATGTTAAATATGTTGAAACATTTTAATATTTTAATATCTCCCAAAAGAAACAAATTTAAATCATTAATTCTGAAAAATGTACTAATTTTAGTGAGTGGAATATTTCTTGGGGAACAGTTTTGAAAACATTGGGCAGTCATATACAGGATTTCTGGCCTAATGTGCACTGTCGTAGATACTGAGCACGATGAAGAGCAACAAAAATTTAAGCTGCATCAGCAATTTCCATTTCGGAACATAGGAACAGGAGTAGGCCATTCAGCCCATTGAGCCTGCCCTGCCATTCAATTTGATCATGGCTGATCATCCACTTCAATGCCTTTTTCCCACACTATCCTCATATCCCCTTATGTCATTTGTATTTAGAAATCTGTCACTCTCTGCTTTAAACATACTCAATGACTGAGCTTCCACAGCCCTCTGTGGTAGAGAATTCCAAAGACTCACAACCCTCTGAGTAAAGAAATTTCTCCTCATCTGTGTCCTAAGTGGCTTCCCCCTTATTTTGAAGTGGTGTCCCCTGGTTCTAGACCTCCCAACCGGGGGAAACATCTTAGCTGCATCTACCCTGTCTATCCCTTTAAGTATTTTGTAGGTTTCAATGAGATCACCTCTCATTCTTCGAAACTCTAGAGAATACAGGCCCAGTTTCCCCAATCTCTCTTCATAGGACAGTCCTGCCATCCTGGGAACAAGTCTGGTGAACCATCGTTGCACTCCCTCTATGACAATAATATCCTTCCTAAGGTAAGGGGACCAAAACTGCACACAGTACTCCAAGTGCGGTCTAACCAAAGTTCTACTTAATTGAAGCAAGACTTCATTACTCCTGTACTCAAATCCTCTGGCGACAAAGGCTAACATACCATTAGCCTTCTTAATTGTTTGCTGCACCTGCATGTTAGCTTTCAATGACTTATTGACAAGGACACCCAGGTCCCTTTGTGCATCTGCACTTTCTAATCTCTTACCATTTAAGAAATACTCTGCACATCTGTTCCTCCAACCAAAGTGAATAACCTCACATTTTTCCACACTATATTCCATCTGCCACATTCTTGCTCACTCACTAAGTCTGTCCAAATCCACTTGAAGCCACTTTGCATCTTCCTCACAATATACATTCCCACCTAGTTTTGTGTCATCTGTGAACTTGTAAATACTACATTTGGTTCCCACATCCAAATCATTGATATATATTGTGTACAGCTTGGGTCCAAGCACTCATCCCTGCGGTACCCCACTAGTCACAGCCTGCCAATGCGAGAATGACCCGTTTATTCCTACTGTCTGCTTTCTGCCTGTTAACCAATCCTTAATCCATGCCAGTATATTACCTCCTCTCCCATGTGCTTTAATTTTGCTAACCAACCTCCTGTGGGGGTCTATCAAAAGCCTTCTGAAAATCCAAGGATACCAGGTCCACCAACTCCCCTTAATCAATTCTGTTAGTAACATCCTCAAAAACTCCAGCAGGTTCGTCAAACATGATTTCCCATTCGTAAATCTATGTTGGCGCTGCCCAATCAGATCATTATCATCCATGTGTCCATTTGTCACATCCTTTAGAATAGATTCTAGCCTTTTCCCAACAACTGATGTACTGATGTAAGGCTAACAGGTCTGTAATGCCTTGTTTTCTCTCTCCCACCCTTCTTAAATAGTGCGGTGACATTTGTGACCTTCCAAACTGCAGGAACCGCTCCAGAATCTATGGAATTTTGGAAGATGATCACCAATGCATCCACTATCTCCATAGCTACCTCTTTCAACACTCTAGGATGTAGAATATCAGATCCTGGGGACTTATCAACCTTCAGCCCCATTATTTTTTCCAATAAAACCTCCTTACTAATATTAATTTCCTTCAATTCCTCATTTCCCCCTAATCCCTTGGATCTCTAATTCTGGGAGATTTTTTGTATTTTCTTCAGTGAAGACAGACGCAAAGTAATCATTTAGCTTCTCCGCCATTTCTCTATTCCCCATTATAAATTCTCCTGACTCTGCCTGAAATGGACCCACATTTGTCTTAGCCAAACGTTTTCTTTTTATGTACCGATAGAAGTTTTTTTTACATCCCGTTTTTATATTTTTTGCCAGCTTACATTCATATTCTATTCTCCCTTTGTTTATCAGTTTCTTTGTCCTCCTTTGCTGTATTCTAAAATCCTCCCAATCCTCAGGTTTACTACTATTTCTGGCCACTTTATAGGCCTTTTCTTTTAATCTTATACAATCTTTAACTTCCTTTGTTATCCACGGTTAACTGCCTTTACTTTTGGGGGGTTTGTGTCTTGCTGTAAACTAAGTAATATTTCTTTAAAGACTATCCATTGCCAATATACTGTCATATCTTTTAATGTATTTTCCCAATCCACCTCAGCCAATTTGCCCCTCATACTTTCATAATTTCCTTAGTTCAAATTTAACACCCTGGCTTCAGATTGAACAGCCTCACTTTCAAACATAATATAAAATTCTATCAAATTATGGTCACACATCCCGAAAGTTTCTTTTACAACAAGATTATCAATTAGCCCTTTCTCATTACATAATATGAGATCTAAAATAGCCTGTTCTCTAGTACCATTGACCAGAAACTGAACTGGAGTAGCCATATAAATACCATGGCTACAAGAGCAGATCAGAGGCCAGGAATCCTGCGGCGAGTAACTCACCTCCTGACTCCCCAAAGCCTGTCCACCATCTACAAGGCACAAGATGGAATACTTTCCACTTGCCTGGATGGGTGCAGCTCCAATAACACTCAAGAAGCTCGACACTATCGATAAAGCAGCCCACTTGATTGGCACCCCATCTACAAACATTCACTCCCTCCACCACCGACGCACAGTGGCAGCATCGTGTACCATCTACAAGATGCACTGCAGCAACGCACCAAGGCTCCTTAGACAGCACCTTCCAAACCCGCGACCTCTACCAACTAGAAGGACAAGGGCAGCAAATGCATGGGAACACCACCACCTGCAAGTTCCCCTCCAAGTCACCACACCAGCCTGACTTGGAACTATATCGCCGTTCCTTCACTGACTCTGAGTCAAAATCCTGGAACTCCCTTCCTAACAGCACTGTGGGTGTACCTACCCCACATGGACTGCAGCGGTTCAAGAAGGCTGCTCATCACCGCTTTCTCAAGGGCATTTAGGGATGGGCAATAAATGCTGGCCTAGCCAGCGACGCCCACATCCCATGAATGAAAAAAAAGGTTCCTCAACATACTGCTCTGAAAAACCATCCCAAACACACTCCAGAAACTCATTCTCCACAGCATTAGTGCTCATTAGGTTTACCCAGTCTATGTGCAGATTGAAGTCACCCATGATTACTGTATTATCCCTGCTACATGCTTCTCTAATCTCCTGATTTGTGCCATTTCCCACACTACCACTACTACCAATGTTTGCTGCCCCTTGCTGTTTCTTAGCTCCACCCAAACGGATTCCACATTTTGTTCTTCCGATCTGAGATCCTCCCTTACTAATGCACTGATCCCATCCCCTATTAACAGCAAAACACCACTTCCTTTTTCTTCTTGCCTGTCCTTCCTAAATGTCGAATATCCTTGAATTCAGTTCTCAGTCTTGGTCACCCTATAGCCACATTTCTGTAATGGCAATTAGATCATACCCATTTACCTCTATTTGGACCTTTAAATCATCTGCCTTGTTCCGATTGCTGAGTGCATTCAGGTAGAGCGGCCTTAACCTTGTCTTCTTGACATTCTGCATTCTAAGCCTATTTGATGCTCGCCTTTGTTTCACCTGCCTTCTAATGTCACTTGCTACTTTTCTACCTCCTGTTACCAGCTTTACTTCCTTCCAGTTTGAGCTACCCCTCAGGTTTCCCCCCCACCTCCCCCCCCCCCCCCCCCCCCACCCCCGACAAGCTAGTTTAAGTTTCAGGCAGATGTTTGAATTCTGCATTGATTCCAAACAGAATTAAAATCTTGACCAAAAATATTTTTTGCTGGCTTCAAGTTCATTAAAACAATATAGGCCTCTGTTGTATTACTGGTTCCACAGACAATGTCCTCTGCTGAAATCCACTAAAATATTCTGGTTGTTGTTTGCCCTGACTTTGAACTTGAGTAAAAAATAATATTTACACAATGAGCAGCATTGTTGGTATTTGTTTGCTTTTGGTGCAGAGATGCAAAGGGCAGAGAGATGAAAGGGAGTGCATACTGAATAGGATCTATACAACATTTCCTGATGCTCAGAGGTGCAGGACATCATTTTTAAATCATGCCAATGTGAATCCAATGTTGCTCGAGAATTGTATGTGCACAAAGTAGTGAAAAGCCATTGTAATAGTAAGGTATTTCCATTTCTTTTAACTAACATTTGCATTTTCATGTGACTGTGTGTAAATTTTTCTAATGATTTTTTTTGTCCTGGGCACTATTATGACCATTGGTTGAATTCTCCTATCAGAGGGTTCTGGAAAAAAGGAGCGCTTACAGAGCAATGCCAGGCTTGACATACTGCCTCAGAGGTTCTCTGTGCCTCCCGGCCAGCAGCCCCAGACCCACATCTGCAGAAAGAGATAAAGTGATGGCGCTACTGAGATATGTGTCTGACTAATCACTATGGTGGACAGTTTTCAGAGGTACCCCAATTTGATTACATCATGCTTTAGATGATACTGAATGAAATAAGGCATGCCAGAGCGATCAAGAGTCAGCATTCCCTGATTGGCAATGTTGTATGATCACTTTAAGAGTGATGTCCCTTTAAGAACTCAGTATGCTGATGAGCTAAGTATCAGGATGCAGTCATGTGACTAGGAGACATGTTCACGTTGCACTGTAATACTCTGAACAAAGGTTCTGTGTATAGTTTGCTCTGTATTGTATCTGCTAGTTTTGCTGTTAATAAATCCTCTGGATATTTTCAAGGAACTAGAACCCACGTACCTCCTTATGTTGCTTAAGATAATACAAAGAATCTCATAATATGGTGGCAGTGCTGGTGAAAAGACAAGATATAAGCTTGAAGATCACAGGTAAAACAGTAAACAAGGTTTAAGAGCAATACTGAAAACGGAAGAGAACATTTGAAGCAGAAAGTGAAGAAACTTTAAAACAAGTTCCTGAAAAGCGTGAAAGAAAGCTACATACCTTAGAAGGCTGAGAAAAGCTCCAAAGAACGGAAGCGTTGGTGAAATGCAAGGGATCAGGTGAGTCATTGTGCCGACGATCGAGAAATCCCAGTTTTTAAAAAAAGCCTTTCAAGAGTTTTTTAAAGTTCATTTTCTAAAGGCTCCTGTGAGTGAGAGAGAAAAAATGGGGAAGCCCTGACAAGCCTGTGAACTGAGAAAAAAAAGTCCGATAGTGAAGTGAAAAAAATGCATGGGAAACTTTGAACACAGCAGTCTCCATTAATGCAGCCACAGCTGAGAAAGAAAAAAAACCATTAAACCAGTCAGCATAAACAAGGTAAATAAACTCTAGCAAAAAAAAAGCAACTGGAACTATGGAACTGCTCTGTGAATTCCAATAAGTAGCTGTGTAAACATTTCAGCAAAGTACTGAAAGAGAAATAAACAAACAGGGAAGGCTGTCAAGTACCTGTTACACTCCATTAAATCAAGCCAGCCTAAAAAAAAGAATTTCTTAAAGGGGTAACAGCACAGAATTAATAGAACAAGTTTTAAGCCACAATAGAAAAGTCATAATAAATACAGTGCTGAAGGCACTCAGAGGTGAACAAAGTTAAGTATAGAGCAAAAAGCAAAAGAACAGCAGAATGATGGATGTCAAGTTTCCCAGCATGAACTGTAAGGCCATTGATATCCCATCAAGGTCAAAGATGGACTCAAAATCAATATACTGCATTTTGGACAGCACAAATGTGACCAACTCCAATCAGAAATAGCCAGTGACCCACAACTGAAGGCACTGTGGAGAGTCATCACAGAAGGATAGCCTGCGATGATAAAAGAGGTGTCAGAAGCCCTCAGATGTTATTGGCTTTATAGAGATGAACTCGGTATCTCGAGAGGCATAACCTTTAAAGGAAAACAAGTGATTGCGCCCAAAGCTCTCCATCAGGACTTGACCAAAGCCATATGGGTATAGAGCGAATGAGACGATTGGCACAAGACACTGTTTATTGGCCAGGGATCAACAGTGATATCAAAAGGTTAGTGAGGATACGTGAGGCATGCCAGCGCCACCAGCCACAACAACATGAAGAACCTCTACACCCTCATGAGAATCCATCAATCCCTTGGTCCAAAATCACCACTGATCTATTTACCATGAATGGAGATGACTTTATCTTAGTTAACAATTATTTCTCCAAATTTCTAATTGTCAGACAGGTAAAAGACACTTCAAGTGTGCTTGTTGCAGACACATTGGGCTAAATTTTACTGGCCCCTCAATGCCACAGGACACTGCACGGGGGCCAGTAAAACGCTGCGGGGAGAGGCTCGCCTCGACCCGCAACGTCAAGAAGGGCCTGCCACATATAACTGGCACTGGCGGGGCCTCGGTGTGGCCCCCCGCCGCCAGGCGACAGGCCCTTCATCTCCATATTAAAATGAACCCTAACAACATTTAAATTACGTTACCTGCAGGTGGCGGCCATCCCATGCCGATTTTACAGTCTCCATTTGGCCTTCGCATGCCTCCGAACAGAGTTTCGGGCGAGAAACTGGTGGGGAGGGGGGAGGAATAAAATTTTCAGGGCGGGAGGGGTGGAAGAGCGGGGAAAACACTTTTGATTGGATGTGGGGATAGTGGGAAGGGGGTGAAGGGCAAAAGATTGAAGGTTGGAGTGGAAAGTTCAGGTGTTTGAAAAAGCCAATTTGGGCAATGAAATGACTGCTAGGGGTTGGGGAGGGGCCTCCAACATAATTTTTTTTATTTAATAAAATATAACACTGATACCTCTTTAAATATTAAAATTTTGCTGAAGGGCTTGGGGCCCTTTAAATATGGCGCCGGCGCCTGTGCGGTGGTGCCTGACGCCGCTGCGGGGTCGCAGAGGCCACCTCCTCTACGTCATCAGGGGCAGCTGCTCCTCCCCCTCTATTTAAGTGAGCCCCCGCACGTAATATCGGGGGGGCTCAGGTACGGCACCTCCACATGGGATGCATGCCGTTTTTAGAGTGCGCCACCGTGAACTGTGCTGCACTCATAGAATTCAGCCCATTGAGTGTGTTATGAAAGTCCTTCCATTTAAAAAAATATTTTTTGGGGACTTGTGTTTAAAAATTGTGGAAATGGATTCATTTGAAAGACTGAAGAGATTCCATTGATGCTGGACTTATTTTTTAAAGGTCACTGGAAGGACTTGGGACTTGGTTTAAAAACAAACCCTTACTGGAAGTCGCATGTCTTAAGCTAGATAAACAGTAGGAACTTTGGTGACTAGGGGAGTTGTTTACCGAGAAGTGACATGTCAAGATGTATGGTGGTCACCAGTTGGTTTCATTTTTGGATTGTATTGGGGATAAGCTTGTGAAGAGAGAAGCCACCAGCTCATCCTTTTCCACCTCTTTGAGAAACCCTGAGAATCCAGTGTGTGGATTGGAGAAATTGATGCCGCATTTCTCCTGAAAAGCCTGCCAAACTAATCCTCAACGTCATCTGACGAGAACCGCTCCAAAAAGTTCCCAGTGATACCTGTCTATGACTATCTGGACACCAGACTAAAAGGGCCAATGGAGAGTATCGCATATCTTACCCTTTTTTCCTTCAAGAATTAACAAGTATTTGGCCAAAGTATTTTTATTGTCCTTTTTGCAAAGGGATCTCTGCGGAGAAAACTTCTTTAGTTTTTCTTTAACCGGGTGCGTGCGTGTGTGTGTATGTGTGTTGGGTTAATTTAGAAGGGTACTTTCATATTTTAACCTGCGTGTTAATAAGCTTTGCATCTTTATTGAACAAGTCTTGTTTTATAATAAATTAATAACTTCGTTGTTTATTAAAGAAACCTGTTTGTTGGATTTTATTCTGAAACTAAAATAGATAATTGGCCATATCAGTAACTGGTTAAAACATTTAAATATATGTTGTGACCCGTAGATAAGTGGAATTAGAGAAAGACAGTACACTCCTCCAGCCTCGGTCAGAACATATAATTCGGGGCTCATCCAGGATATTGCAAAGCAGGCGAAGTATCATTGTAAGTGGGGTAATAATAATTGAAAAGGGGAAAAGGGAAATAACCATGTTTCTGGTGTATTAGTGTAAAGTTTACACTACTGGAATGTCTTTGTCAGTTGCGATGACCTTTCTGGAGAGGGAGGATTTATCCCTGAGGGATTTGCAAATCTTAACCAAGGCTAGGCGAAAAGCATTGGCAGAAAAGTTGGAGTTAGAGTTAAAAGCAGGAGCTAAGAAAGTAGACAGAATTGAGGTAATAGCACAGCATTTGAAATTGGAAGAAGGAAAAGGCAATCCAATGGTAGTTCATTTGAATTAGCTGGAATTCAATTGTATATGAAGCAGCTTGACCTTGAAGGACAAAAAGAAAGGAAAAAGGAAGAAAGAGAGGAAAAAAGGAGAGCATTTCAGAAGGAAAGAGAAGAGAGGCAGGAGAGAGAAATGGTAAGAAAGAAAGAAGAAATGGAGCGAGAAAGGGTATTAGAATTAAAAAAGCTGGAACTAAAACAAAAGGGTAACTCCAATGAAAGTTCTGAGGAAGAAGAATCTGACTCCAACCCAGGACCCAATGGGGAGCTGTTTAAATTTATGCAAGCCCTCCTGAAGTTTGAGGAAAGGGACATAGAGGCATTTTTCATTTCTTTTGAAAAGCTAGATAAACAGATGAGGTGGCCAAAAGAAAATTGGACACTACTCATGCAAAGCAGGTTGAATGGCAGAGCTCATGAAGGTTATGCTATGCTTTCTGAGGAGGCTTCTGCAGATTATGAGATGGCAAAAAAGGCTATTCTTGCTGCTTATGAGTTAGTCCCTGAAGCTTACAGGCAGAAATTTTGGAAACTCCAGAATCAGCCTGGGCAGATTTCTATAGACTTTGAGAGGGTAAAGCAAGTTAACTTTGATCGTTGGATGTGGGCACTAAAAGTAGAGGCTAGTATGAGACCCTTAGGGAAATAATTCTCCTGGAAGAATTAAAAAATTCACTCCCTCTGTTAGTAAGAACACATATAGAGAACCAGAATGTTTCAACAGCCAGATAGGCAGCTGAGATCGCTGATGAGCTTGTCCACAAACCCAAACCCTTTTCCATCACCCCTGCAAACCCAAGAAGGATAGAAGGTGGGAGGGTGAAAGGAAGGCAAGTAGCCGGGGACAAGAAGGGACAGCTGAGAATTCCCTGGATCTCCTCCTCAGGCCAGAAAGGAAGAGGCTGAGTGTGAAAGTGAGGTCCGAAAGCCTAAGTATTTCCATTGTCACAAGGTGGGACACCATCGTGCAGAATGTTGGAAGTTGCAGGGTAAACCCATGGGACTTATTGGGGTGCACAAGGCCAATGCAGAGAAAGGGGTCCTGACCAAGAATGTGACAGATCAGGATGTAGCTATGACTGCAGCTGTAAGGCCAAGTACAAAATCCGCTTTGAGTACAGTGGACGTGAACAAGATACCTGGGAGATATAGGGAATTCTTGTCAAAAGGAAAAGTAACTCCTTATCCCTCAAGTGAGGCAGGTAAACCTATAGTTATATTAGGGATACAGGAGCCACCCAAACTCTTTTGCTGGGGAAAGGCATAACCTTTCCACCAGAGAGCGCATTGAATGCCAAGGTTTTAGTGAATGGTATCGGCGGGGAATATATACCCATACCTGTGTATCAAATGCACCTGGGTTGTGACCTAATGTCTGGAACGGTGACCATAGGAGTTGTCCATAGGGTGCCTGTAGACGGAGTTGACCTACTCCTGGGGAATGATTTGGCCGGAGCGAAGGTAGTAGCTTCTCCAGTAGTCACAGAAAGACCAAGTGAAGTTAAAGAGACAGAGCAGATGGGGCCGACCATGACTCATGGCCCTCCTGCCTTGGGCGCTATAGCATTGGAAGGTTGAATGAGAATGGACAGAGACTGCTTGAGTTGTGTACTGTTCGTAACCTCTGCATCACCAACTCGTTCTTTCATACTAAACCCTGTCACCAGGTTTCTTGGAGTTACCCAAGATCACATCATTGGCACCAGCTGGGCCTCATCGTCACAAGGCGAGCCTCCTTAAACAGCGTTCAAATCACACGCAGCTTCCACAGTGCGGACTGCGACACTGACCACTCCTTGGTGTGCAGCAAGGTTAGACTCAAACAAAAGAAGCTGTGTCACTCCAAGCAGAAGGGCTGCCCGCGCACCAACACTAGCAGAATTTCTTATCCACAGCTGTTACATAAGTTTCTAAATTCAATTGAAAAAGCCCTTCAAAACACTCCCACAGGGGATGCAGAGACCAAGTGGGCCCACATCAGAGACGCCATCTATGACTCAGCTATCAACACCTATGGCAAACATGTGAAGCAGAATGCAGACTGGTTTCAAACTCACTTTGAAGAGCCGGAACCTGTCATAGCCGCTAAGCGCACTGCACTGTTGAACTACAAGAAAGCCCCCAAGAGTGCAAAGCCTGCTATACGTTCAGCACTCTACGAACTGCTTTGCCTGTGCTGGGACGAGGGAGCAGTACCACAGGACATGCGTGATGCCAATATCATCACCCTCTATAAGATAAAGGGTGACCACGGTGACTGCAACAACTACCGTGGAATCTCCCTGCTCAGCATAGTAGGGAAAGTCTTCGCTCGAGTCGCTTTAAACAGACTCCAGGAGCTGGCTGAGCGTGTCTACCCTGATGCACAGTGTGGCTTTCGAGCAGAGAGATCGACCATTGACATGCTGTTCTCCCTTCATCAACTACAGGAGAAATGCTGTGAACAACGGATGCCCCTCTACGTTGCTTTCATTGATCTCACCAAAGCCTTTGGCCTCGTCAGCAGACGTGGTCTCATCAGACTACTAGAAAAGATCGATGTCCACCAAAGCTACTAAGTATCATCACCTCATTCCATGGCAATATGAAAGGCACAATTCAGCATAGCGGCGCCTCATCAGACCCCTTTCCTATCCTGAGTGGTGTGAAACAGGGCTGTGTTCTCACACCTACACTGTTTGGGATCATCTTCTCCCTGCTGCTCTCACATGCGTTCAAATCTTCAGAAGAAGGAATTTTCCTCCACACAAGATCAGGTGGCAGGTTGTTCAACCTTGCCCGTCTAAGAGCGAAGTCCAAAGTACGGAAAGTCCTCATCAGGGAACTCCTCTTTGCTGACGATGCTGCATTAACATCTCACACTGAAGAGTGTCTGCAGAGACTCATCGACAGGATTGCAGCTGCCTGCAATGAATTTGGCCTAATCATCAGCCTCAAGAAAACAAACATCATGGGACAGGACATCAGAAATGCTTCATCCGTCAATATCGGCAACCACGCTCTGGAAGTGTTTATGTTTAGAGATACAGCACTGAAACAGGCCCTTCGGCCCACCGAGTCTGTGCCGACCATCAACCACCTATTTTATACTTATCCGACACTAATCCCATATTCCTACCGCATCCCCACCTGTCCGTATATTTCCCTACCACCTACCTATACTAGAGGCAATTTATAATGGCCAATTTACCTATCAACCTGCAAGTCTTTTGGCTTGTAGGAGGAAACCGGAGCACCCGGAGAAAACCTACGCAGACACAGGGAGAGCTTGCAAACTCCACACAGGCAGCACCCAGAATTGAACCCAGGTCGCTGGAGCTGTGAGGCTGCGGTGCTAACCACTGTGTCACTGTGCCGCCCAAAAAGGCATTTAAAAAAGTGGTTCAAGAGTTCACCTACCTAGGCTCAACTATCACCAGTAACCTGTCTCTCGATGCAGAAATCAACAAGCGCATGGGAAAGGCTTCCACTGCTATATCCAGACTTGCCAAGAGAGTGTGGGAAAATGGCGCACTGACACGGAACACAAAAGTCTGTGTATCAAGCCTGTGTCCTCAGTACCTTGCTCTACGGCAGCGAGGCCTGGATAAAGGGCAGCAAAGTGGCGCAAAAGGGCTGCACAGTGGCGCAGTGGCTAACCCCACAGCTCCAGCGACCCAGGTTCAGTTCTGGGTACTGCCTGTGTGGAGTTTGCAAGTTCTCCCTGTGACCGCGTGTGTTTTCGCCGGGTGCTCTGGTTTCCTCCCACAGCCAAAGATTTGCAGTTTAATAGGTAAATTGGCCATTGTAAATTGCCCCTAGCATAGGTAGGTGGTAGCAGAATTGTGGGGATGTGATAAGGAATATGGGACTAATGTAGGATTAGTATAAAATGGGTGGTTGATGGTCGGCACAGACTCAGTGGACCGAAGGGCCTGTTTCAGTGCTGTATCTCTAAATAAAAAATTAAAATAAATAAAATTAAACGCATGTCAGCCAAGAACGACGTCCCAATTCATTCCATCTTCGCTGCCTCCGGAGAATCTTTGGCATTAGGTGGCAGGACCGTATCTCCAACACAGAAGTCCTCGAGGCGGCCAACATCCCCAGCATATACACCCTACTGAGCCAGCGGCGCTTGAGATGGCTTGGCCATGTGAGCCACATGGAAGATGGCAGAATCCCCAAGGACACATTGTACAGCAAGCTCGCCACTGGTATCAGACCCACCAACCGTCCATGTCTCCGCTTTAAAGACGTCTGCAAACGCGACATGAAGTCCTGTGACATTGATCACAAGTCGTGGGAGTCAGTTGCCGGTGATCGCCAGAGCTTTCGGGCAGCCATAAAGGCAGGGCTAAAGTGTGGCGAGTCGAAGAGACTTAGCAGTTGGCAGGAAAAAAGACAGAAGCGCAAGGGGAGAGCCAACTGTGTAACAGCCCCGACAACCAATTTTATCTGCAGCACCTGTGGAAGAGTCTGTCACTCTAGAATTGGCCTTTATAGCCACTCCAGGCGCTGCTTCACAAACCACTGACCACCTCCAGGTGTTTACCCATTGTCTCTTGAGACAAGGAGGCCAAAGAAGAAGACCCATGGATAAGTGGAACTAGAGAAAGACAGGGCACTCCTCCAGCCTCAGTCGTAACAACTACCATATTCAGTCTGTTCGGTGCACCTGAAGAAATGATTTCTGACAATGGGCTACAGTATATGAGGAGCTTTCAGGGATATGTATGCCAAATGGGGCTTAAACCATGTGACGTCCTCACCACACTACCCTAGATCTAACGGTCTTGCCAAGCGAATGGTTCGCAGTTAATTCACTTATCCTGAAGTGTAGGACAATGAAACAAGATTTTTGTGTTGCCATGCTACACCTCAGAGCTACACCTATGGATATGGGCTTACCATTACCAGCAGAGATTATGGCTGGCAGACAAGTGAGAATGATTCTGCCAAGCCATCATCTGCCCAAATTCTCCAAGATACAGGAGACACTGCTCGAGAAACAAGGGAGAATGAAAATGGTGCATAACCAACATGCAAAGGTGGAACTACCTCAACTACACGTAGGACAAAAGGTTAGGTCCTACAATGAACAATGAGAACATGGTTATCTTCAGAGGTATCCAAAGTACACAGTGAGCCTGATCTTAAGAGGATACAACTTTTAATGGAGCAGTGTTGAGGAGGAACCGAAGCCAATTAAGAGAAAATTGCAATACACCAATTGCGCAAAGCAGACTCAAAAGAGCACACTCCGATGATGAGGGTGTGACGGAACAACAGGACAACAACCAACACATTGACAATACATATGCAAGCCAAAAACAGCCAAGGGTAAAATCCACATCCTCAGAAGGTTATACCATAACAAGAGTTGTCAAACCACCGAAATGATATATGGAATCTTAAGCTTCTGCACTCTTAACTTTCACAATTCGTATCTTTATACCTGTAAATTTTATAATCTCTATCCCTGTATAACTAATTTTGATATTATCCAATTTTATGTGTTTTTACTTTTAGCGTACAAGACTTATCTTTGGAAAGAAAGGGGTGTTGTATGATTGCTTTAAAAGTGATGTCCTTTTAAGAATTCAGTATGCTAATGACTAAGTACCAGGATGTAGTCATGTGACTAGAAGCCATGTTCACTCTGCATTCTGGACAAAGGTTCTGTATATAGATTGCTCTTTATTGTATATACTAGTTTAGCTGTTAATAAACCCTCTGGAGATCGTCAAGGAACTGGAATCAGTGTACCTCCTCGTGTTGCTTAAGATAACACAAAGAATCTCATGATGGTGCAGAGTATAAAGCTGATTGCAAATAACTGGTAAGTTATTACATTTATTGCACTCGCAATAATTGATTGTAAAGCTAAATAATGGCAGGGCAGCTCAGCCAAGTGAAATGTGCCTCCTGTAGGATGTGAGAAGTTGTGGACGCACCATATGTCCTTGACAAACACATCTGCAGTAAGTGTCTCCAGCTGCAGACGTTTGAGCTTTGGGATTCAGAGCTCGACCGGCAGCTGGAGTCACTGTGGCGCATCCGCAAGGCCAAGAACGTCGTGGATAGCATGTATCAGGTGGTGGTCAACCCAGTAATTAAGAGAGCACAGGCAGAGAGGCACTGGGTGGCTGCCAGACAGACAAGAAGGTCAAGACAGGTAGTGCAGGAGTCCCCTGAGGGCATCCCACTTTCGAACTGGTATTCAGTTCTGAGTACCGATGGGAAGGAGGGTTCCACTGTAGCGTGCAATGAGAGTCAAGACCAGAGCACCATGGGTGACTCAGCTGTGCAGGGAGGGAGAGAAAGGACGAGAGAGCAGTAGTGGTAGGGAATTCTATGGTTAGAGGAACAGATAGGTGTTTTTGTGGTCACAGACATGATTCCAGGATGGTATGTTGCCTCCCTGGAGCAAGGGTCATGGATATCACAGAGCGGCTACAGAACATTCTGGAGGGCGAGGGTGCACAGCTGGAGGTCATGGTCCACATTTGTACCAACGATATAGCAAGTAAGAGGGATAGGGTCCTGCGGGCTGAGTTTAGGGAGTTAGGAAAGAGATTATCAAGCAGGACCACAAGGGTAGTAATCTCCAGATTACTCCCAAGGCCACGTGCAAGTTAGTATAGTAATAGGAAAATACACGGATGAATGCATAGCTGGAGAGATGGTGCAGGAGGGAGGGCTTCAGACTTCAAGGGCATTGGGACCGGTTCTGGGGAAGGTGGGATCTGTCCAAGCCGGACGGTCTGCACCTGAACAGGACCAGGACCAATATCCTTGCAGGAAGGTTTGCTCGTGCTGTTGGGGATGGTTTAAACTAGCTTGGCAGGGGGATGGGAACCTGAGCGCAGTCTTACATAGGACAGTTTCAGGGCAGGGAACAGGATGCAAAAAATTAACAAAATTAGCGAGTGACTCTGAAAGGTAGAAGAAGCAAAGGTTAAAAAGTGTGCAACACAGGAATTTGACAGTGTTAAAGGGTATTTATTTAAATGCAAGGAGTATAGTAAATAAAGCCGATGAGTGAGGGCACAGATAGAAACATGGCAACACGATATTGTTGCGATAACAGAAACTTGGCTTAAAGAGGGGCAAGAATGGCAGCTCAACATCCCTGGATATAGCGTTTTCAGGCGTGATAGAGAGGGAGATAAAAAAGGAGGGGGTTTGGCATTATTAGTTAAGGAATCAATAACAGCTTTGAGGAGGGATGATATGCTAAATGAATCATCAAATAAGGGTATATGGGTGGAGCTCAGAAATAAAAAGGGGGCAGCTAGATTACTGGGAGTGTACTATAGACCTCCAAATAGTGAGAGGGAGATTGAAGAACAAATATGTTGGCAGATTTTTGAGTGCAAAAACTATAGGGCAATGAGAGTTGAGCAATGAGAGTTGGGGATTCCAACTACCCCAATATCAACTGGGATACAAACAGTGTGAAGGGCACAGAGGGGACAAAATTCTTGAATTGCATTCAAGAGAACCTTTGTAGCCAGCATGTAACAAGCCCAACGAGAGGGGGTGCAATTCTAGATTTAGTCTTCGGTAATGAAGCTGGGCAATTGGATGAAGTAACAATGGGTGATCATTTTGGAAATAGTGACCATTATACAGTTAGTTTTAGCATAATTATGGAAAAGGACAAAGATAAAACAGAAGCAAAGGTTCTAAATTGGGGAAGGCAAATTTTACGAAACTGAGAGGGGACCTGCCGAAAGTGGACTGGATCCAGCTACTTGAAGGAAAGTCAGTGGCAAACTAGTGGGAGGCATTAAAAAACGAGATACTACAGACACAGTGTAGGCATGTCCCCACAAAGATTAAGTGGAGGAATGAAATGCCACTTTTAAATGTCTTTCATTACAGAGAGTGAAAAAACAAGATGAAAAATATTAAAACACATTTCCACACTCATTCTCATTCACTCTTTACCTGTAGTTATTACAGTTTGGCTTTGTACCATCTTTGCACTCACATAACTCAAAGCAAAGTTAGATTCTAGACAAAGCATCCGCAATTACATTATTTTTTTCCTGCAATGTGGATAATCTTTAAATGATAAGGTTTCAATAGTAAACTCCATTGGAATAGTCCGGCATTCTGTATTTTAAATTTTTCCACAAAGTCTAGGGCGTTATGATCAGTATATGCAAGTGTCTGTCTGTAGTCGTGGCAGACATAGACTTCAAAATGCTTAAGAGCAAGTAATAAGCCCAGGGTTTCTTTTTCCACTAATAAATATCTTTTTTGGTGTAGAGTTAGATTTTTGGAGAAGTATCCCACTGGTCTTTCTATGCCTGATTCATCATCTTGTAACAGGACTGCACTGACCCCCAGGTCACTAACATCAATTGCTCCCTTGAAGGGCTTAGTCAAATTTTGAGCAGCCAACACTGGTTTGTTAATCAAAATGGCTTTCAGCCTCTCAAATGGTGCTTGGCACTCCCCTGACCACACTTCCTTGATATTCTTTTTTTGTAGCAATTACATTATTTTTATCCGGTAATGTGGATTATCTTTAAATTAGCTAGTCTAATGATGGCCACGAAACCATTGTCAATTGTTGTAAAAACCCATCTGGTTCACTAATGTCCTTTCGGAAAGAAAATCTGCTGTCCTTACCTGGTCTGGCCTACATGTGACTCCAGACCCACAGCAATGTGGTTGACTCTTACATGCCCTCTGAAATGGCCTAGCAAGCCACTCAGTTGAACCTAACCGCTACGAAGTCAATAAAAAGGAATGAAACCGGACGGACCACCTGGCATAACTCCCTTCCTAACAGCACTGTGGGTGTACCTACCCCACATGAACTGCAGCGGTTCAAGAAGGCAGCTCACCACCACCTTCTCAAGGGCAATTAGGGATGGGTAATAAATGCTGGCCTGGCCAGCGACCCCCACATCCCATGAATGAATATTGAAAAAAAAAATCTTTAAATAATAAGGTTGCATTGCTGTACGCGTAAAGCGCATGCGCAGAGGCTGACCAGGCGCATTGCCCGAAGATGCACACGTCACGCGATGACGTCATCGGCGCATGTGCTAACCAGTCCTGGCAAATTGCAATGCAGCGCAGAGAGCAGGAGACCATCTGCGCATGTGCGCACCTTGGCGCAGCCTGATGACGGCTGCGTTGTCAGGAATCACTTTGTATTTATAAACTTTGACTCCTAGTTCTAGATTCTCCCACAAGGGGAAACATCCTTTCCACATACACCCTGTCACGACCCCACAGGATCTTATATGTTTCAATCAAGTCGCCTCTCACTCTTCTAAATTCCAGTAGATACATGCCTAGCCTGTCCAATCTTTCCTCATAAGACAGCCCAGCCATTCCAGGTATTAGTCCAGTAAACCTTCTCTGTTCTGCCTCCAACGCATTTACATCCTTCCTTAAATAAGGAGACCAGTACTGAAAACAGTACTCCAGATATGGCCTCACCAATGCCCTGTACAGCTGAAGCAAAACCTCCCTACTTTGTATTCAATTCCCTGCGCGATAAACGATAACATTCAATTAGCTTTCCTAATTAAATGCTGTACCTGCAAACTAACCTTTTGCAATTCATGCACGAGGACACCCAGATCCCTCTGCAACTCAGAGCTCTGCACTCTCTGACTATTTAGATAATATGCTTCTTTTTTATTCTTCCTTCCAAAGTGGACAATTTCCCACTTTCCCGCATTATACTCCATTTGCCAGGTCTTTGCCCACTCACTTAACCTATCTATGTCCCTTTGTAGCTTCCTTATGTCCTCTTCACAACTTACATTCCTACTTATCTTTGTGTCATCAGCAAATTTAGCAACCATACCTGTGGTCCCTTCATCTAAGTCATTTATATAAATTGTAAAAAGTTGAGGCCCCAGCACAGATCCCTGTGGCATACCACTCTTTACAACTTGCCAACCAGAAAATGACCCATTTATGCCTACTCTCTGTTTCCTGTTAGCTAACCAATCCATGCCAATATGTTACCCCCTGTACCTTGAGCTTTTATTTTCTGCAGTAACCTTTGATGTGGCAGCTTATCAAATGCCTTCTGGAAATCTAAGTACAATACATCCACTGGTTCCCCTTCATCCACAGCACATGTAACTCCCTCAAAGAACCTTGGTGGTTTTCCAGCATGTATTGGATTTCTGCTTTTACCTGGGCCTATTTCTCTGGACTTAAGCGATAAGGATGCTGTTTTATATGAAAGGATTCCCCTACATCCACATCATGTGTGGCTCAAGGTTGTACATTCTGGCTCGTCCCAACAGACTTCTTTAAATACTGTGAGTATCCTTTGTTAGGTCTTCTTGTTGTTCTGCATTTAAATATGAAAGCATAGTATCCAATCTCCCTAACAATTCAATATTAGCTAACCGGGTAGTAGGAAGTTCAATATGAAAATTGTCTCGGTCTCTTTATGTCTCACTATCCCTTTTATCCTTCACTGTCCCTATTACCTAATATACCTGTTCTTGCTTATCCTCCTCCCGGTGGTGATATTGTTTCAACATATTGATGTGATACAGCTGATTCTTTTTCCAGCAATCTGGGGTGTCAATCACATAATTCACTTTACCAACTCTTTTGACAATTTTACATGGACCACTGAACTGTGCTTTCAGTGGTTCATTCTGTAAAGGCAGTCATATTAACACCTCATCCCTGGTTAAAATGTTTGGGTCTTGGCATGCTTGTCTGCCCATTTCTTCATGGTTGTTTGGGAGGCTTTCAGGTGTTCCTGAGCCACTTTGCAGGCTCTCTTGAGCCGCTCCCGGAACATGGATACATAATCTAGCACAGAAGATTCAACCCACTGTTTTAAAAACTTTTCTTTGATTAGTTTTAGAGGACCTCTTATCTCCTGTTCATAAACTAATTCAAAAGGACTAAAACCAGTAGACTCATTAGGTGAATCCCTTGTGGCAAACAAAAGAAATTCAAGCCCTTTATCCCAATCATGGGAATATTCATGACAGTATGCCCTGATCACCGTTTGAGGGTCCAATGTTACCGTTCTAAAGCCCCTTGTATCTGTGGGTGGTATGCCGAAGACTTTAACTGTGTGATACCCAAATTATTCAGAACTTCCTGGAAAATTTTACAGATAAAATTGGAACCTTGATCCGACTGAATCTCAATCGGTAATCCATATCTAGTGAAGAACTGGGTTAACTTCTCTACCAGTACCTTAGCAGAAATTGTTCTCAAGGGAATGGCCTCAGGGAACCGAGCAGCCATATCCATGATAGTGAGTGTATATTGGCGTCCTGCTTTTGTTTTCAGTAAAGGTCCTGTACAATTTACCAACACCCTACTAAATGGTTCGCCAAAAACTGGTATGGGAATTAGAGGTGCTGGCTTTACAGCAGGCTGCTGTTTTCTCACAATCTAGCACATATGGCACATTCTACAAAACTGCACCAGACCTGGAAAGACCTGGACAGTAAAAATGTTGACCTATACGTGATTGGGTCTTCCGGATCCTCACATGCCCCGCCATAGAAATTTCATGGGCTATCCTTAATATTTCTTGGCGATACTTGGGCGCTACCACTATCTGGTGAATAATCTCACATTCTTCGTCTATAGGTCTATGAAGAGGTCTCTACTTCCTCATCAGAATCCCATTTTTAATATAGTACCCTTCTGGAATTCCCTTTCCCTCAGCTTCAGTTAGAGCCGATTGTACCATTTTATTTAACTCTGGTTTGACCTGCTGAGCCTTGATCAGAGAAGACTTACTGAACATTTCCTTCAGATTATCCAAATCCCCAAAAAAGTTTTAGATATTCGGCTATCTGTCTGTGGTGCCAATATTTCCTCTGACAATGGAACTTGTTTAGCCATTGCTCGGGTCACAGTGCATGAAAGAAAAATTCCTGGAACCTTTTCCTGCATTTGTTCTGTCTCTTTAACTTCATTTGTTTTTTCCCTGACTACTAGAGAAGCTACTACCTTCACTCCAGCCAAATCATTCCCCAGGTGTAGGTCAACTCTGCCTACTGGCAAACTATTGACAACTACTACAGTTACCGTTCCGGACACTAGCTCATACTATAGGTGCACCCAATACTAAGGTACGGGTAAATACTCCCCACCGATACTATTCTCTAAAACCTTAGCATTCAATGCGCTCTCTGGTGGAAAAGCTATGCCTTTCCCCAGCAAAAGAGTTTGAGTGGCTCCCGTATCCCTAAGTATAACTATAGGTTTACCTGCTTCACTTGAGGGATAAGGAGTTACTTTTCTTTTTGACAAGAATTCCCTATAACTTTCAGGTATCTTGTTCACATCCCCCGCACTCACAGTGGTTTTGTACTTGGCCTTACAGTTGCAGTCAGAGCTACAGCTTGATCTGTCATACTCCTGGTCAGGGCCCCTTTCTCTGCACTGGCCTTGTTTACCCCAATAAGTCCCATGGGTTTACCCCACAACTTCCAGCATTCTGCACAAAGGTGTCCCACCTTGTGGCAATGGTAACACTTAGGCTTTCAGATCTCACTTCCACCCTCAGCATCTTCCTTTCCAGCCTGAATAGGAGATCCCGGGGCATTCGCAGCTGTCCTTTTTTGTCGCGGCTACTAGCCTTCCTTTCACCCTCCCACCTTCTATCCTTCCCAGGTGTGTGGGCTGACTGACAAAGGGTTTTGGCTTATAAGCAAACTCATAATCAGCAGCGATCTCAGCAGTCTGTCTGGCTGTTGAAACTTTCTGGTTCTCTACATGGGTTCTTACTATTGGAGGAAGTGAATTTTCAAATTCTTCCAGGAGAATTATTTCTCTAAGGTTCTCATACTTGACCTCTACCTTTAGTGCCCGCATCCAACAAGCAAAATTAATTTGCTTTACCCTCTCAAATTCTATCCAAGTCTGCCCAGACTGTCTCCGGAGGTTCTGAAATTTCTGTCTGTACGCTTCAGGGTCCAACTCATAAGTAGTTAGAATAGTCTTTTTTGCCATCTCATAATCTACAGAAGCCTCCTCAGAAAGCATGGCATAAGCTTCATGAGCTCTGTCATCAACGTGCTTTGCATAATCAGTGTCCAGATTTCCTTCGGCCACTTCATCTGTCTGACTCTCTTTTCTAAAGAAATTAAAAATGCCTCTATGTCCCTTTCCTCAAACTTCGGCTTGTACAAATTTAAACAGCTCTCCACTGGGTGTTGGGCTTGAGTCAGATCTTCCCTCACCAGTATTTTCCTTGGGAGTCAAGACCACCCCTTTGTCTTTGTTCCATCTTTGTTCCCTGTCTTTTCTTTCTCTTTAAAATGCTCCTTTTCTCTTTCCTCTCTTTCATATAGTCATAGAGTCGTACAGCATTGAAACAGGCTCTTCGGCCCACCGCGTCCATGCCGACCATAATGCCTATCTATACTAGTCCCACCTGCCTGCATTAATTCCATATCCCTCTATGCCTTGCTCATTCAAGTACCTGTCCAGATGCGTCTTAAATGTTGCTACTGTTCCTGCCTCCACCACTTCCTCAGGCAGATCATTCCAGATACCCACTATTCTTTGTGTGAAAAATTTACCCCTTTGATCCCCTTTAAACCTCCTCCCTCTCACCTTAAATCTATGCCCTCTAGTTTTAGTCACCCCTCCCATGGGAAACAGACTCTGGCTATCTACCCTATCTATGTCTCTCATAATTTTATATACCTCTATCATGTCCCCTCTCAGCCTCCTTCGCTCCAGGGAAAACAGATCCAGCCTATCCAATCTCTCTTCATAACTCAAGCCCTCCAAACCAGGCAACATCCTTGTGAATCTTTTCTGCACCCTCTCTAGCTTAATCACATCTTTCCTGTAGTGCGGCAACCAGAACTGCACACAGTACTCCAAATGCGGCCTAACCAACATTATGTACAACTGTAACATGACGTTCCAACTCTTGTATTCAATGCCTCGGCCGATGAAGGCAAGCATGCCATATTCCTTCTTCACCACCCTGTCTACCTATGTTGCCACTTTCAGGGAACTATTTACTTGCACCCCAAGCTCTCTCTGCTCAATAACACTCCCCAGGGCCCTGCCAATCACTGTATATGTCCTGCCCTGGTTTAACTTCCCAAAATGCATCACTTCGCACTTGTCTGCGTTAAATTCCATTTGCCAGTCCCTTGCCCACTTTCCCAGTTGATCTATATCCTGTTGTAACCTTAAACAACCTTCTTCACTGTCCACTATACCACCAATTTTGGTGTCATCTGCAAACTTACTAATCATGCCCCTTACATTCACATCCAAGTCATTAATATATATGACAAACAACAGAGGCCTTGCTAAAGTTCAAATTTTTTCATTGTCAATTCTCTCTACTGTTCAAGCTTAAGTTTTTCCAATTCTATTTCCTGTTCGAGTTTTTTCAGTTCCAATTGCAACTGAATCCTGGCTAGTTCAACTGCACCACCATCTGGTTCGCCTTTTTCTTCTTTCAATTTCAAATGGTGTGCTATTACCTAAATTATCTCTACTTTCTTCGCTCCGGGTTTTAACTCTAACACCAACTTTTCTGACAATTCCTTTAGCCTAACCTTGGTTAAGTTTCTCAAATCACTCAGGGATACCTCCTCCTTCCCCATAACATAGGAGCAGGGGTAGGCCATTCAGCCCATCAAGCCTGCCCCACCATTCAATGCAATCATGGCTGATCATCCACTTCAATGCCTTTTCCCACACTATCCTCATATGCCTTTATGTCATTGGTATTTAGAAATATGTCAATCTCTACTTTAAACATACTCAATGACTGAGCTTCCACAGCCCTCGGGGAGAGACCACAGCCCTCTGGGGTAGAAAGATCGTTACAACTGACAAGATATTCTGGTAGTGTAAAATTTACTCTAATGCACAAGATACCTGTTTTTTTACTTTTCCTCTTTTCAATTATTATTTCCCCACTTACAATTGCATGTTGTCGAATTTTAAGTTATCCCGCCCAGAGCCCCGAATTATAAATTACGACTGAGGTGGGAGAAGTGCTTTGTATTTTCTAGTCCCACTTCTCCACAGGTCACAACATATATTTTAAAAATGTTTACCCATTTAACGATTCGGTCAATCATATACTCTACTCTTTATCCCAGAATAAAATACACCAACCAGGGTTCTTTAATAAACAACAAAATTATCAGTTTATTATCAAATATGACTTATCCAGTAATGAAGCAAAGCATTAACACACAGAGTGAAATGAGAAAATTCCCTTTTGAAATTACATACACACACACACACACACACACACACACACACAAACAGAAAAAATACAGAAATTCTCTCTGCAATACTTTGTCCAAATGCTTGCTAGTTCTTGACGAAAAAAGAGAAGATATGGAAGGAAATCAGTTGTCCCTTTTGGTCTGGCATCTGGGTATAAGGAGACTGGGATTTTCTCTAAAGCAGTTCTTTTCAGGTGGCATTGAGAATTAATCTGACAGGTTTTTCCACCTTCTCAGGAGAGATGCAGCACCAGGGATTTTGGGACTCCCACACTGGATCTTTGCAGGGTTTCTTCAAAGAGGAAGAGAAAGAGGTGAGCTGGGTGGTTTCCTTTTCCTTGGCAGGCAAAACACCAACAGCTTCAAAAGAGTTCACACCCCAACTGAACTGAAAACAATATTCAAACCCCAAACAGAAAGTCAACCTCCTGACCTCCATAATCCTTGACATGTGGCTTCTCTGTAAACATCTTCCCCAGGTCACCAAGGTTTCTGTTGTTAATTGAGCTTAAAGCGCATGATTTCCAGCAGTAGTTGTTTTTCACACAACATTTCAAGTGTCTTTTCAGCGAACTTGGTAAAAAAAAATCAATAGAATCTTTTCAGTTTTAACACAAAAAAATAAAATATTTTAAAAATGGAAGCACTTTCGTAACAGTAAGTATTGTGCCTGAAGTGGCAAGTGGGCATTAACTGTAACACCACTGAAGTACTGTTATGTAAACTTAAAAGTACTTTCAAGTAGTTTCTAACAACATGATTGTATATTGTATCTTTCACAAAACGTGGATAGTTCATTGGACAGCATTGCCATTTTTTTTAATTAATTTTTTCACTTCTTTTCAAATAATCTAACTTATTTTGAATGTATTAAATTTGTTGGCTTTAAATGTTGTGATGCATTGTGTCATCTTATAACTATGTGCAATTTTGATTGATACATTGCATCTTCAATTCAAAAGTGGTTTATGACATGAACACAGATCTGGCTGTAAAAACCATGTCATAGTTTGGGTTTGGGTCTGTGGTCTTAATTCCCAACATGATAGATTTCTGGGCAGGGATTTTTCTCTTTGGTAGAATCCTGGTACATCTTTGTTATGTTGGTGTACCATCCCCCAATGGCCCAGAGTCACTTAGATTTTTGCAGTGGACTCCTTGTGGAATTCCTGCCTCTGTCAAGGAGCCTTCCTTGTGAAGGGAGGGAAATGGCTCTGGCACGCCTCAGGCACCTGTCTCCAAGGCAACTGAAGAGAACCTTTTTAATTTTCTTTAAAAAATTGACATTTTACAGGACTGGGGAGTTGAATCAATCATTCCATGATTGAAATACAAGAGGGTTCATGTCATTTGCTTTTAATGCATTCTGGAATTAGACTGGGATTCTAGAGTTATACTGTTACTCCTTTGTCACGGCACATTCAAAACTGTGTTATATCAACTCACAAGTGACAGTATAAGTGCACTCTTAAATCCCCAGCTGGGAAAGATCAACAGATAAATTCACTAACCTAGCAATCTAATGAGAGCCACATTTGAAGTATGCGTCAGAGAATTGGGGCTACAGTGTTGCAGCTTTACCTTTAATTGATGCTTCCTTTTAAGCAGTTCCCTGTTGAGCATGCAAGATCAGTAAATTTAACTTGTAGTCCAGAGATAATAAGCCCAAAGTATACAGTGTGGCATGTAGATAGAGAGAACAAAAGAGTATGGGGGAGAAATTTGTCCTTGTAGCGCTACTTTGAGCCGTGCTATACAAATTTATGTCAATTCCCTTGGGTCAAGCAGCACCGTGAGTCACTATCTGCCTGGCCCATGTGGTGTTCCTCATTGATATCATTAAGGAATGCCATGCGACCGTTCACCTATTGGTCCATGGTGTTGCCTGCCCCTGAGGAATCATAGAATGGTTACAGCACAGAAGGAGACCATTCAGCCTGTTGTGTTCATGGCGGCTCTCTGCAACAGCAATTCAGCTGGTCCCACTTCCCTGCCCTTTCCCAGTAGTCCTGCAAACTTTTTCTCTTCAGATAGTTATCCAATTCCCTTTTGAAAGCCACGATTGAATCTGCCTCCACCACACTCTCAGGCAGTGCATTCCAGATCCTAACTACTCACTATGTAAAAAAGTTTTTCCTCATGTTGCCTCTCGTTCTTTTACCATTCACCTTAAATCAGTTTTCTCTGGTTCTCGACCCTTCCATCAATGGGAACAGTTTCTCCCGATACTCTGTCCAGACCCGAATGATTTTGAACACCGCTATCAAATCTGCTCTCAACTTTCTCTTCTCTAAGCAGAATAGCTCCAACTTCTCCAATTTATCCACGTAACTGAAGTCCTTCATCCCTGGAACCATTCTCGTAAATCTTTTCTGCACCCTCTCTAATGCCTTCATATCCTTCCTAAAGTGCGGTGCCCAGAACTGGACACAATATTCCAACTGAGACCGAACTAGTGTTTATAAAGGTTCACCTTAACTCCCTTGCTTTTGTACTCTATGCCTCTATTTATAAAGCCCAGGATCCCATATGCTTTATAAACCACTTTCTCAACCTGCCCTGCCACCTTCAATGATTTGTGCACAGACATCCCAGGTCCCTTTGCTCCTGCATCTGCTTTAGAATTGTATCCCTTATTTTATATTGCATCTCCTTATTCTTTCTACCAAAAAATATCACTTCACACTTCTCTGCATGAAATTTCATCAGTCACGTGACTCGCCAATCCACCAGCCTATTCATGTCCTCTTGAAGTTTATCACTATCCTCCTCACAGCTCACAATACTTGCAAGTTTTGTGTCTTTTGCAAATTTTGAAATTGTGCCCTGCACACTCATGTTTAGGTCATTAATATAGATGAAGAAAAGTGGTCCTAATGCCGACTCCTGGAGAGCCCCAATGTGAACCTTCCTCAAGTCCAACAAACAACCGTTCACTACTACTCTGTTTCTGTCATTCAACCAACTTCAAATCAACTTAGTCTACATAGCATGGTTCAAAACAGTGCTACGTGAACAAATTTCACCTCCTGTATCTGTTACAGCTAAATATATTATTGGAAAAAACATACTCTGGGTCATGTTTTAGTTTCCCCAGTGTATCCAAAGCTAATGCTGTCCGCTTTACGGATCACTACTTAGGCTGCTCCATGGTAAGGACCAATGGACACGAGGGTACAGGACCCCAAGTTTGAGTGGGAGCTCTGGACACCTATTTTTGAGGCCCACCTGAAGATTGTTTCAGGTAGACCACTTATAAGATCTCACCAGGATGCAAATCTCGCTGATTTTCATGGCACTGTCAACGCATTCTCGCCAGAAAATGGGGTGAACAACAGATGAAAATCAACCTCATGTTTGATATTCCAAGCAAAATTGTGAAAGCATTCCAAAAAAACAGATTTATATTTTCAGCAGAAAAAGCAATCAGAGGAAATCTTCCCACTATGTTTATGATGTTGCTGACACATAGTAGGCAGAGAATATTTTCCTCCCAGATTGAAACAAAAACCTGTAAAACAGAAAGACAGCTGTTTATCCTAAGTGACTTTCCTGTTAGTACAAAGTGTCAAATAAGAAACAGCTCATACCTGTTTTTCAAGATTAAGACTTTGTTTTGACATGAATACAACATGCAGATGCCATAGCACCTCAGGAAGTTTGAACATCAGTTCACACATATAGTTCTGCATGCTTTCAAATGGAAAAAACTATATAGAAAATGTAAAAGCACAACCCAGCCATATTAAATCATTATGAGGAAATTATCATTTATGTTTATGAGTCTGCGAAGGAGATGATGTGTAGGTGTATCAGGTTAATTTTATTGAGCCCTTGCATATAGCGAGGTATCTGGTGCACTGTGAAAACGGGTCAGAAAATCGCAAGCAATCTATGATTTTCTGATCCCTGCTCAGTGACTCGGGTATCTGGTCTTAGGCAAATTCTCAGAAATTCTATGCGTGAGATAGGTTATTGCCTTTTTTCTCAGTCTACCCAGGAGCTGGCAAGGTGGATACAGAACTGGCTCGGTCATAGATGACAGAGGGTAGCAGTGGAAGGGTGCTTTTCTGAATGGAGGGCTGTGACTAGTGGTGTTCCGCAGGGATCAGTGCTGGGACCTTTGCTGTTTGTAGTATATATAAATGATTTGGAGGAAAATGTAGCTGGTCTGATTAGTAAGTTTGGGGATGACACAAAGGTTGGTGGAGTTGCGGATAGTGATGAGGATTGTCAGAGGATACAGCAGGATATAGATCGGTTGGAGACTTGGGCGGAGAAATGGCAGATGGAGTTTAATCCGGACAAATGTGAGGTAATGCATTTTGGAAGGTCTAATGCAGGTGGGAAGTATACAGTAAATGGCAGAACCCTTAGGAGTATTGACAGGCAGAGAGATCTGGGCGTACAGGTCCACAGGTCACTGAAAGTGGCAATGCAGGTGGATAAGGTAGTCAAGAAGGCATACGGCATGCTTGCCTTCATCGGTCGGGGCAGAGAGTATAGAAATTGGCAAGTCATGCTGCAGCTGTACAGAACTTTAGTTAGGCCACACTTAGAATATTGCATGCAATTCTGGTCGCCACACTACCAGAAGGATGTGGAGGCTTTGGAGAGGGTACAGAAGAGGTTTATTAGGATGTTGCCTGGACTGGAGGGCATTAGCTATGAGGAGAGGTTGGATAAACTTGGAATGTTTTCACTGGAACGACGGAGGTGGAGGGGCGACATGATAGAGGTTTACAAAGTTCTGAGTGGCATGGACAGAGTGGATAGTCAGAAGCTTTTTCCCAGGGTGGAAGAGTCAGTTACTAGGGGACATAGGTTTAAGGTGCGAGGGGCAAAGTTTAGAGGGGATGTGCGAGGCAAGTTCTTTACACAGAGGGTGGTGAGTGCCTGGAACTTGCTGCCGGGGGAGGTGGTGGAAGCAGGTACGATAGCGACGTTTAAGAGGCATCTTGACAAATACATGAGTAGGATGGGAATAGAGGGATACGGTCCCCGGAAGTGCAGAAGGTTTTAGTTTAGGCAGGCATCAAGATCGGCGCAGGCTTGGAGGGCTGAATGGCCTGTTCCTGTGCTGTACTGTTCTTTGGTCATTGTTAAGGAGATCCTACTCCTGTTCTCCATACAATCAACCCAGGTAGAGCAGAACTTCAAACCTACAAAGCCATCTAACCTACAGCATATTTCCTTGCTTCTGTAAGACACTCTCTCAACTTCAATCGTATTAAGAGTAAGAAATTAACTAGAAAGCAATTTAAAAGTAACCAGCTGTCTGAAAGGCAGTATTTATTTGAGTAATGTCTCCAAGTGCACACGCACTAGGAGAGCTCAGCCAGATTGACAGCACAATGTCTTCAATCATTTTTCAGCACAACTGACTGTATATGGGAAGCAAAGTTCCATATTACATCCACCATTCACCTAATTTCTCACCAATTATTGTGAGGCTCTACTCTCATCTTGAACATGTGGAACAAATATCTGTGATAGCTGTGAGACATCTTCTTTTTCGGCAGGCCCAGATCATCAGGCTGTTTCACAGACTTTCATCTTTGTGTAGCACAAGCAGATTTTCCTGCCTAAAAACTTATGAGAGAGGTTTTAATACCTCTTGACCCCACCCCTTCTAGAGGTGCACATTTCGTTCAGCAACCTTTTCAATCCCCTCTAACTGCAAGACAGGGATCAACATATCCTTTCTCCCAGTCTGAGCCAAAGGAATAATTCCACTGTCCTGATCCCTGGAGTCTCCTTCACATATGTAACCAGTTTACTAGCAGCTCCTCCCTTCCTGTGCACAACATACCACATGTTTCAAAGCAATCCAAAGCACCATGGAGCACACATTAATGAAATGTACTGCTAAACTGTAAAGAAGAATATTCTAAGTGAAGTGAGATAAAGTAAATGCACATTAATAAAGCTGGAGAGGGGGATTTAACACAACTTTTACATTAAATTCAGATCTCAGGAGCAAGACTGTCATTGGTTGACTGTACATTGATCAGTTAAATCGGTTTGGTCATTTACCAACAATGCTTTCAATTAGCTAAGTCACTGCCTCACTCAGGTATCAAATTGCAAAGTCTGTAGTACATGGGAGCATAATTAATTTGCTTGCTACTATAAATGTATTATTTTTGGTATCTTCGAATTAGTGCCACTACAAACAGCAACACATTGCAAGTAAACCAAGTGATGAAAGAAAACATGACTGACACCAATCCAAGTGGTTGAAGTCCTCTTGCTTCTCTCCATATTTACAGTGAAAAAAATTCACCATTACCTATATAGGGCTTCCCCAGTGAAGTTGCTGTTGGCCACAAAAATGTAAAACAACTATCCCTGTACATATTTTGCATAAGGCAGAGATTTGCCTGGGGCTGTGCTCAGGTACACTAGTTTGCCTGAGGGTGAAGTGAATATTGGAAGATTGGGCATGTCAGAGCACATACTGGAAATGGAGCATGCCTGATTTTCCTTCTATTTAAATTACTGTGGATTTTGTGGATGAATACAGAAGGTGGGCTACAGATAAAAAGGTATAGACTCCAACAATGACAATGCATAGCCTCTATTTATCATTCAACCACACTCCTTCCACAAATCTCTCATGCATCACAATTAGTTTGACCACATCCCTCAGTGTGAGAGGAACGTGGTTAAGAGGTGTGTTGGTGTGATATGATATCTTGCAACGAATCCCAGGAATTTCTACACTTACTTTGTGTGCTTTTCACTGACTTACAGCTGTTCCCTGGAGCATCTTTCTTCGCTGTACTAATCTCCTGGATGTATCTTTAATATTTCCCTGGATCCCCAGATATCACTGGTCTTGGTCCTTGGGCTTCACGCACTGCTCCACTTATGCTGGCTCATCAGATCTGCTGGTGCACACTGACACCACCTGAGGCCACTAGATACCAGGATTTGCTAGGTCCTATTGGAGTTCACTCCCCCTTGGCTTTCTGCTCCTCCTTAGCCCTTTGAATCCATTATGGGCAACACAGTGGCGCAGTGGTTAGCACCGCAGCCTCACAGCTCCAGCAACCCGGGTTCAATTCTAGGTGCTGCCTGTGTGGAGTTTGCAAGTTCTCCCTGTGTCTGCGTGGGTTTCCTCCGGGTGCTCCGGTTTCCTCCCACCACCAAAGACATGCAGGTTGATAGGTAAATTGGCCATTATAAATTGCCCCTAGTATAGGTAGGTGGTAGGGAAATATAGGGACAGGTGGGGATGTGGTAGGAATATGGAATTAGTGTAGATTAGCATAAATGAGTGGTTGATGGTCGGCACAGACTTGGTGGGCCGAAGGGCCTGTTTCAGTGCTGTATCTCTAAATAAAAAAAATAAGACAGTGGCCACCTAATCTCCTATGTAACCCAGAATTCCTTTTGTGTCCATTCAAGTGTGCAGTGGTGAGTGCCACAATGGGTCTGCTGGAAATTGCCAGGACATACAAATAAGAGAGACTGTGTGGTCTTTTAAGGAGAGTCCAAGACTGGAATGGTGCAGAAAAGTGGGTGGGCTGTTGGTGATTTCTGCTAATTTTAACCCAACTCAGTTAAAATCATATGCATCTTACCACTCCTTTCCCAACAGAAACCCACCACTTTTATTAACATTGGAGCTGATTCAGGTGGCGAATGCACCTGCCAAAAACAGAAAGGTACCTCAAGAATAAGTTCAAATCGGGATCATTAGGACCCTAACGAAATTTTAACTGGCAGGTCAGAAGTTCCACCCAGCGACAAACATGGTGAGCAAAACCTAGCAGAGTTGGCTTCAGAAACTTAATGAGTTGACCACAAGCTGCATTTAAAGGGTCACTCATCATCAGGAACTCAGGTCATTAAGGATTCACATGCCATTGTGAGTAGAGCATATACAAGGCAGTTCTGAGCTTGCAGCTTGCTTCTTTGTCATTTTTTTTCATAGGGTCTTCCACTCTATCAATATTTAACTGATATGTGATCACCACAGAACAATAATGCAAGAATGTGACAATTTTGCTGGTACTTGTCACAATGCCTTCATTCTGCATCACTCATCCATCCCCCAACTTTTCCAGCCATTCAAGAATGTCAGAGGATGGATTCTAGGGAACAAGGGACATTGCTCCACAACCCCACCATGCCTCAGCAACATAAGTACAATGAGACCACAAGAAAATCATTTAACATACTATTGGCATTTTGAAGCAAAAGTTCAGGTGCCTTGATCGCTCTGGGGGCTCCCTACAATCTGGTCCATACAAAGTAAGGCATATCATTGTAATTGCTGCATTTTGAATCAGCTGGCGACCCGGATTGGAGTTGGAGGAGGCACAGTAGCAAGAAGAAGCATTCGTCAGACAAGGAATAATTGGACAAAGGTGAGGGAGAATCACAAGAAGGAAGGGTAGCACACTCACTGTTGGGCAGGCCTGAGAATAGTTGAAAGCACAGTTCCTTCAGTGACCTTTTCAATCCACTTACCTAAAAAGTCGCAAAGCTGCCTCAGCATTAACAATTCTTGTTTACCCTTCATCACTCCCTTAATTCTGCATTAAAGAACTTTGAAAGCATTCAGCCAGTCTCTATGTCAATGATTTTCTTGCAATGCAGACTAAGAAAATGTAATGAAAAGAAACTGTTGATCAAAATTCCAAATTTGGGAAAGGGATTGATTTTAATTCCAATAATAATGTAGGCAATTGTTTTAACTGATCAACCCATAGCACTTTTCTTCACAGAGTGTTTCATCATTCTACTGCCTCTGCGAGGTGTGACCGCCTCTCCTCCCCCACCAGTAGCTTCTTCAACGCTAGTGGAAAGCTACTATTACTCATTTCGGGACCCGTTAGATGCTTGTGGTCTGTGATTTTGGGGATCTGAGAGCCTGGCTGCAGAGTTGCACTTAGCCTGCTGCTGGGATAGTCTGACCTAGTTGCCTTTCTGACTCTGTGATTGCTATTGATGTGAGGGAATGATGTTTTTTTTTAGTCATTCATGGGATGTGGGCGTCGCTGGCCAGGCCAGCATTTATTGCCCAAGCCTAATTGCCCTTGAGAAGGTGGTGGTGAGCTGCCTTCTTGAACCGCTGCAGTCCATTTGGGATAGGTACACCCACAGTGCTGTTAGGAAGGGAGTTCCAGGATTTTGACCCAGTGACAGTGAGGGAACGGCGATATAGTTCCAAGTCAGGATGGTGTGTGACTTGGAGGGGAACTTGCAGGTGGTGGTGTTCCCATGCATTGCTGCCCTTGTCCTTCTAGTTGGTGGAGGTCGCGGGTTTGGAAGGTGCTGTCGAAGGAGCCTTGGTGCATTGCTGCAGTGCATCTTGTAGATGGTCCACACTGCTGTCACTGTGCGTCGGTGGTGGAGGGAGTGAATGTTTGTAGACGGGGTGCCAATCAAGCGGGCTGCTTTGTCAGGATGGTGTCGAGCTTCTTGAGTGTTGTTGGAGCTGCACCCATCCAGGCAAGTGGAGAGTATTTCATCACACTCCTGATTTGTGCCTTGTCGATGGTGGACAGGCTTTGGGGAGTCAGGAGGTGAGTTACTTGCCTCAGGATTCCTAGCCTCTGACCTGCTCTTGCAGCCAACGTATTTATACGGCTACTGCAGTTCAGTTTCTGGTCAATGGTAGCCCCTAGGATGTTGATAGTGGAGGATACAGCGATGGTAATGCCATTGAATGTCAAGGGGAGATGGTTAGATTCTCTTTTGTTGGAGATGGTCATTGCCTGGCACTTGTGTGGCGCGAATATTACTTGCCACTTATCAGCGCAAGCCTGGATATTGTCCAGGTCTTGCTGCATTTCTACACAGACTGCTTCAGTATCTGAGGAGTCACGAATGGTGCTGAACATTGTGCAATCATCAGCGAACATCCCCACTTCTGACCTTATGATTGAAGGAAGGTCATTGATAAAGCAGCTGAAGATGGTTGGGCCTAGGAGACGACCCTGAGGAACTCCTGCAGTGATGTCCTGGAACTCAGATGATTGACCCCCAACAACCACAACCATCTTCCCTTGCGCTAGGTATGACTCCAGCCAGTGGAGGTTTTTCCCCCTGATTCCCATTGACCTCAGTTTTGCTAGGCCTCCTTGATGCCATACTTGGTCAAATGCTGCTTTGATGTCAAGGGCAGTCACTCTCACCTCACCTCTTGAGTTCAGCTCTTTTGTCCATGTTTGAACCAAGGCTGTAATGAGGTCAGGAGCTGAGTGGCCCTGGCGGAACCCAAACTGAGCGTCACTAAGCAGATTATCGCTAAGCAAGTGCCGCTTGATGGCACTGTTGATGACACCTTCCATCACTTTACTGATGATTGAGAGTAGGCTGATGGGGCGATAATTGGCCGTGTTGGACTTGTCCTGCTTTTTTGTGTTCACATCCTGAGACAGAGCTGCTCCCGCTGCACACTGCCACTCCCATGGGCCTATGACTCATCAGTCCCACTGATCTGAAGAAAGGCAGGCTGAAGAAGATGAATGATGCCTTCAAATTCCCTATCAATGTGTTCCACCCAATCTCTCCAAGGTGGATCTTTGTCTCTGTAAATAGAGGGCAGGTTTGAGCCCAGAACCTGCTGGGCACTTGTTGAGCTTCCACCAAAGCTGCAGCAGCTAAAATTGACTCCTGTTGTCAGGGCTTAACTGTAGTATTGCTGGAATTTGCCACAATCCCCAAGGTAGATTGCAAAATGCTGATGCCCTAGGAAATAACACCACAGATACTGAAAGCAGACTTCCCTCAATACTGTGAGCCATGGTGGTTAAACATTCTGGCAGGCCTTCTAACACCTGATGTAACTACTTAGATGAAGCCATAAGTTTTTTTTCTCATATCTGGGCCCTTTAAGTCCTCCTCTCTATCTTCCTCAGCAGAGATGGCAGAGCACCTTGCCCTTTGGTGAGATGTTTCCGGGGCTGTCCCTGCCTGGAGTACCTGCTGCTGCTCACTCGTGCTGGGTGTTTCACTACGTGGAGACTCCTTCACCTCATTCTCTAACCCAGATGGGTGGCCTGTGCTGGTGTTTGGGAGTGATGCAGCAAATAATGGTGCCTCCTCAGAAGGTCTCTCCTTTTTGGAGATGTATTCTTCTGTGGGCTATAACTGTTGAGGACTTAGAAGAATCAGAAAAAGGACAAGATTTATCATGGCACTAAGAGGCTGTATATTAGTCGATGGTGTGCATCACAATGCAGTGAAGCTGCATAATTGTGTTTTTTTAAAGTTTATGATGGGTGAAACTAACAATCAGAGACCTCCTTCAGAAAAGCCCCAGTCTCTAATGATGCCCATGAGTTAAAATCTGCCTAGTTTCTGGGACAGCGTGTTACTTTCAAAAATGTCCGGAGTTAAAATCAGGGGCCAAATCAACATTTAAGAATAGGATAGATAAATGGTAAAAGGAATGGGGAATAGGGAATAAAGGGATAAGGGAACAGGGCAGGCACATTTTTTTTAATTCTTTCATGGGATGCGAGTATCACTGGCAAGGCCAGCATTTAATGCCCATCACTAATTGCCCTTGAGAAGGTGGTGGTGAGCTGCCTTCTTGAACCGCTGCAGTCCTTGGGATGTAGGTACACCAACAGTGCTGTTACTGAGAGATGTTCCAGGTTTTTGACACAGCTCCTGTGAAGGAACAGTGATATAGTTCCAAGTCAGGATGGTGTATGGCTTGGAGTGGAACTTGTAGGTGGTGTTCCCAGGCATCTGCTGCCCTTGTCCTTCCAGGTGGTAGAGGTCACTGGTTTGGAAGGTGCTGTCTAAGGAAGCTTGGTGAGTTGCTGCAATGCATCTTGTTGATGGTACACACCGCTGCAACTGTGCGTCTGTGGTGGAGGGAGTGAATGTCAAAGGTGGTGGATGGGGTGCCAGTCCAGCATGCTGCTTTGACCTGGATGGTGTTGAGCTTCTTGAGTGTTGTTGGAGCAAGTGGAGAGCATTCCATCACACTCCTGACTTGTGCCTTGTAGATGGTGGACAGGCACTGGGGAGACAGGAGGTATATTGCTCGCTGCTGAATTCCCAGCCTCTGACCTGCTCTTGTTGCCACAATATTTCTGTGGCTGGTCCAGTTCAGTTCCTGGTACATGGTAACCCCCGGATGTTGATAGTGGGGGGATTCAGTGATGGTAATGCCTTTGAACATCAAGGGGAGATGGTTAGATTCTTTCTTGTTTGAGATGGCCATAGCCTGGCACTTGTGTGGCACAAATATTCCTTTCCACTATCAGCCCAAGCCTGAATGTTGTCTAGGTCTTGCTGCATGTAAACACAGACTGCTTCAGTATCTGAGGAGTCACAAATGGTGCTGAACACTGTGCAATCATCAGAGAACATCCCCACTTCTGGCCTTTTGATGGAGAGAAGGTCATTGATGAAGCATCTGAAGATGGTTGTGCTTAGGATACTACCCTGATATCCTGGGATTTAGATGTTTGGCCTCCAGCAACCATAACCATCTTCCTTTGTACTAGGTACGGCTCCAGCCAGTGGCAAGCTTTCCCCCTGATTCCCATTGATTTCAATTTTGCTAGGGCTCTTGATGACACACTTGGTCAAATGCTGCATTAACGTCAAAGGCTGTCACTCTCATCTGACCTTCGGAATTCAGCTCTTTTGTCCATATGTGAACCAAGGTTGTAATGAGATCTGGAGCCGAGTGGCCCTGGTGGAACACAAGCTGAGCATCAGTGAGCAGGTTTTTGCTGTGTTAGTGCCACTTGATGGCACTGTCGATGACACCTTCCAAAGCTTTGTTGATGATTGAGAGTAGGTTGATGGGCTAGTGATTGGGCAGATTGGATTTGTCCTGCTTTTTGTGGACAGGATATACCTGCACAATTTTTCACATTGTTGGGTAGATGTCATTGTTGTCGCTGTCCTGGAACAGCTAGGTACGCAGCTCATACTGGCACACGTGTCTTTTTTTATTATTTGTTCATGGGATGTAGGCGCATCCAGCTAGGCCAGCATTTATTGCCCATCCCGAATTGCCCTTGAGAAGGTGGTGGTGAGCTGTCTTCTTGAACTTCTGCAGTCCATGTGGGGTAGGTACACCCATAGTGCTGTTAAGAAGGGAGTTTCAGGATTTTGACCTAGCGACAGTAAAGAAATGATGATATAGTTCCAAATCAGGATGGTATGTGACTTGGAGGGGAACTTGCAGGTGGTGATGTTCCCATGCATCAGCTGCCCTTGTCCTAGGTGGTAGAGGTCATGGGTTTGGAAGGTGCTGTCTAAGGAGCCTTGGTGCGTTGCGGCAGTGCATCTTGTAGATGGTACACACTGCTGCCACTGTGTGTCGGTGGTGGAGGGAGTGAATGTTTGTAGATGGGCTGCCAATCAAGTGGGCTGCTTTGTCCTGGATGGTCTTGAGCTCCTTAAGTGTTGTTGGAGCTGCACCCATCCAGGCAAGTGGAGAGTATTCCATCACACTCCTGACTTGTGCCTTCTAGAAGGTGGACAGACTTTGGGGAGTCAGGAGGTGAGTTACTCGCCACAGGATTCCTGGCCTCTGACCTGCTCTTGTAGCCACGGTATTTATATGGTTACTCCAGTTCAGTTTCTGGTCAATGGTAACTCCCAGGATGTTGATAATGGGGTATTCAGCGATCGTAATGCCATTAAATGTCAAGGTGTGATGGTTAGATTCTCTCTTGTTGGAGATGGTTATTGCCTGGCACTTGTGTGGCGCGAATGTTACTTCAGTACCACTGCTGGGATGTTGTCAGGGCCAATAGCCTTTGCAGTATCCAGTGCCTTCAACCATTTCTTGTTATCACGCGGAGTTAATCAAATTGGCTGAAGACTGGCATCTGTGATGCTGGGGACCTCAGGAGGAGGCTGAGATGGATCATCCACTCGGCACTTCTGGCTGAAGGTGATTGCAAATACTTCAGCCTTGTCTTTTGCACTGAAGTGCTGGGCTCCCCCATCATTGAGGACGGGGATGTTTGTGGAGCCTTTTCCTCCAGTTAATTGTTTTATTGTCCACCTCCATTCACGACTGGATGTGGCAGGACTGCAGAGCTTTGATCTGATCCGTTGGTTGTGGGATCGCTTCACTCTGTCTATTACATGCTGCTTCCACTGTTTAACATGCATGTAGTCCTGTGTTGTAGCTTCACCAGGTTGGCATCTCATTTTTGGGTATCCTGGTGCTGCTCCTGGCATACTCTCCTGTACTCCTCATTGAACTGGCATTGGAACACTGCATGGACTAATTAGGTTTGTTTCTATTTTATAATTTGTGTGAAATTCTATGTATACAGTTTAAAAGTAATGCTCAGCTTTGAGGAAATTACGTGGCAAACTAATTACGCCACAGGAAGTAAGTGTGACAAATAGGAAGAGTGTGCAAGGCACAAGGCTATAAATATATATTAAATCTAAATTGCTGTTTTCGTGCAGATTAACGCCAACCTCTTCTGTTGACGTAGGCTGCTGACATATTTGTGTTTACACTCCTGCAGTTTTTGCTTGTCACCTGCACCCACATCTGCGTCACTGCAGATTAGCTCAGAATAAAATTAAGCAAACTTTTTAAAACATCTTTAACTGATAAATAGAGAGGTAGAAAGTAAACATTTAAATTACTTAAAATTCTATAGGTAATAAATCTGAATTTGTGAGAATGACTTGTATTTGAACAAATCAGTGTGATATAGAACAAAAAATTTCTAGCTGAATTACAAGCCATTATCTATTTTGTATTCATGGCAATGCTGAAGGAGCTGTAACATTTCCACTTCACTTCAGAGCACTTTGATAGATCTGCTACATAATAATCAAAGATTTAGTTTAAAGTAACATTTATAGTAAAGGTGGAAAATGTCCAAAGGATATTTTTCATTCAATAGTGTGTGAAAGGCATTTTAATCTATTTCTACACTATTGGAAAAAGGAATTCTAATTTCACAGGAGAGTATTTGGATCATGCTAAACTGAAACGAGCGGTATGTTTAGAGATCACAGCTTTTTTCTCCTGTTAAGAATAAAACATCTTATACAGCAGCACCTTTTGTAAATAAAGTATCAAATTGAGTAATATCATTTTAATATTCAAATTTTAAACTCCATCCAGTAAAAATATTATAAAATATTATTTTGTTAGTTGACCATTGTTCCTTAGCAAACTGGTTCTCATGGAGTGATCATGGGACACTTAATTAGCATTCAAAGCAAAAAAAAAATCAATCATACAAAAGCTTAATGAAATCAAAAGATGTGACTTCTGACCACTTATCACAGGCCCTGCATCTAGAACATAATTATCAGTTACTGCAGCTAAGTTAATTTTAATTTGACAGACATTTTCTCTTTTAAGTACTGTGAATAGGTTTGCAAACAAACAACCTTTTAGCAGTTAACCGGGATTAACATGATTAAAGTAGCTGCCTGTTATTATATAACTTATGGCTCTCAATCATTTGATTAGGTTTAGCATTGCATGTGAAATAATGCATTCAGGAGTGATTAAGGTACAGCGTAGTGACTCCAACACCAGAAACAGAGTGGCAGGGTGCAGGTTTAATCCCCCAATCCACAGATTTCCTAACAGCTGGAGATGGGAAGTTGAGGGCAGATTTCTCTCTGTAGGGGGAAGGGAATGTCAGAGGGTCACTTGGCTGTCATCCAAATGACTTCCCAGTCTGCCATAGTTGTGGTGTGGGCCAGCAATGTTAGCAATATCTAAGCAAGGGAAAAAAGTTTTAAATAAAATGGAGTATGGACATAATTCTCAATTTTAATGCAGGGATGCAAGGTTGGGGCCAGCAGGCAAAGTGTCAGGCTCACCACAGCTCACTGATTTGATGCCAAGGCCATTTTAACTCCTGGGCTTCATTTAAATACACCAGACCTGATTACCACCCAAACCCAGCATCAATGGTGTGAGATGCACAGGAACGGATCAAGTGTGGAGCAGGAGTCCTCCACCGAGGTTTTGTGGGATAGACACAGGCACCAAGGTAATGGATGGAAGAAGGGGATGGAGGCAATCGCGATCTCGGAGGGGAATGGAAATCTGGGACTGGGGAGGCTTAAGTTTTGTGTATGGGGCTTGGTCCTCCAGCTTCTCCCAGCTCAAAGGAAACCTGGAAAAAATGAACTGACTTTCTCAGCCTGTCTATGGGCCTGTCGCTCCTTGGCACTGCGTTTCCATGGTGAGGCCGGCAAAAGACACTGTGGTCTAAATCACACTATCATACCTCGATAAGAAAAGCAAAATAGTGCTGATGCTAGAAATCTGAAATAAAAACAGATAGTGTTGGAAATACTCAGTGAGAGACAGAAACAGAGTTAACATTTAAGGTCGATGACCTTTCATCAGAACCTGAAATGTTAACGCTATTTCTCTCTTCACAGATGCTGCCAGACCTGCTGAGTATTTCCAGCACTTACTGTTTTTATTTCATCATACCCCGGCTTTTGCATGTCAATTAGGCCATCGACTACCTGGAGCAAGAGCCTGACACGCTGCCTGAATCGCATCTGTCAAATGAGGCAGGGTGTGAGTATTATGTTGACAAAGCAAGCACCACTCTGCCAATATTTTAACTCCTTGCACCATCCCATTCTTATCAGGTGTGCAGGAATATGTTTGTATAGGAAGATACAAACCTGTTTAACTGGGAGATGTCGAATCCCCTACTGCTTGGAGGCAGAATACCAAAGTTATCTTAAGATAAATTTCTATTTTCCAGATAGAGTGGAATTCAGTGTGATCGGATGCAGAATTTAACACATCACAAAGCTTGCCAACTATAAAAACCTGAAATTTAAAAGCCAGAGGATTCAGGTTTTGTATTTAGTGACACACATGCACACACACAAAATTTGAGACATTAAGAATATTCAATCATGGTATCCATCATGTAGAATTGTAGAAGACATGATTTTTCAGTTCTTAGATTCCATTTGAATCATACATTGAATGTGAATGAATAAATAACCTGCTAAAATAGACGCATAGAGATTGAGTGGAGTGCCAAGATTACAAAGCAATGTGGGTAATCACGCTGGTTTCCAGAGCCTACCAACCCCCATACCATATGTAGCACAGAACTCTGAAATTTATGCTGCAGTAATTATTTTTAATGCATTTTACTCAAAGTACATATACATATTTAATAAATACAATTGACCCTAATAGCAAGCATTAAAAGGGAGAAGTTTTTTTTACACTTTCTTCTTGTTCACTTTGGCATTAATAAAACAGAAATGACATTAAGGCACTAACACCAAAGAACGATCAAACCTCAATTTCGAGCAAACTCTTTGTAGGTTGTGACCATATTACTGAGGTAAACTAATAATAACAACTCAGAAAATGTTTATTGCCAATCGAATGCTAATATCCTGATCAGGCACAATAGCTGTGTTCATTTCATTTGTCCTCATCGCTGGTTCCTGATTGGGTGTCTGAATTGGTGATTAGTCTTATATCAATAATGGGTACAATAATGGAACTGATTGGATAACATATACACTGGTAACTTAGTAAATAGCAAGCTGAGGGGAACTCCTGCTTGACCAACCTCCTTGACTTTTTTGAGGAAATGTATTCCTGGATGGACTGTGACTAGCACACAGTGTGGTGGCCTTAGACTTCTAAGCAGCTTTTCACAAGTTCCACAGGAAGATGTTTTCAGCTTAAAGTGATGAGCTTCAAGGTACAGCCTGGATAAAAATTGATTAAAGTGTAGGAACAAGTAGAAACTTGTTATTGGGAATGATGGCAGAGGGAGAAGTGCCAAATGGAGTGTGCAAGGCATTTGATATAGGGTGAGGAGGCAGTTGAATTTAATGAGGCAATCAGAGACTGAATTATATGATGAAAGGTTGTCAACCTGAAATGTTACCTCTGTTTCTCTCGCCACAAATGCTGGCTGATCTGCTGAGTATTTCCGTTTCTATTTTTCTGTTTTTAATTACTGAATTATATTCAATTAAGACAGAATCCATTTGGTTGAGAAGCAAAAAGGGTATGATCTCACTACTGGGAGTATTCTATAGGTGTCCAAATTGCAAAAGAAAGATAGAGGAACAAATCTGCAGGCAAATCAGAGATGTGCAAAAACTATAGAGTGTTGATATTGGGGTACTTTAATTATCCAAATATCAATAGGGATAATGTTCGAGTAAAGGGAAAGGAGGAGGAGGAGGAATTACTAAAATGTACAAGAGAACTTCCTTTTTTTTTGTGGGTTGTGGGTGTCGCTGGCTGGGCCAGCTTTTGTTGCCCATCCCTAATTGCCCTTGAACTGAGTGGCTTGCTGGGCCATTTCAGAGGGCATTTAAGAGTCAACCACATTGCTGCGGGTCTGGAGTTACATGTAGGCCAGACCAGGTAAGGACAGTAGATTTCCTTCCCGAAAGGACATTAGTGAACCAGATGGGTTTATACAACAATGGTTTCATGGTCACCATTAGACTAGCTTTTTTAATTCCAGATTTGTTAATTGAATTCAAATCTCACCATTTGCTGTGGTGGGATTCAAACCCATGTCCCCAAATCATTAGCCTGGGCTCTGGAGTACTAGTCCAGTGACATTACCACTACACCACCGCCTCCCCCAGTATGATCAGTATATTCTCAGCCCAACTAGAAAGGAGGCATTGCTGCATCTAGTGCTGAGAAATGAGGTGGGCCAAGTGGACCAAATGTCTGTGGGGAGCACTCAGGTAACAGTGATCATTGTCTCATAAGGTTTAGATTTAAATTGAAAGAGGGCTAGCTTCAATGGGATGAGAGGGGATCTAGCCAGGGTGAAATGGAACCCAAGATTGGCAGGAAGAACTGGAATAGGGCAATGGATGATCTTTAAGGAGGAGATAGTTCATGTACTGGCTAGGTAGATTCCAACAAGGGCAAAAGGTAAGGGAACCAGAGCCAGGGCTCCTTGGATGACAAGAAAGATAGAGAATATGATGAAACAAAAAAAGATAATTTATGATGCATGTCAAGTGAATTCTTCAAGCAAGAACCAGGCCAAATGCAATAAGTTGAGGGGACATAAAGAGGAAAATACATCTGGAAAAGAGAAAATATGAGACTAGAACGGCAGTCAACATAAAAGGGAACCCAAAAATCTTCTACCCGCATGTAAATAGTAAGCAGGTAATAAGAGGTGAGGGTGGACAAAGAAGGTGATATATGCTTACAGGCACAGGGCAAGGCTAGAATACTTAATGAGTACTTTGTATCATTGTTTACTAAGGAAGAAGATGCTGACAAAATAACAGTGGAAGTGGAGATGTTAGAGGTAATGGGTAAGGTGAAAGTTGGTAGGCAGCATGTACTGGAAAGGCTGGCTATGCTTAGAGTGGATAAGTCATCTGATCTAGATGGTTTGCATCCCAAGTTACTAAATGAAGTGGGGGTGGAGAGAGCAGAAAGGCTTGCCATCTACATCCAAGCTTCCCTAGATACAGGGGAGATACAAGAGGATTGAAGAGTGGCAAATTTAACATCCTTACTCAAGAAAGTGTGTGAGGACATTCCTGGTAACTACAGGCCAGTCAGTTTACCATCAGTGGTGGGTAAGGTTTTAGAAACAATAATCAGGGAAAAAATTAACAGGCATTTGGAGAGGTTTGAGTTAATTAAGGAGAGCCAGCACAGATTTGTAAAAGGCAAATTGTGCTTGACCAAAAGGGAAAGCAATGGATGTTGTCCATATGGATCTTAAGAAAGCATTTGACAAAGTATCACATAAAAGACTAGTTACCAAAATTAACACTCATGGAACAGGAGCGTCAGTGTCAGCTTGAATGAAAAATTGGTTTCAGGACAGAAAACAGCAAGTAATGATAAATGATTGTTTTCTTATACTGGAGAATGGTAGACAGTGGTGTTCCCCAAGGTTCATTGCTAGGACCACTGTTTTTTTTGATATACATAAATAACTCGGATATTAGAATACAGAGTAAAATTTGAAAATTTGCCTGCAAAATTTAAAAATTTGCCAATGATATCAATCTTGGAGGTGTAGCTGACAGTAAGGATGCTATCAATCAATTGTAACAGGACTAGCAGAATGGGCAGACAGGTGGCAGATGGAATTTAATACAGAGAAATGTAAGGAGATGCATTTTGGCAGAAAGGATAGGGAGAGGCGATATAGACTAAATGGTACAATTCTAAAGAGTGTACATGGACAGAGGGATACTGAGGTCCATGTGCATAGATCTTTAAAGGTGGCTGGACATATTGAGAGAGTATTTAACAAAGCATATGGGATATTTGGCTTCATAAATAGGGAGTAAAAGCAAAATACTGTGAATTCTGGAAATTTGAAATAAAAACAGAAAGTGCTGGAAATACTCAGCAGGTCTAGCAGCATGAGGAGAGAGAAGCAAAGTTAACATTTCAGGTCAGTGACCCGTCATAAGAACTGGCAAAGGTTAGAAATGTAATAGGTTTTAAGCAAATAAAGCAGGGGTGGGGGAAAAGAGAACTAAAGGGAAGGTGTTGATAGGACAGAGGGCCGGAGAGATTAACTGACAAGGAGGTCATGGGGCAAAGGCAAAGAGTGTGCTCATGGTGCAGTGAAAGACAAAGAGGGTGCAGAGAGGGTGTTAAATGACAGAATAATGAACAGCCCTAGCCAAAAGCATAAACATGAATAAAACAGTGGGCAGGCACATGTAATAAAATAAATGATGAAACAAAATAAAATAAAGTAAAAATAAAAAATAATTAAAATTAAAAAAGGGGCAGTCATGCTCTGAAATTATTGAACTAAATGTTCAGTTCAGAAGGCTGTAGAGTGCCTAATCGGAAGATGAAGTGCTGTTCCTCGAGCTTGTGTTGATGTTCACTGGAACACTGCAGCATGCCCAGGACCAGAGGTGTGGGCATGAGAGTAGGGGGATGTGTTGAAATGGCAAGTGACCAGAAGCTTGGGGTCATGTTTTCGGACTGAGCGGAGGTGTTCCGCAAAGTGGTCACCCAATCTGTGTTTGGTCTCCCCAATGTAGAGGAGACTGCATTGTGAGCAGCGAATACAGTAAACTAAATTGAAAGAAGTACAAGTAAATTGCTGCTTCACCCGAAAGGAGTGTTTGGGGCCTTGGATAGTGAGAAGAGAGCAGGTAAAAAGTATTCCACCTCCTGCAATTGCATGGGAAAGGGATGAGGTGTTGGGGTAATAGAGGAGTGGACTAGGGTGTCGCAGAGGGAATGATCCCTTCGGAATGCTGACAGGGGAGGGAAGGGGAAGATGCGTTTGGTGGTGGTATCACGTTGGAGGTGGCAGAAATGGCGGAGGATGATCCTTTGGATGTGTAGGCTGGTGGGATGGAAAGTGAGGACAAGGGGAACCCTGTCGCGGTTCTGGGTGGGTGGGGAAGGGGAGAGGGCAGAAGTGCCGGAAATGGGCCATACACGGTTGAGGGTCCTGTCAACCACGGTGAAGGGGGGAATCCTCGGTTGAGGAAAAAGGAAGACATATCAGAAGCGCTGTTGTGGAAGGTTGCATCATCAGAGCAGATGCGTCAGAGACGGAGCAATTGGGAGAATAGAATAGAGTCCTTACAGGAGGCCGTTTGTGAAGAACTGTGTTTGAGATAGCTGTAGGAGTTGGTGGGCTTATAATGAATATTAGTGGACAGTCTATCCTCAGAGATGGAGACCGAGAAGTCGAGGAAGGGAAGGGAAGTGTCGGAGATGGCCTATGTAAAGGTGAAAGAAGGGTGGAAATTGGAAGCAAAGTTGATAAAGTTTTCCAGTTCGGGGCAGGAGCAGGAAACAGCACCGATAAAGTCATCAATGTACCAGAAAAAAAAGGGAGGGGGCCTGAGTAGGACTGGAACAAGGAATGTTCAACATATCTCACAAAAAGACAGGCATAACTAGGACCCATGCGGGTACCCATAGCAACACCTTTTATTTGAAGGAAGTGAGTGGAGTTGAAGGAGAAGCTGTTCAATGTGAGAACATGTTCAGCCAGGCGGAGGAGGGTGGTGGCGGATGGGGACTGGTTGGGCCTCTGTTCAAGGAAGAAATGGAGAGTCCGCAAACCATCCTGATGGGGGATGGAGGTGTAGAGAGATTGGACGTCCATAGTGAAGAAGAGGCGGTTAGGGCCAGGAAACTGGAAATTGTCAAAATGACGTGGGGAAGCAGAAGAGTCACGGATGTAGGTGGGAAGAGACTGGACCGGGGAGAAAGGATAGAGTTAAGGTAGGAAAAAATAAGTTCAGTGGGGCAGGAACAGGCTGAAACAATGGATCTGCCAGGACAGACCTGTTTGTGGATTTTGGGAAGGAGGTAGAAGCAGGCTGTCTGGGGTTGCGGGACCATGTGGTTGGATACTGTAGAGGGAAGATCTCCAGAGGAGATGAGGTCAGTGACAGTCCTGTAGACAGTAGCTTGAAGTTCGGTACTGGGGTCATGGTCCAGGGGGAGGTACGAAGAAGTGCCTGAGTGTTGGCGCTCAGCCTCTGCAAGGTGGAGGTCGGCGCACCAGACAACAACAGCACCACCCTTGTCTGCAGGTTTGATGACGATGTCGGGGTTAGACCTGAGAGAACGGAGTGCAGAAAATTCAGAGGGAGACAGGTTGAAGTGAGTGAGGGGGGCAGAGAAATTGAGATGTCGATGTCTCACCGACAGTTTTAAATGAAAAGATCAAGAGCAGGAAAGAGGGCAGAGGGAGGGGTCCAGGTGGAGGGAGAATGCTGGAGGTGGGTGAATGGGTCTGCTGGTCGGGGGTTTTATTTTTGGTTATTTTTTCTTTTTTATCATTTGTTTATTTTATTTTAGTTTGTTTCATCCTTCATTTTTTTTACCATGTGTCTACCCACTTTTTTTTTCATCTTTTTGCTTTGGGCCAGGACTGTTCATTTTTCTGTCAATTAACACCCTCTCTGCACTAATGCTTTGTCTTTCAACACACCATTAACATACCATATGCCTTTGCTCCATGATCTTCGGGTCAGTTATTCCTTGTGACCCCCTGTCCTATCAACACCTTCCCTTGCGTTATCTCTTGCCCCACCCCCACTTTATTTGCTTAAAACCTGTTACATTTCTAACATTTGCCAGTTCTGATGAAGGGTCACTGACCTGAAACATTAACTCTGCTTCTCTCTTCACAGATGCTGCCAGACCTGCTGAGTATTTCCAACATTTCTTGTTTTTATTTCAGACTTCCAGCATCTGCAGTATTTTGCTTTTATTATAGCAGGCTATACTAGACCTGGTATTGTGCAACGAGATAGGATTAATTAATGACCTCATAGTTAAGGCATCCTTAGCTAGTAGCGATCATAATATGATTGAATTTTACATTCAATTTGAGGGAGAGAAGAGTGGATCCAAGACCAGTATTTTAATTTAAATAAGGGCAATTATGAGGGCATGAAAGCAGAGCTTGCTAAAGTAAACTGGCAAATTACGTTAAGGGATAGGTCAATAGAGATGCAGTAACAGACATTTAAGGGGATATTTCAGAATACACAGAATAGATACATTTCAACGAGAAAGAAAAATTCCAAGGGTGGGACCCGCCATCCGTGGTTAACTGAAACAATTAAAGATAGTGTCAAACTTAAAGAAAAAGCATATCGTTAGTCTTACTTTTCCAAAATTCCCTAGTATCAGGGAAGGTTCCAATTGACTTAAGAGCAAATGTAACTCCTTTATTCAAAAAGGGAGGGAGACAGCAAGGGAAATCATGTTTACCCAATTTATTGGAGTTCTTTGAGGGAGTTACGTGAGCTGTGGATGAAGGAGAACCAGTGGATGTATTGTACTTAGATTTCCAGAAGGTATTTGATAAGCTGCCACATCAAAGGTTATTGCAAAAAATAAAAGCTCATGGTGCAGGGGGTAGCACATTGGCATGGATAGAAGATTGGCTTGCTAACAGGAAACAGAGAGTAAGCACAAATGGCTCATTTTCTGGTTGGCAAGATGTAACGAGTGGTGTGCCACAGGGATCTGTGCTGGGGCCTCAACTTTTTACAATTTATATAAATGACTTAGATGAAGGGACCACAGGTATGGTTGCTAAATTTGCTGATGACACAAAGATAAGTAGGAATGTAAGTTGTGAAGAGGACATAAGGAAGGTACAAAGGGACAAAGACCTGGCAAATGGAGTTCTTCTTCTTTGGCCTCCTTGTCTCGAGAGACAATGGGTAAGCGCCTGAAGGTGGTCAGTGGTTTGTGAAGCAGCGCCTGGAGTGGCTATAAAGGCCAATTCTAGAGTGACAGACTCTTCCACAGGTGCTGCAGATAAAATTGGTTGTCGGGGCTGTTACACAGTTGGTTCTCCCCTTGCACTTGTCTTTTTTCCTGCCAACTGCTAAGTCTCTTCGACTCGCCACTCTTTAGCCCCGCCTTTATGGCTGCCCGCCAGCTCTGGCAATCGCCGGCAACTGACTCCCACGACTTGTCATCAACGTCACAGGACTTCATGTCGCGTTTACAGACGTCTTTAAAGCGGAGACATGGACGGCCGGTGGGTCTGATACCAGTGACGAACTGGCTGTACAATGTGTCCTTGGGGATCCTGCCATCTTCCATGCGGCTCACATGGCCGAGCCATCTCAAGCGCCGCTGGCTCAGTAGGGTGTATATGCTGGGGATGTTGGCCGCCTCGAGGACTTCTGTGTTGGAGATAGAGTCCTGCCACCTGATGCCAAGGATTCTCCGGAGGCAGCGAAGATGGAATGAATATAGACGTCGCTCTTGGCTGACATATGTTGTCCAGGCCTCGCTGCCGTAGATCAAGGTACTGAGGACACAGGCTTGATACACTTGGACTTTTGTGTTCCGTGTCAGTGCGCCATTTTCCCACACTCTGTTGGCCAGTCTGGACATAGCAGTGGAAGCCTTTCCCATGTGCTTGTTGATTTCTGCTTCGAGAGACAGGGTACTGGTGAAAGTTGAGCCTAGGTAGGTGAACTCTTGAACCACTTCCAGAGCGTAGTCGCCGATATTGATGGATGGAGCATTTCTGACGTCCTGTCCCATGATGTTCGTTTTCTTGAGGCTGATGGTTAGGCCAAATTTGTTGCAGGCAGCTGCAAGCCTGTCGATGAGTCTCTGCAGACACTCTTCAGTGTGCGATGGTAATGCAGCATCGTCAACAAACAGGAGTTCCCTGATGAGGACTTTCCGTACTTTGGTCTTCGCTCTTAGACGGGCAAAGTTGAACAACCTGCCACCTGAACCTGTGTGGAGGAAAATTCCTTCTTCTGAAGACTTGAACGCATGTGAGAGCAGCAGGGAGAAGAAGATCCCAAACAGTTTAGGTGCGAGAACATAGACCTGTTTCACACCACTCAGGATAGGAAAGGTGTCTGATGAGGCACCGCTATGCTGAATTGTGCCTTTCATATTGTCATGGAATGAGGTGATGATATTTAGTAGCTTTGGTGGACGTTCGATCTTTTCTAGTAGTCTGAAGAAACCACGTCCACTGCCTAGGTCAAAGGCTTTGGTGAGATCAATGAAAGCAACGTAGAGGGGCATCTGTTGTTCGCGGCATTTCTCCTGTAGCTGGTGAAGGGAGAACAGCATGTTAATGGTGGAATAAAAGCAAAATACTGCGGATGCTGGAAATCTGAAATAAAAACAAGAAATGCTGGAACCACTCAGCAGGTCTGGCAGCATCTGTGAAAAGAGAAGCAGAGTTAACGTTTCGGGTCAGTGACCCTTCATCGGAACTGACAAATATTAGAAAAGTCACAGGTTATAAGCAAGTGAGGTGGGGGTGGGGCAAGAGATGACAAAGCCGGTCTAGATTGGACCAGGCCACATAGCTGACCAAAAGGTCATGGACTAAAGGCAAACAATATGTTAATGGTGTGTAGTGCTGCACCCAGCGGTCCATTTGCTTGCGTTGGTCAGTGATTGTGTCCCCTGATTTAGATTTGAGGGGGGGCGATCTTCTTGATGGTTGGCCCAAAAGCTCTCTTAATGCCATCATACATTCCTCTGATGTTTCCGGTGTCTGTGGCCAGCTGAATATGACTGCATAGGTGTTGCCTGGCTGTTCTTTGTGCAGCCCTTCTGGCTGCCTTAAGTGCTACGGATGTTAACTCGCTATGGGCTTTCTTGTAGTTCAGCAGTGCAATGCGCTTAGCAGCTATGACAGGTTCCAGCTCTTCAAAGTGAGATTGAAACCAGTCTGCATTGTGCTTCACACGTTTGCCATAGGTGGTCATTGCTGAGTCATAGATGGAATCTCTAATGTGGGCCCACTTGGTCTCTTCCCCTGTAGGAGTGTTTTGAAGGGCTTTTTCAAGTGAATTTAGAAAATTATGTCACAGTTGTGGATAAGAAATTCTGCTCGTGTTGATGCGCGGGCAGCCCTTCTGCTTGGAGTGATGCAGCTTCTTTGGTTTGAGTCTAACCTTGCTGCACACCAGGGAGTGATCGGTGTCACAGTCTGCACTGTGGAAGCTGCGTGTAATTTCAACGCTGTTTAAAGAGGCTCGCCTTGTGACGATGAGGTCCAGCTGGTGCCAACGACGTGATCTTGGGTGCCTCCAAGAAACCTGGTGATAGGGTTTAGTATGAAAGAACGAGTTGGTGATGCAGAGGTTATGATAGGTACACATGTCAAGCAGTCTCTGTCCATTCTCATTCATCCTTCCAATGCCATAGCGCCCAAGACAGGAGGGCCATGAGTCATGGTCGGCCCCAACCCTGGCATTAAAGTCCCCCAGCAGGAACAGATGTTTGGTATTGGGGATGCTACTAATGATATTATGGAGTTCCTCGTAGAACTGGTCTTTAGCTTCAGGTGGGGAGCAGAGTGTTGGAGCATAGATGCTGAGTCGGTGTACTGGACCAGAGGCGGTGAGCAGTCGATGGACAGTATGCATTCTGAGCCTGGCAAATTGAGTATAATGTGGAAAAATGTGAAATTGTTCATTTTGCAGGGAGAATAAAAAAGAAGCATATTATCTGAATGGTTAGAGATTGCAGAGCTCTGAGATGCAGAGGGATCTGGGTGTCCTCGTGCATGAATTGCAATAGGTTAGTATGCAGGTACAGCATGTAATTAGGAAAGCTAATAGAATGTTATTGTTTATCGCGAGGGGAATTGAATTGAAAAGTAGGAAGGCTATGCTTCAGCTATACAGGGCATTGGTGAGACCACATCTGGAGTACTGTGTACAGTACTGGTCTCCTTATTTAAGGAAGGATGTAAATGCATTGGAAGCAGTTCAGAGAATGTTTACTAGACTGAAAACTGGAATTGGTGAGTTATCTTATGAGGAAACATGGGACATCGAGGGTAGGTGGGAATGTGGAGTAATCAGTTCAGCCATGAACTTTGTGAATGGAGGAGCAAGCTCAAGGGGGCCAAGTGGCCTACTCCTGCTCCTAATTCATATGTTCGTAGGTTATGCCGAACCTTTATCAAGTTCTGGTTAGGCCACAACTAGGGTACTGCATCCAGTCTGGTCACCACTCTTTAGGAAGGATATGAGGGTCCTTGAGAGGGCGCAGAAGAGATTTAGCAGGATGGTTCCAGGGATAAGGGATTTTAGCTACAAGGTTAGGTTGGAGAAGCTGGGATTGTTCTCCTTGGAGCAAATTGCGGGGAGATTTGATAGAGGTGTACAAGATTCTGACAGGTTTAAATAGGGTAGACAAAGAAAAGCTATGCCCATCAGCTGTTAGTACAAGGACTGGGTACACAGAAATAAGGTTTTGGGCAAGAGATACAGAGGGATGTGAGAAAGAACTTTTTTACACAGTGAGAGGTAATGACCTGGAACTCGCTGTCTACGAGGGTGGTGGAATCAGAGACAATTAATGATTTCAAAAGGAAATTGGATGGGCATTTGAGGGAAATAAGCTTGCATGGCTACAGGGATAGAACCAGGGAAATGGGACTGATTGGAATGCTCTGCAGAGAGCAGGCATGGATTTGATGAGCCGAATGGCCTCCTTCCATGCCATTATGACTCTCTGACAAAGTACAAATTATTGCACAGAGAAACTATCAATCTCATCACTGTCTTCTTTCTTCCCGGTGTCACTATCTCTCTATCCTTCTCTCCCTCTCATGTATTCTCCAATGTTACTATCTCTCCTTTATTTTCCAGTGTCACTATCTATCCCTCTCCTTTACTGCCCAGCGTCACTATTACTCTTTATCTCTCTCTCTCCTTCATTCCTCTGTATCACTATCTCTATCTCCTTTATTCCCTGGTGCCATTATTACTCTCGATCTCATTCTCTCTCTTCATCAACGTCAATCCCTGAGGTCACTATTATTTTTACCTCTCTTTTGTTTATTCCTGGTGTCACTATTACTTTCTATCCCGATATTACACTGAATCTCTATTACTCTCTATCTCTATGGGTATAAAATTCCATAGCCCTCCAAAATGGGTGTGGGAATTGTGATATGTGATTAACCCTCGCTTATTGCTTCCGATGCAGGCAACACACCAACTTCATGCTGCCTCCTAATTTGCACGATTGCAGTGTGCAGCCAGGGCTAAATACACTCTTGTGTGGCTGAACACCTCAACAGAGATTCCTAGTTCTTGCAAGGCTAGCATCACATAAAGCTAGCATTTACCACTTAAATGGGAAGTGCATTCTGGCTGGAGCAGGTGCTCGAACTGTTTGCAAAACAGAGTCTGAGCAGGAAGAGTGAATTATGGCGCAACATGGCAGTGACTGGGCTCCGAGGTTTTCTGACTCTGTACTGGACATCTTAGCGGAGGAGGTGGAGTGGAGGAGCTGCCACGTCTATCCACAGGGGCCAGGATGCCCTCCAGACAAACTTTGTGAAGGCAGTGGGAACAGATAACCATGGCGGTCAGGAGTCAAGCCCCAAGGATCTGGACGCAGTGCTGCAAACAGTTCAATGATCTCACACAAGTGGTCAAGGTCAGGGAGTATATCTTCAAATGCCATATCTCACTGACTGCACCACTTGCCTCACACACTACTCAATGCACATGTCCATCAGGCACCTACCAACAATCTCTATCGATCACAACTCATACCTAACCTTCATGATTCACCACACCCTCACACTTACCACTGCTACAAGCCTCATATCCACATCTTACAGCTTGCACACACTGCAAGCTATTCAAACATGACAGCAACATCACCCAAACACATTGCACCACACTCACTAATACACTTCTCTCTTTCTTGCAGGACAAGGTAGCGCATAGCAGGAAGCAGCAGGAGCTAACCGGCAGGAGACAGGCATGGCTGCATGCCCTCATGCCAATGGAGCAAATGATGTTCTCCATCAATAGAGTGGCCATTGCTGAGGGCGTAGCCAATAGCGGGGCTGAAACCATTAAAGATGATGATTTCCTCATACCTAATTGTCCTTCGCACATCCCACTCCCCCCTCATGCTACAATCTCTTCTGATATACAAGCTGCAGATGCTGTAAGCATGCACCACAACCCACCCTTTTGACTTTCTCCTTTCAGATGCCCAAGAACTACAGCCTGGCTAGGCAGTGGTGGAAGAGCGAGAAGTGGAAGAGCAGGAAGGCAATGATGAAGAGGAAACACTTGCTTTCACACTCACAGCAACCAGCTCAGATACTGACGCTGAATGTACTTTGGAACAGGGGTGCTTAACCAGACATCTGCAGCCCTCTAAGCATCTGCGAGAAGGTCTTAAAGGCTCCACCATAAATAACCTCCTGGGTTTTAAAAACAGACTTAAAAATTGAAAAATACACATTCGTGTAAATGTGGGATCAAGTTGAACAAACTGGCTGTTTTGTCCCCAATCTAGAACTCTGTTTGCCCCCTCCTGAACGTCTATGCAATGACAGCAGCAGCTGACACTGAGCCTGAGGTTCCTGCTCGCTGGCCAGGGAGAGAGGTGGCGGTCGCTGAACAAAGATCACCTGGCTCATTCGAACTCTCCGTCCTGCATTCTCCTCTCGCCAAGACCTGCTGTATAATTTGTTTCCCCCTACATTTGTCTTAACGTCATGCTGCATGGGTTGTTGTTTCCCCTATCTCCAGGCTAATTGCAGTAGTTGCTCTTCAATTTTCACCACTCACTCCCTGAATTCTCTCACTGCCATACGTCACCAGCAGCAACAGTAACCCATTCAGATAAAGTATCCCGTGACTATAAAAGAAAACTGATGGGTATGCACAATAAAATGCTTGGTGCAATGGCCAGAAAACCTATGGTTAAGATCAAGAAGCCTGGAAGAATCCAGCACCAACTTGCACAGAGCTTGGAACCCATCCTTCCCAGCATGGAAGTGGTAGCCAACTCCATTAGCACATTTGCGAACCCAAACATGATGCTGCATCTGATGGCTAATGTTTCAACTTCCATTGCAGGACAAGCAGAAGCCACCCAAGATATTGGTGCTGCAGTGGAAGCTCAGACTTCTGTTATGCAAGCTCAGCTTGCGGTCATGCAAGCTCAGACTTCTGCTATTATGACTGTGGATGCCAGTGTGCAAGGGGGCTCTCTCAGGATAACAGCATTCATCCTCCCTTCATTGCCACTCTGAGCTGCTCAAAGTCATCCTGCACGGCCATCTACAGTCTCCCCCCACATTGAAAGTCAACAGCTTTCCACCAGCCATGCTACAGCACTGCATAGGAGAACTAAGACAGACAAAGGCACACAGAAATCAGGGACTAAGGGAATACACAAGGGTGAATAGTTGATGTTTTGAAACAATATGACATGATTTGATTTATAAATTTAGTTTGCATCATTTATTAAGTGTTAGCATAATTTTTGCATTGCGGCCAAGCAAATGTTGTGATAGTAACAGAGTGAAGGTAAATTGTGGGACTGTTCATGAATGAGAAATTAGGATTGCGTTTACTGGTATTGCAGTTGGTTGAGTTGATCACAGACAGCCTGGCCAGAAAGGGGCTATGTTGGGTGCCTCCTCCCTTCCTCTTCTTCCTCCACTTTCTCTTCCTCCTCAGCTGGTTGATGTACAACTGGTGAGAAGGACTGTGTCCTCATGATGGCAATGTTTTGCATCATGCAGCAGACTGCCACGGATCTTGACACATGCTCTGCCGACTATTGCATGGCTCCTCCAGAGTGGTCCAGGCAGCGGAAGTACTGTTTCAACACCCCAATGGTCTGTTGTACTGCATTTCATGTGGCAGCATGGCTTTCATTATGTCCATGCTACCCACGTGTGCGTGTGTTGCTCACTAGAGTCATGAGCCATGTCATCAAAGGATAGCCCTTGTTGCCCAGGAGCCAACCTCTCGTTTGGCGCGGTGGCTCAAATGCAGATGGCACAACAGATTGTCACAGAATGAAGGCACTGACTGCTGCCAGAGTACCAAGCATTGAACTGCATGATAGGCTGCATATGGTCACACACTAGCTGGACGTTGAGAGAGTGGAATCACTTTCAGTTGCAGTACATCCCATGCAGCGCCCAAAACTGGTGTGTGTGCAGTCAATGATTACCTTGCACCAGTGCCTCACAAAACTGTGTGCTCAATCCGCCTGCTTCTCTCCGGCAAGAAAGAATGAAACGTATTCAGCTCTCTTGGAATACAGAGCCTCAGTGACCTCCCTCATGCAACAGTGGATGGCAAACTGGGAAATGTTGCAAACGTCCCCTGCTCCAGCCTGGAAGGCGTCCAACGCATAAACGTTCATAGCCATGGTCACCTTCACAGTCACTGGCAATGCTGCCATTGCCCTTCTCTGATTTTGCAGTCGTGGCTGCAGTAGGTGGTAGATCCCACTGAGGATGTTCTTACTGAAGTGCAGGTGCCTGATATGCTGTTCCTCACTGAATTTCAGGTAGGAGAATTTCGCCCTGAAAATCCTAGGTAGATATGGCATCCTGCTGAGAGCCCTTCTCCCCATCCTCCTCTTCCCTCTGCTCTGTGTTGCCTCTATTATCCCCGTCATGCTGTATTCCAAGGGGAATGCATTTGAATGCACCTGTGTCTCAGAGCAAGTGGTTTGTGCAGAATCCTTGAAGTCAGAACAAAGTCTTCAAGCAGCTGCCACACCACTCTCAGTATAGTTCAGTAACTTCAAAAAAATTCTAGAAATGACTAAACACTTGAACAATTGTAGCAACAGACTTCAGAAATCAATCGGCAACTAACCTGTAAGTAGTTAATAATCCCTTTAAATAGCCCTGGGTGGGGTGGGGTGGGTGATGGGTCCTTCCTGCTGCTGAACACGTGTTCAGTTGTACATGTTTAAGAGATGGCATTAGCTGGAGCACTGAGCTCCAAAGTGGCAGTGCTGACGTCAAATCAGTGTGTCATGATCTGCCTACTTCCAGTGGACGCCCCTTATGCACACCGAAACCCTCACCAAAACAGTGCCAGGTGCACGCCTTGGTCATTATCTTGTACCAAAACAGCACTCAGTGCCGAAAGAATGGATGCTAAGGAGCTATGTTTTGCGTCCTATAATTCTTTGCTACTCTATCTTCACTACTCTGTTATCAGTAGGACTCGCCCTCTCTGTCTCACTTTTAATCTGTATCTCAGTATTTCGATTGTATTACTCTATCTCCATTATTCTTTATATCTATTACCCTCTAACACATTATATTACTCACTGTTACTGTCTCTCTATCTTCCTATTCCTCTAACACTTATCATTCTATTTCTCTTTATTACGCTCTCTATCCCTATTTCTCTCTCATACTCTTTCTCTCTATCCCTATTTCTCTCTTACTCTCCCTCTATCCCTATTTCTCTCTCATACTCTTTCTCTCTATCCCTATTTCTCTCTTACTCTCCCTCTATCCCTATTTCTCTCTCATTCTCTCTCTATCCCTATTTCTCTCTCTAACTCTTACTCTCTCGCTATCCCTATTTCTCTCTCTCTCTCTCTCTCTCACCCTATTTCTCTCTATCCCTATTTCCCTATCTCTCTCTATCCCTATTTATCTCTCTCTCCCTATCCCCATTTCTCTATCTCTCTCTCCCTATCCCTATTTCTCTCTCTCTCTCTCCCTCTCTCCCTATCCCCATTTCTCTCTCTCTCTCCCTATCCCTATTTCACTCTCTCTCTCTCTCTCCCTATACCTATTTCACTCTCTCTTCCCCTATTCCTATTTCTCTCTCTCTCTCTCTCTATCCTATCCCTCTCTCTCTCTCTCTCTATCCCTATTTCAGTCTCTCTCTCTATCCCTATTTCTCTCTCTCTCTTACTCTCTCTCGATCCCTATTTCTCACTCTCAATCCCTATTTCTCTCTCTCTCTCGATCCCTATATCTCTCTCTCTCTTTTACTCTCTCTATCCCTATTCCTCTCTCTATCCCTATTCCTCTCTCTATCCCTATTTCTCTCTCTAACTCACTCTCTCTATCCCTATTTCTTTCTCTCTCACTCTCTCTATATCCCTATTTCTCTGTCTCTCTCTATCCCTATTTCTCTCTCTCTCTCTCCCGATCCCTATTTCTCTATCTCTCTCTCCCGATCCCTATTTCTCCATCTCTCTCTCCCTATCCCCATTTCTCTCTCTCTCTCTCTCTCTCTATCCCTATTTCTCTCCCTCTCTCTATTTCACTCTCTCTCTCTTCCTCTATTCCTATTTCTCTATCTCTCTCTCTATCCTATCCCTCTCTCTCTCTCTCTCTCTCTCTTTCTCTATCCCTATCCCAGTCTCTCTCTCTATCCCTATTTCTCTCTCTCTCCCTTTTACTCTCTCTATCCCTATTTCTCTCTATCCCTATTTATCACTCTCTCCCTATCCCCATTTCTCTATCTCTCTCTCCCTATCCCTATTTCTCTCTCTCTCTCCCTATTTCTCTCTCTTACTCTCTGTCTATCCCTATTTCTCTCTCTCTATCCCGATTTCTCTCTCATACTCTCTCTCTCCCTATTTCTCTCTCTCTCTCTCTCTCTATCCCGATTTCTCTCTCTCCATCTATCCCGATTTCTCTCTCTCCCTCTATCCCGATTTCTCTCTCTCTCTCTCTCTCTCTTTCTCTCTCTCTATCCAGATTTCTCTCTCTCACTTTCTCTCTATCCCTATTTCTCTCTCCCTATTTCTCTCTCTCTATCCCTATTTCTCTCTCTCTTACTCTCTCTCTTTCTTTCTCTATCCCTATTTCTCTCTCTCTATCCCGATTTCTCTCTCATACTCTCTCTCTCCCTATTTCTCTCTCTCTCTCTCTCTCTCTCTATCCCGATTTCTCTCTCTCCATCTATCCCGATTTCTCTCTCTCCCTCTATCCCGATTTCTCTCTCTCTCTCTCTCTCTCTTTCTCTCTCTCTATCCAGATTTCTCTCTCTCACTTTCTCTCTATCCCTATTTCTCTCTCCCTATTTCTCTCTCTCTATCCCTATTTCTCTCTCTCTTACTCTCTCTCTTTCTTTCTCTATCCCTATTTCTCTCTCTCTATCCCGATTTCTCTCTCATACTCTCTCTCTCCCTATTTCTCTCTCTCTCTCTATCCCGATTTCTCTCTCTGTATCCCGATTTCTCTCTCTCCCTCTATCCCGATTTCTCTCTCTCTCTCTTTCTCTCTATCCCTATTTCTCTCTCCCTATTTCTCTCTCTCTCTCTCTCTCTTACTCTCTCTCTTTCTTTCTCTATCCCTATTTCTCTCTCTCTCTCTCCCTATTTCTCTCTCTCTTACTCTCTCTCTTTCTTTCTCCCTATTTCTCTCTCTCTATCCCTATTTCTCTCTCCCTATTTCTCTCTCTCTCTCTATCCCGATTTCTCTCTCTGTATCCCGATTTCTCTCTCTCTCTCTTTCTCTCTATCCCTATTTCTCTCTCCCTATTTCTCTCTCTCTCTCTCTCTCTTACTCTCTCTCTTTCTTTCTCTATCCCTATTTCTCTCTCTCTCTCTCCCTATTTCTCTCTCTCTTACTCTCTCTCTTTCTTTCTCCCTATTTCTCTCTCTCTATCCCTATTTCTCTCTCCCTATTTCTCTCTCTCTCTCTATCCCGATTTCTCTCTCTGTATCCCGATTTCTCTCTCTCCCTCTATCCCGATTTCTCTCTCTCTCTCTTTCTCTCTATCCCTATTTCTCTCTCCCTATTTCTCTCTCTCTCTCTCTCTCTTACTCTCTCTCTTTCTTTCTCTATCCCTATTTCTCTCTCTCTTTCTCTCTCTATCCCTATTTCTCGCTCTCTCTCTATTCCTATATCTCTCTCTCTCCCTATTTCTCGCTCTCTCTCTATTCCTATATCTCTCTCTCTCCCTATTTCTCTCTCTCTATCCAGATTTCTCTCTCTCTCTCTATTCCTATATCTCTCTCTCTCCCTATTTCTCTCTCTCTCTCTATTCCTATATCTCTCTCTATCCCTATTTCTCGCTCTCTCTCTCACCCTATTTCTCTCTATCCCTATTTCTCTCTCTATTCCTATATCTCTCTCTATCCCCATTTCTCGCTCTCTCTCTCACCCTATTTCTCTCTATCCCTATTTCTCTCTCTATTCCTATATCTCTCTCTATCCCTATTTCTCGCTCTCTCTCTCACCCTATTTCTCTCTATCCCTATTTATCACTCTCTCCCTATCCCCATTTCTCTATCTCTCTCTCCCTATCCCTATTTCTCTCTCTCTCTCTCCCTCTCTCCCTATCCCTATTTCACTCTCTCTATCCCTATTTCAGTCTCTCTCTCACTCTCTCTCGATCCCTATTTCTCACTCTCTATCCCTATTTCAGTCTCTCTCTCACTCTCTCTCGATCCCTATTTCTCTCTCTCTATCCCTATTTCAGTCTCTCTCTCACTCTCTCTCGATCCCTATTTCTCACTCTCTATCCCTATTTCTCTCTCTCTCACTTTCTCTCTATCCCTATTTCTCTATCCCTATTTCTCTCTCTCTCTCTCTCGATCCCGATTTCTCTCTCTCTATCCCTATTTCTCTCTCTCTCGATCCCGATTTCTCTCTCTCTATCCAGATTTCTCTCTCTCTCACTTTCTCTCTCTCCCTCTTACTCTCTCTCTATCCCTATTTCTCTCTCTCTCTCTATTCCTATATCTCTCTCTATCCCTATTTCTCTCTCTCCCTATTTCTCTCTCTCTCGATCCCGATTTCTCTCTTTCTCTCTATCCCTATTTCTCTCTCCCTATTTCTCACTCTCTCGATCCCTATTTCTCTCTCTCTCTCTTACTCTCTCTCTATCCCTATTTCTCTCTCTCTCTTACTCTCTTTCTTTCTCTATCCCTATTTCTCTCTCTCTCTCTCTCTATCCCTATTTCTCTCTCTCTCTCTATTCCTATATCTCGAACCCTATTTCTCTCTCTATCCCCATTTCTCTCTCTCTTACTCTCTTTCTTTCTCTATCCCTATTTCTCTCTCTCTCTCTCTCTATCCCTATTTCTCTCTCTCTCTCTATTCCTATATCTCGAACCCTATTTCTCTCTCTATCCCCATTTCTCTCTCTCTTACTCTCTTTCTTTCTCTATCCCTATTTCTCTCTCTCTATTTCTCTCTCTCTTACTCTCTCTCTATCCCTATTTCTCGCTCCCTATTTCTCTCTCTCTCTATCCCTATTTCTCTCTCCCTATTTCTCTCTCTCTCTATCCCTATTTCTCTCTCTCCCTATTTCTCTCTATCCAGATTTCTCTCTCTCTCACTTTCTCTCTATCCCTATTTCTCTCTACCTATTTCTCTCTCCCTATTTCTCTCTCTCTTACTCTCTCTCTATCCCTATTTCTCTCTCTCCCTATTTCTCTCTCTCTCGATCCCTATTTCTCTCTCTCTTACTCTCTTTCTTTCTCTATCCCTATTTCTCTCTCTCGATCCCGATTTCTCTCTCATACTCTCTCCCGATTTCTCTCTCTCTATCCCGATTTCTCTCTCTCTATCCTGATTTCTCTCTCTCTCTCTCTTACTCTCTATCCCTATTTCTCTCTCTCTCTATCCCTATTTCTCTCTCCCTATTTCTCTCTCTCTCTATCCCTATTTCTCTCTCTCCCTATTTCTCTCTATCCAGATTTCTCTCTCTCTCACTTTCTCTCTATCCCTATTTCTCTCTCTCCCTATTTCTCTCTCTCTCGATCCCTATTTCTCTCTCTCTTACTCTCTTTCTTTCTCTATCCCTATTTCTCTCTCTCGATCCCGATTTCTCTCTCATACTCTCTCCCGATTTCTCTCTCTCTATCCCGATTTCTCTCTCTCTATCCCGATTTCTCTCTCATACTCTCTCTCTCCCTATTTCTCTCTCTCTCTCTATCCCGATTTCTCTCTCTGTATCCCGATTTCTCTCTCTCCCTCTATCCCGATTTCTCTCTCTCTCTCTTTCTCTCTATCCCTATTTCTCTCTCCCTATTTCTCTCTCTCTCTCTCTCTCTTACTCTCTCTCTTTCTTTCTCTATCCCTATTTCTCTCTCTCTCTCTCCCTATTTCTCTCTCTCTTACTCTCTCTCTTTCTTTCTCCCTATTTCTCTCTCTCTATCCCTATTTCTCTCTCCCTATTTCTCTCTCTCTCTCTATCCCGATTTCTCTCTCTGTATCCCGATTTCTCTCTCTCTCTCTTTCTCTCTATCCCTATTTCTCTCTCCCTATTTCTCTCTCTCTCTCTCTCTCTTACTCTCTCTCTTTCTTTCTCTATCCCTATTTCTCTCTCTCTCTCTCCCTATTTCTCTCTCTCTTACTCTCTCTCTTTCTTTCTCCCTATTTCTCTCTCTCTATCCCTATTTCTCTCTCCCTATTTCTCTCTCTCTCTCTATCCCGATTTCTCTCTCTGTATCCCGATTTCTCTCTCTCCCTCTATCCCGATTTCTCTCTCTCTCTCTTTCTCTCTATCCCTATTTCTCTCTCCCTATTTCTCTCTCTCTCTCTCTCTCTTACTCTCTCTCTTTCTTTCTCTATCCCTATTTCTCTCTCTCTTTCTCTCTCTATCCCTATTTCTCGCTCTCTCTCTATTCCTATATCTCTCTCTCTCCCTATTTCTCGCTCTCTCTCTATTCCTATATCTCTCTCTATCCAGATTTCTCTCTCTCTCTCTATTCCTATATCTCTCTCTCTCCCTATTTCTCTCTCTCTCTCTATTCCTATATCTCTCTCTATCCCTATTTCTCGCTCTCTCTCTCACCCTATTTCTCTCTATCCCTATTTCTCTCTCTATTCCTATATCTCTCTCTATCCCCATTTCTCGCTCTCTCTCTCACCCTATTTCTCTCTATCCCTATTTCTCTCTCTATTCCTATATCTCTCTCTATCCCTATTTCTCGCTCTCTCTCTCACCCTATTTCTCTCTATCCCTATTTATCACTCTCTCCCTATCCCCATTTCTCTATCTCTCTCTCCCTATCCCTATTTCTCTCTCTCTCTCTCCCTCTCTCCCTATCCCTATTTCACTCTCTCTATCCCTATTTCAGTCTCTCTCTCACTCTCTCTCGATCCCTATTTCTCACTCTCTATCCCTATTTCAGTCTCTCTCTCACTCTCTCTCGATCCCTATTTCTCTCTCTCTATCCCTATTTCAGTCTCTCTCTCACTCTCTCTCGATCCCTATTTCTCACTCTCTATCCCTATTTCTCTCTCTCTCACTTTCTCTCTATCCCTATTTCTCTATCCCTATTTCTCTCTCTCTCTCTCTCGATCCCGATTTCTCTCTCTCTATCCCTATTTCTCTCTCTCTCGATCCCGATTTCTCTCTCTCTATCCAGATTTCTCTCTCTCTCACTTTCTCTCTCTCCCTCTTACTCTCTCTCTATCCCTATTTCTCTCTCTCTCTCTATTCCTATATCTCTCTCTATCCCTATTTCTCTCTCTCCCTATTTCTCTCTCTCTCGATCCCGATTTCTCTCTTTCTCTCTATCCCTATTTCTCTCTCCCTATTTCTCACTCTCTCGATCCCTATTTCTCTCTCTCTCTCTTACTCTCTCTCTATCCCTATTTCTCTCTCTCTCTTACTCTCTTTCTTTCTCTATCCCTATTTCTCTCTCTCTCTCTCTCTATCCCTATTTCTCTCTCTCTCTCTATTCCTATATCTCGAACCCTATTTCTCTCTCTATCCCCATTTCTCTCTCTCTTACTCTCTTTCTTTCTCTATCCCTATTTCTCTCTCTCTATTTCTCTCTCTCTTACTCTCTCTCTATCCCTATTTCTCGCTCCCTATTTCTCTCTCTCTCTCACCCTATTTCTCTCTATCCCTATTTATCACTCTCTCCCTATCCCCATTTCTCTATCTCTCTCTCCCTATCCCTATTTCTCTCTCTCTCTCTCCCTCTCTCCCTATCCCTATTTCACTCTCTCTATCCCTATTTCAGTCTCTCTCTCACTCTCTCTCGATCCCTATTTCTCACTCTCTATCCCTATTTCAGTCTCTCTCTCACTCTCTCTCGATCCCTATTTCTCTCTCTCTATCCCTATTTCAGTCTCTCTCTCACTCTCTCTCGATCCCTATTTCTCACTCTCTATCCCTATTTCTCTCTCTCTCACTTTCTCTCTATCCCTATTTCTCTATCCCTATTTCTCTCTCTCTCTCTCTCGATCCCGATTTCTCTCTCTCTATCCCTATTTCTCTCTCTCTCGATCCCGATTTCTCTCTCTCTATCCAGATTTCTCTCTCTCTCACTTTCTCTCTCTCCCTCTTACTCTCTCTCTATCCCTATTTCTCTCTCTCTCTCTATTCCTATATCTCTCTCTATCCCTATTTCTCTCTCTCCCTATTTCTCTCTCTCTCGATCCCGATTTCTCTCTTTCTCTCTATCCCTATTTCTCTCTCCCTATTTCTCACTCTCTCGATCCCTATTTCTCTCTCTCTCTCTTACTCTCTCTCTATCCCTATTTCTCTCTCTCTCTTACTCTCTTTCTTTCTCTATCCCTATTTCTCTCTCTCTCTCTCTCTATCCCTATTTCTCTCTCTCTCTCTATTCCTATATCTCGAACCCTATTTCTCTCTCTATCCCCATTTCTCTCTCTCTTACTCTCTTTCTTTCTCTATCCCTATTTCTCTCTCTCTATTTCTCTCTCTCTTACTCTCTCTCTATCCCTATTTCTCGCTCCCTATTTCTCTCTCTCTCTATCCCTATTTCTCTCTCCCTATTTCTCTCTCTCTCTATCCCTATTTCTCTCTCTCCCTATTTCTCTCTATCCAGATTTCTCTCTCTCTCACTTTCTCTCTATCCCTATTTCTCTCTACCTATTTCTCTCTCCCTATTTCTCTCTCTCTTACTCTCTCTCTATCCCTATTTCTCTCTCTCCCTATTTCTCTCTCTCTCGATCCCTATTTCTCTCTCTCTTACTCTCTTTCTTTCTCTATCCCTATTTCTCTCTCTCGATCCCGATTTCTCTCTCATACTCTCTCCCGATTTCTCTCTCTCTATCCCGATTTCTCTCTCTCTATCCTGATTTCTCTCTCTCTCTCTCTTACTCTCTATCCCTATTTCTCTCTCTCTCTATCCCTATTTCTCTCTCCCTATTTCTCTCTCTCTCTATCCCTATTTCTCTCTCTCCCTATTTCTCTCTATCCAGATTTCTCTCTCTCTCACTTTCTCTCTATCCCTATTTCTCTCTCTCCCTATTTCTCTCTCTCTCGATCCCTATTTCTCTCTCTCTTACTCTCTTTCTTTCTCTATCCCTATTTCTCTCTCTCGATCCCGATTTCTCTCTCATACTCTCTCCCGATTTCTCTCTCTCTATCCCGATTTCTCTCTCTCTATCCTGATTTCTCTCTCTCTCTCTCTTACTCTCTATCCCTATTTCTCTCTCTCTCTATCCCTATTTCTCTCTCTCCCTATTTCTCTCTATCCAGATTTCTCTCTCTCTCACTTTCTCTCTATCCCTATTTCTCTCTCTCTTACTCTCTCTCTTTCTTTCTCCCTATTTCTCTCTCTCTATCCCTATTTCTCTCTCCCTATTTCTCTCTCTCTCTCTATCCCGATTTCTCTCTCTGTATCCCGATTTCTCTCTCTCTCTCTATCCCGATTTCTCTCTCTGTATCCCGATTTCTCTCTCTCCCTCTATCCCGATTTCTCTCTCTCTCTCTCTCTCTTACTCTCTCTCTTTCTTTCTCTATCCCTATTTCTCTCTCTCTCTCTATTCCTATATCTCTCTCTATCCCTATTTCTCGCTCTCTCTCTATTCCTATATCTCTCTCTATCCCTATTTCTCGCTCTCTCTCTCACCCTATTTCTCTCTATCCCTATTTCTCTCTCTCTATCCCGATTTCTCTCTCATACTCTCTCTCTCCCGATTTCTCTCTCTCTATCCCTATTTCTCTCTCTCTTACTCTCTTTCTTTCTCTATCCCTATTTCTCTCTCTCGATCCCGATTTCTCTCTCATACTCTCTCTCTCCCGATTTCTCTCTCTCTAACCCGATTTCTCTCTCTCTATCCCGATTTCTCTCTCTCCCTCTATCCCGATTTCTCTCTCTCCCTCTATCCCGATTTCTCTCTCTCTCTCTTTCTCTCTATCCCTATTTCTCTCTCTCTATCCCGATTTCTCTCTCTCCCTCTATCCCGATTTCTCTCTCTCCCTCTATCCCGATTTCTCTCTCTCCCTCTATCCCGATTTCTCTCTCTCTCTCTTTCTCTCTATCCCTATTTCTCTCTCTCCCTATTTCTCTCTCTCTCTATCCCTATTTCTCTCTCTCCCTATTTCTCTCTCTCTATCCAGATTTCTCTCTCTCTCACTCTCTCTCTCTATCCAGATTTCTCTCTCTCTATCCAGATTTCTCTCTCTCTCACTTTCTCTCTATCCCTATTTCTCTCTACCTATTTCTCTCTCCCTATTTCTATCTCTCTTACTCTCTCTATCCCTATTTCTCTCTCTCCCTATTTCTCTCTCTCTATCCAGATTTCTCTCTCTCTCACTTTCTCTCTATCCCTATTTCTCTCTCTCTCTATCCCTATTTCTCTCTCCCTATTTCTCTCTCTCTCTATCCCTATTTCTCTCTCTCTCTCCATCCCTATTTCTCTCTCTCCCTATTTCTCTCTCTCTCGATCCCGATTTCTCTCTCTCTATCCCGATTTCTCTCTCTCCCTCTATCCCGATTTCTCTCTCCCTCTATCCCTATTTCTCTCTCTCTCTCCATCCCTATTTCTCTCTCTCCCTATTTCTCTCTCTCTCGATCCCGATTTCTCTCTCTCCCTCTATCCCGATTTCTCTCTCTCTCTCTTTCTCTCTATCCCTATTTCTCTCTCTCTATCCCTATTTCTCTCTCTCTATCCCGATTTCTCTCTCTCCCTCTATCCCGATTTCTCTCTCTCCCTCTATCCCGATTTCTCTCTCTCCCTCTATCCCGATTTCTCTCTCTCTCTCTTTCTCTCTATCCCTATTTCTCTCTCTCTCTATCCCTATTTCTCTCTCTCCCTATTTCTCTCTCTCTATCCAGATTTCTCTCTCTCTCCCTATTTCTCTCTCTCTATCCAGATTTCTCTCTCTCTCACTTTCTCTCTCTCCCTATTTCTCTCTCTCTATCCAGATTTCTCTCTCTCTCACTTTCTCTCTATCCCTATTTCTCTCTATCCCTATTTCTCTCTATCCCTATTTCTCTCTATCCCTATTTCTCTCTCTCTCTTACTCTCTTTCTTTCTCTATCCCGATTTCTCTCTCTCTATCCCGATTTCTCTCTCTCCCTCTATCCCGATTTCTCTCTCTCTCTCTTTCTCTCTATCCCTATTTCTCTCTCTCCCTATTTCTCTCTCTCTATCCAGATTTCTCTCTCTCGATCCCGATTTCTCTCTCTCTATCCCGATTTCTCTCTCTCCCTCTATCCCGATTTCTCTCTCTCTCTTACTCTCTTTCTTTCTCTATCCCGATTTCTCTCTCTCTATCCCGATTTCTCTCTCTCCCTCTATCCCGATTTCTCTCTCTCTCTCTTTCTCTCTATCCCTATTTCTCTCTATCCCTATTTCTCTCTATCCCTATTTCTCTCTCTCTCTATCCCTATTTCTCTCTCCCTATTTCTCTCTCTCTTACTCTCTCTCTATCCCTATTTCTCTCTCTCTTACTCTCTTTCTTTCTCTATCCCTATTTCTCTCTCTCTCTCTCTCTATCCCTATTTCTCTCTCTCCCTATTTCTCTCTCTCTCTATCCCTATTTCTCTCTCTCTCTCTCACTCTCTCTCTATCCCTATTTCTCTCTCTCTCTTACTCTCTTTCTTTCTCTATCCCGATTTCTCTCTCTCTATCCCGATTTCTCTCTCTCTATCCCGATTTCTCTCTCTCCCTCTATCCCGATTTCTCTCTCTCTCTCTATCCCTATTTCTCTCTCTCTCTCTATCCCTATTTCTCTCTCTCTTACTCTCTCTCTATCCCTATTTCTCTCTCTCTCTATCCCGATTTCTCTCTCTCCCTCTATCCCGATTTCTCTCTCTCTCTCTATCCCTATTTCTCTCTCTCTTACTCTCTCTCTATCCCTATTTCTCTCTCTCTCTATCCCTATTTCTCTATCCCTATTTCTCTCTCTCTTACTCTCTCTCTATCCCTATTTCTCTCTCTCCCTATTTCTCTCTCTCTATCCAGATTTCTCTCTCTCTATCCCGATTTCTCTCTCTCCCTCTATCCCGATTTCTCTCTCTCTCTCTATCCCTATTTCTCTCTCTCTCTCTATCCCTATTTCTCTCTCTCTTACTCTCTCTCTATCCCTATTTCTCTCTCTCTCTATCCCGATTTCTCTCTCTCCCTCTATCCCGATTTCTCTCTCTCTCTCTATCCCTATTTCTCTCTCTCTTACTCTCTCTCTATCCCTATTTCTCTCTCTCTCTATCCCTATTTCTCTATCCCTATTTCTCTCTCTCTTACTCTCTCTCTATCCCTATTTCTCTCTCTCCCTATTTCTCTCTCTCTATCCAGATTTCTCTCTCTCTCACTTTCTCTCTATCCCTATTTCTCTCTACCTATTTCTCTCTCCCTATTTCTATCTCTCTTACTCTCTCTATCCCTATTTCTCTCTCTCCCTATTTCTCTCTCTCTATCCAGATTTCTCTCTCTCTCACTTTCTCTCTATCCCTATTTCTCTCTCTCTCTATCCCTATTTCTCTCTCCCTATTTCTCTCTCTATCCCTATTTCTCTCTCCCTATTTCTCTCTCTCTATCCAGATTTCTCTCTCTCTCTCTATCCCTATTTCTCTCTCCCTATTTCTCTCTCTCTCTATCCCTATTTCTCTCTCTCTCTCCATCCCTATTTCTCTCTCTCCCTATTTCTCTCTCTCTCTCTATCCCTATTTCTCTCTCTCTTACTCTCTCTCTATCCCTATTTCTCTCTCTCTCTATCCCTATTTCTCTCTCTCTCTATCCCTATTTCTCTCTCCCTATTTCTCTCTCTATCCCTATTTCTCTCTCCCTATTTCTCTCTCTCTATCCAGATTTCTCTCTCTCTCTCTATCCCTATTTCTCTCTCCCTATTTCTCTCTCTCTCTATCCCTATTTCTCTCTCTCTCTCCATCCCTATTTCTCTCTCTCCCTATTTCTCTCTCTCTCGATCCCGATTTCTCTCTCTCTATCCCGATTTCTCTCTCTCCCTCTATCCCTATTTCTCTCTCTCTCTATCCCTATTTCTCTCTCTCTCTCCATCCCTATTTCTCTCTCTCCCTATTTCTCTCTCTCTCGATCCCGATTTCTCTCTCTCTATCCCGATTTCTCTCTCTCCCTCTATCCCGATTTCTCTCTCCCTCTATCCCGATTTCTCTCTCTCTCTCTCTCTCTCTCCATCCCTATTTCTCTCTCTCCCTATTTCTCTCTCTCTCGATCCCGATTTCTCTCTCTCTATCCCGATTTCTCTCTCTCCCTCTATCCCGATTTCTCTCTCCCTCTATCCCGATTTCTCTCTCCCTATTTCTCTCTCTCTTACTCTCTCTCTATCCCTATTTCTCTCTCTCTTACTCTCTTTCTTTCTCTATCCCTATTTCTCTCTCTCTCTCTCTCTATCCCTATTTCTCTCTCTCCCTATTTCTCTCTCTCTCTATCCCTATTTCTCTCTCTCTCTCTATCCAGATTTCTCTCTCTCTCACTTTCTCTCTCTCCCTATTTCTCTCTCTCTATCCAGATTTCTCTCTCTCTCACTTTCTCTCTATCCCTATTTCTCTCTATCCCTATTTCTCTCTATCCCTATTTCTCTCTCTCTTACTCTCTCTCTATCCCTATTTCTCTCTCTCTCTATCCCTATTTCTCTATCCCTATTTCTCTCTCTCTTACTCTCTCTCTCTCCCTATTTCTCTCTCTCTCTATCCCTATTTCTCTCTATCTTACTCTCTTTCTTTCTCTATCCCTATTTCTCTCTCTCTCTCTCTCTATCCCTATTTCTCTCTATCCCTATTTCTCTCTCTCTTACTCTCTTTCTTTCTCTATCCCTATTTCTCTCTCTCTCTCTCTCTATCCCTATTTCTCTCTCTCCCTATTTCTCTCTCTCTCTATCCCGATTTCTCTCTTTCTCTCTTTCTCTCTATCCCTATTTCTCTCTTTCTCTCTATCCCTATTTCTCTCTCCCTATTTCTCACTCTCTCGATCCCTATTTCTCTCTCTCTCTCTTACTCTCTCTCTATCCCTATTTCTCTCTCTCTCTCTCTCTATCCCTATTTCTCTCTCTCCCTATTTCTCTCTCTCTCGATCCCGATTTCTCTCTTTCTCTCTATCCCTATTTCTCTCTCCCTATTTCTCACTCTCTCGATCCCTATTTCTCTCTCTCCCTCTTACTCTCTCTCTATCCCTATTTCTCTCTCTCTCTCTATTCCTATATCTCTCTCTATCCCTATTTCTCTCTCACTCTCTCTATCCCTATTTCTCTCTCTCTCTCTATTCCTATATCTCGAACCCTATTTCTCTCTCTATCCCCATTTCTCTCTCTCTTACTCTCTTTCTTTCTCTATCCCTATTTCTCTCTCTCTATTTCTCTCTCTCTTACTCTCTCTCTATCCCTATTTCTCGCTCTCTCTCTCTATTCCTATATCTCTCTCTATCCCTATTTCTCTCTCTCACTCTCTCTATCCCTATTTCTCGCTCTCTTACTCTCTCTCTATCCCTATTTCTCGCTCTCTCTCTCTATTCCTATATCTCTCTCTATCCCTATTCCTATATCTCTATCCCTATTTCTCTCTCTCCCTATCCCTATTTTTCTCTCTCTCCCTATCCCTATTTTTCTCTCTCTCCCTATCCCTATTTCTCTCTCTATCCCTATTTCTCTCTCTAACTCACTCTCTCTATCCCTATTTCTTTCTCTCACTCTCTCTCCCTATCCCTATTTCTCGCTCTCTCTCTCTATTCCTATATCTCTCTCTATCCCTATTCCTATATCTCTATCCCTATTTCTCTCTCTCCCTATCCCTATTTTTCTCTCTCTCCCTATCCCTATTTTTCTCTCTCTCCCTATCCCTATTTCTCTCTCTATCCCTATTTCTCTCTCTAACTCACTCTCTCTATCCCTATTTCTTTCTCTCACTCTCTCTCCCTATCCCTATTTCTCTCCCTCTCTCTATTTCACTCTCTCTCCCTATACCTATTTCACTCTCTCTCTCTTCCTCTATTCCTATTTCTCTATCTCTCTTACTCTCTCTCTATCCCTATTTCTCTCTCATACTCTCTCTCTCCCTATTTCTCTCACTCTCTCTATCCCTATTTCTCTCACTCTCTATCCATAATTCTCTCTCTCTTACTCTCTCTCTCTATCCCTATTTCTTTCTCTCTCTTACTCTCTTTCTCACTCTCTTACTCTCTCTCTGTCCCTGTTGCTCTCTCTTACTCCCTCGCTGTCCGTATTTCTCTCTCTCTCTCTCTCTCTTACTCTCTTTTTCCCTATTTCTCCCTCTTTCTCACTCTCACTGACTATCTCTCTATCCCTATTTCTCTGTCTCTCCCTCTTACTCTCTTTCGATCCCTATTTCTCTCTATCCCTATTTCTCTCACTCTCTCTATCCCTATTTCTCTCACTCTCTCTATCCCTATTTCTCTCACTCTCTCTATCCCTATTTCTCTCACTCTCTCTATCCCTATTTCTCTCACTCTCTCTATCCCTATTTCTCTCACTCTCTCTATCCCTATTTCTCTCACTCTCTCACTCTTTCTCTATCCCTATTTCTCTCTCTCTTACTCTCTCTCTCTATCCCTATTTCTTTCTCTCTCTTACTCTCTTTCTCACTCTCTTACTCTCTCTCTGTCCCTGTTGCTCTCTCTCTCTCTCTCTTACTCCCTCGCTGTCCGTATTTCTCTCTCTCTCTCTCTCTCTTACTCTCTTTTTCCCTATTTCTCCCTCTTTCTCACTCTCACTGACTATCTCTCTATCCCTATTTCTCTCACTCTCTCACTCTTTCTCTATCCCTATTTCTCTCTCTCTTACTCTCTCTCTCTATCCCTATTTCTTTCTCTCTCTTACTCTCTTTCTCACTCTCTTACTCTCTCTCTCTCTTACTCCCTCGCTGTCCGTATTTCTCTCTCTATCTCTCTCTCTTACTCTCTCTATCCCTATTTCTCTCTCTCTCTCTCTTCCTCTCTATCCCTATTTCTCTCTCTCTCTCTCTTCCTCTCTATCCCTATTTCTCTCTCTCTCTCTCTTCCTCTCTATCCCTATTTCTCTCTCTCTCTCTCTTTCTCTCTATCCCTATTTCTCTCTCTTCCTCTCTCTCTATCCCTATTTCTCTCACTCTCTCTATCCCTATTTCTCTCACTCTCTCTATCCCTATTTCTCTCACTCTCTCTATCCCTATTTCTCTCACTCTCTCTATCCCTATTTCTCTCACTCTCTCTATCCCTATTTCTCTCACTCTCTCTATCCCTATTTCTCTCACTCTCTATCCCTATTTCTCTCACTCTCTCTATCCCTATTTCTCTCACTCTCTTACTCTCTCTCTATCCCTATTTCTCTCTCTCTCTCTCTTACTCTTTCTCTATCCCTATTTCTCTCTCTCTCTCTCTTACTCTTTCTCTATCCCTATTTCTCTCTCTCTCTCTCTTACTCTTTCTCTATCCCTAATTCTCTCTCTCTCTCTCTTACTCTTTCTCTATCCCTAATTCTCTCACTCTCTATCCATAATTCTCTCTCTCTCTCTTACTCTTTCTCTATCCCTATTTCTCTCTCTCTCTCTCTCTTACTCTTTCTCTATCCCTATTTCTCTCTCTCTCTCTCTCTTTCTCTCTCTATCCCTATTTTTCTCTCTCTCTCTCTTACTCTTTCTCTATCCCTATTTCTCTCTCTCTCTCTCTCTTACTCTCTCTCTCTATCCCTATTTTTCTCTCTCTCTCTCTTACTCTCTCTCTATCCCTATTTCTCTCTCTCTCTCTCTTACTCTTTCTCTATCCCTAATTCTCTCACTCTCTATCCATAATTCTCTCTCTCTCTCTTACTCTCTCTCTCTCCCTATTTCTCACACTCTCTATCCATAATTCTCTCTCTCTCTCTTTCTCTCTATCCCTATTTCTCTCTCTCTCTCTATCCCTATTTCTCTCTCTCTCTCTATCCCTATTTCTCTCACTCTCTCTATCCCTATTTCTCTCACTCTCTCTATCCCTATTTCTCTCTCTCTCTCTCTCTTACTCTCTCTCTATCCCTATTTCACTGTCTCTCTCTTACTCTCTCTCATTCTCTCTCGATCCCTATTTCTCTCTCTTCCTCACTCTCTATCCCTATTTCTTTCTCTCTCTCTCTTACTCTCTATCTGTATTTCTCTCTCTTACGCTCTCTCTCTCTCCCTTACTCCCTCACTGTCCGTATTTCTCTCTCTCTCTCTTACTCTCTTTTTCCCTATTTCTCCCTCTTTCTCACTCTCACTGACTCTCTCTCTATCCCTATTTCTCTGTCTCTCCCTCTTACTCTCTTTCGATCCCTATTTCTCTCTCTCTCTCTATCCCTATTTCTCTCTCTCTCTCTCTATCCCTATTTCTCTCTCTTCCTCACTCTCTATCCCTATTTCTTTCTCTCTCTCTCTTACTCTCTATCTGTATTTCTCTCTCTTACGCTCTCTCTCTCTCCCTTACTCCCTCACTGTCCGTATTTCTCTCTCTCTCTCTTACTTTCTCTCTATCCCTATTTCTCTCTCTCTTACTCTCTCTCTATCCCTGTTTCTCTCTCTTTCTATCCATAATTCTCTCTCTCTCTTACTCTTTCTCTATCCCTATTTCTCTCTCTCACTCTATCCCTAATTCTCTCTCTTTCTATCCATAATTCTCTCTCTATCCCTATTTCTCTCTCTATCCCTATTTCTCTCTCTATCCCTATTTCTCTCTCTCTATCCCTGTATCTCTCTCTCTCTATCCATAATTCTCTCTCTCTCTCTTACTCTTTCTCTATCCCTATTTCACTATCTCTCTCTTACTTTCTCTCTCGATCCCTATTTCTCTCTCTCTCTCTCTCTTACTCTCTCTATCCCTATTTCTCTCTCTCATTCTCTCTCTATCCCTATTTCTCTCTCTCTCTCTTTCTCTCTATCCCTATTTCTCTCTCTCTCTCTTACTCTCTCTATCCCTATTTCTCTCTCTCTCTCTTACTCTCTCGATCCCTATTTCTCTCTCTATCCCTATTTCTCTCTCTCTCTTACTCTCTCTCTATCCCTGTATCTCTCTCTCTCTATCCATAATTCTCTCTCTCTCTCTTTCTCTCTATCCCTATTTCTCTCTCTCTCTCTTACTCTCTCTCTATCCCTGTATCTCTCTCTCTCTATCCCTATTTCTCTCTCTCTCTCTTTCTCTCTATCCCTATTTCTCTCTCTCTCTCTTACTCTCTCGATCCCTATTTCTCTCTCTATCCCTATTTCTCTCTCTCTCTTACTCTCTCTCTATCCCTGTATCTCTCTCTCTCTATCCATAATTCTCTCTCTCTCTCTTACTCTTTCTCTATCCCTATTTCACTGTCTCTCTCTTACTCTCTCTCTCGATCCCTATTTCTCTCTCTCATTCTCTCTCTCTCTTTCTCTCTATCCCTATTTCTCTCTCTCTCTTTCTCTCTATCCCTATTTCTCTCTCTCTCTTTCTCTCTATCCCTATTTCTCTCTCTCTCTTTCTCTCTATCCCTATTTCTCTCTCTCCCTATTTCTCTCTCTCTCATTCTCTCTCGATCCCTATTTCTCTCTCTCATTCTCTCTCTCTCTTTCTCTCTATCCCTATTTCTCTCTCTCATTCTCTCTCTATCCCTATTTCTCTCTCTCTCTCTTTCTCTCTATCCCTATTTCTCTCTATCTCTCTCTCTTACTCTCTCTCTCGATCCCTATTTCTCTCTCTCTCTTTCTCTCTAACCCTATTTCTCTCTCTCTCTTTCTCTCTATCCCTATTTCTCTCTCTCTCTTTCTCTCTATCCCTATTTCTCTCTCTCCCTATTTCTCTCTCTCTCATTCTCTCTCTATCCCTATTTCTCTCTCTCTCTCTTACTATCCCTCTCTCTATCCCTATTTCTCTCTCTCATTCTCTCTCTATCCCTATTTCTCTCTCTCTCTTTCTCTCTATCCCTATTTCTCTCTCTCTCTTTCTCTCTATCCCTATTTCTCTCTCTCCCTATTTCTCTCTCTCTCATTCTCTCTCTATCCCTATTTCTCTCTCTCTCTTTCTCTCTATCCCTATTTCTCTCTCTCTCTTTCTCTCTATCCCTATTTCTCTCTCTCCCTATTTCTCTCTATCCCTATTTCTCTCTCTCTCTCTTACTATCCCTCTCTCTATCCCTATTTCTCTCTCTCTCTTTCTCTCTATCCCTATTTCTCTCTCTCTCTTTCTCTCTATCCCTATTTCTCTCTCTCCCTATTTCTCTCTCTCATTCTCTCTCTATCCCTATTTCTCTCTCTCTCTCTTACTATCCCTCTCTCTATCCCTATTTCTCTCTCTCATTCTCTCTCTATCCCTATTTCTCTCTCTCTCTTTCTCTCTATCCCTATTTCTCTCTCTCCCTATTTCTCTCTCTCTCATTCTCTCTCTATCCCTATTTCTCTCTCTCTCTCTTACTATCCCTCTCTCTATCCCTATTTCTCTCTCTCTCTTTCTCTCTATCCCTATTTCTCTCTCTCTCTTTCTCTCTATCCCTATTTCTCTCTCTCCCTATTTCTCTCTCTCATTCTCTCTCTATCCCTATTTCTCTCTCTCTCTCTTACTATCCCTCTCTCTATCCCTATTTCTCTCTCTCATTCTCTCTCTATCCCTATTTCTCTCTCTCTCTTTCTCTCTATCCCTATTTCTCTCTCTCTCTTTCTCTCTATCCCTATTTCTCTCTCTCCCTATTTCTCTCTCTCTCATTCTCTCTCTATCCCTATTTCTCTCTCTCTCTCTTACTATCCCTCTCTCTATCCCTATTTCTCTCTCTCTCTTTCTCTCTATCCCTATTTCTCTCTCTCTCTTTCTCTCTATCCCTATTTCTCTCTCTCCCTATTTCTCTCTCTCTCATTCTCTCTCGATCCCTATTTCTCTCTCTCTCATTCTCTCTCTATCCCTATTTCTCTCTCTCTCTCTTACTATCCCTCTCTCTATCCCTATTTCTCTCTCTCATTCTCTCTCTATCCCTATTTCTCTCTCTCTCTCTTACTATCCCTCTCTCTATCCCCATTTCTCTCACTCTCTATCCATAATTCTCTCTCTCTCTCTTACTCTTTCTCTAACCCTATTTCTCTCTATCTCTCTCTCTTACTCTCTCTATCCCTATTTCTCTCTCTCTCTATTCCTATATCTCGAACCCTATTTCTCTCTCTATCCCCATTTCTCTCTCTCTTACTCTCTTTCTTTCTCTATCCCTATTTCTCTCTCTCCCTCTATCCCGATTTCTCTCTCTCTCACTTTCTCTCTATCCCTATTTCTCTCTCCCTATTTCTCTCTCTCTCTATCCCTATTTCTCTCTCTCTTACTCTCTATCCCTATTTCTCTCTCTCTCTCACCCTATTTCTCTCTCTCACTCTCTATTCCTATATCTCTCTCTATCCCTATTTCTCGCTCTCTCTCTCTCACCCTATTTCTCTCTATCCCTATTTCACTCTCTCTATCCCTATTTCAGTCTCTCTCTCACTCTCTCTCGATCCCTATTTCTCACTCTCTATCCCTATTTCTCACTCTCTATCCCTATTTCTCGATCCCTATTTCTCACTCTCTATCCCTATTTCTCTCTCTCTCTCACTCTCGATCCCTATATCTATCTCTCTCCCGATCCCTATTTCTCTATCTCTCTCTCTCTCTCTCTCTCTCTATCCCTATCCCAGTCTCTCTCTCTATCCCTATTTCTCTCTCTCTCTTACTCTCTGTCTATCCCTATTTCTCACTATCCCTATATCTCTCTCTCCCTTTTACTCTCTCTCTCCCTTTTACTCACTCTCTATCCCTATTTCTCTCTCTCTCTCTCCCTATTTCTCTATCCCTATTTCTCTCTCTCGATCCCGATTTCTCTCTCATACTCTCTCTATCCCGATTTCTCTCTCTCTATCCCGATTTCTCTCTCTCCCTCTATCCCGATTTCTCTCTCTCCCTCTATCCCGATTTCTCTCTCTCTCTCTTTCTCTCTATCCCAATTTCTCTCTCTCCCTCTATCCCGATTTCTCTCTCTCTCTCTTTCTCTCTATCCCTATTTCTCTCTCTCTTACTCTCTCTCTATCCCTATTTCTCTCTCTCCCTATTTCTCTCTCTCTATCCAGATTTCTCTCTCTTTCACTTTCTCTCTATCCCTATTTCTCTCTATCCCTATTTCTCTCTCTCTCTATCCCTATTTCTCTCTCCCTATTTCTCTCTCTCTCTCTCCCTATTTCTCTCTCCCTATTTCTCTCTCTCTCTCTCCCTATTTCTCTCTCCCTATTTCTCTCTCTCTCCCTATTTCTCTCTCTCTATCCAGATTTCTCTCTCTCTCACTTTCTCTCTATCCCTATTTCTCTCTATCCCTATTTCTCTCTATCCCTATTTCTCTCTCTCTTACTCTCTCTCTATCCCTATTTCTCTCTCTCTTACTCTCTCTCTATCCCTATTTCTCTATCTCTCTCTCTATCCCTATTTCTCTCTCTCTCTCTCTATCCCTATTTCTCTCTCTCTTACTCTCTTTCTTTCTCTATCCCTATTTCTCTCTCTCTCTCTCTCTATCCCTATTTCTCTCTCTCTTACTCTCTTTCTTTCTCTATCCCTATTTCTCTCTCTCCCTATTTCTCTCTCTCTCTATCCCTATTTCTCTCTCCCTATTTCTCTCTCTCTTACTCTCTCTCTATCCCTATTTCTCTCTCTCCCTATTTCTCTCTCTCTCGATCCCGATTTCTCTCTATCCCTATTTCTCTCTCTCCCTATTTCTCTCTCTCTTTCTCTCTATCCCTATTTCTCTCTCTCCCTATTTCTCTCTCTCTATCCAGATTTCTCTCTCTCTTACTCTCTCTCTATCCCTATTTCTCTCTCTCACTCTCTCTATCCCTATTTCTCTCTCTCTCTTTCTCTCTATCCCTATTTCTCTCTCTCTCTTTCTCTCTATCCCTATTTCTCTCTCTCTCTCTTACTATCCCTCTCTCTATCCCTATTTCTCTCTCTCATTCTCTCTCTATCCCTATTTCTCTCTCTCACTCTCTCTATCCCTATTTCTCTCTCTCTCTTTCTCTCTATCCCTATTTCTCTCTCTCTCTTTCTCTCTCTCCCTATTTCTCTCTCTCTCTCTTACTATCCCTCTCTCTATCCCTATTTCTCTCTCTCATTCTCTCTCTATCCCTATTTCTCTCTCTCTCTCTTACTATCCCTCTCTCTATCCCTATTTCTCTCTCTCTTACTCTCTCTCTCTATCCCTATTTCTCTCTCTCTCTCTTACTATCCCTCTCTCTATCCCTATTTCTCTCTCTCTTCCTCTCTCTCTATCCCCATTTCTCTCACTCTCTATCCCTATTTCTCTCTCTCTTACTCTCTCTCTATCCCCATTTCTCTCACTCTCTATCCATAATTCTCTCTCTCTCTCTTACTCTTTCTCTATCCCTATTTCTCTCTCTCTCTCTTACTATCCCTCTCTCTATCCCTATTTCTCTCTCTCTCTCTTACTCTCTCTCTATCCCCATTTCTCTCACTCTCTATCCATAATTCTCTCTCTCTCTCTTCCTCTTTCTCTATCCCTATTTCACTGTCTCTCTCTTACTCTCTCTCTCTATCCCTATTTCTCTATCTCTCTCTCGATCCCTATTTCTCTCTCTCTCTTTCTCTCTAACCCTATTTCTCTCGATCTATCTCTCTTACTCTCTCTATCCCTATTTCTCTCTCTCTCTATCCCCATTTCTCTCACTCTCTATCCATAATTCTCTCTCTCTCTCTTCCTCTTTCTCTATCCCTATTTCACTGTCTCTCTCTTACTCTCTCTCTCTATCCCTATTTCTCTATCTCTCTCTCGATCCCTATTTCTCTCTCTCTCTTTCTCTCTAACCCTATTTCTCTCTATCTCTCTCTCTTACTCTCTCTATCCCTATTTCTCTCTCTCTCTATTCCTATATCTCGAACCCTATTTCTCTCTCTATCCCCATTTCTCTCTCTCTTACTCTCTTTCTTTCTCTATCCCTATTTCTCTCTCTCTATCCCGATTTCTCTCTCTCCCTCTATCCCGATTTCTCTCTCTCTCACTTTCTCTCTATCCCTATTTCTCTCTCCCTATTTCTCTCTCTCTCTATCCCTATTTCTCTCTCTCTCTATCCCTATTTCTCTCTCTCTCTATCCCTATTTCTCTCTCTCTCTATCCCTATTTCTCTCTCTCACTCTCTATTCCTATATCTCTCTCTATCCCTATTTCTCGCTCTCTCTCTCACCCTATTTCTCTCTATCCCTATTTATCACTCTCTCCCTATCCCCATTTCTCTATCTCTCTCTCCCTATCCCTATTTCTCTCTCTCTCTCTCCCTCTCTCCCTATCCCTATTTCACTCTCTCTATCCCTATTTCAGTCTCTCTCTCACTCTCTCTCGATCCCTATTTCTCACTCTCTATCCCTATTTCAGTCTCTCTCTCACTCTCTCTCGATCCCTATTTCTCTCTCTCTATCCCTATTTCAGTCTCTCTCTCACTCTCTCTCGATCCCTATTTCTCACTCTCTATCCCTATTTCTCGATCCCTATTTCTCTATCTCTCTCCCGATCCCTATTTCTCTATCTCTCTCTCTCTCTCTCTCTCTATCCCTATCCCAGTCTCTCTCTCTATCCCTATTTCTCTCTCTCTCTTACTCTCTGTCTATCCCTATTTCTCACTATCCCTATATCTCTCTCTCCCTTTTACTCTCTCTCTCCCTTTTACTCACTCTCTATCCCTATTTCTCTCTCTCTCTCCCTATTTCTCGATCCCTATTTCTCACTCTCTATCCCTATTTCTCTCTCTCTCACTTTCTCTCTCTCTCTCTCACTCTCTATCCCTATTTCTCTCTCTCTTACTCTCTTTCTTTCTCTATCCCTATTTCTCTCTCTCGATCCCGATTTCTCTCTCATACTCTCTCTATCCCGATTTCTCTCTCTCTATCCCGATTTCTCTCTCTCCCTCTATCCCGATTTCTCTCTCTCCCTCTTTCTCTCTATCCCAATTTCTCTCTCTCCCTCTATCCCGATTTCTCTCTCTCTCTCTTTCTCTCTATCCCTATTTCTCTCTCTCTTACTCTCTCTCTATCCCTATTTCTCTCTCTCCCTATTTCTCTCTCTCTATCCAGATTTCTCTCTCTTTCACTTTCTCTCTATCCCTATTTCTCTCTCCCTATTTCTCTCTCTCTCTATCCCTATTTCTCTCTCCCTATTTCTCTCTCTCTCTATCCCTATTTCTCTCTCTCTCTATCCCTATTTCTCTCTCCCTATTTCTCTCTCTCTCTATCCCGATTTCTCTCTCTCTATCCCGATTTCTCTCTCTCCCTCTATCCCGATTTCTCTCTCTCCCTCTATCCCTATTTCTCTCTCTCCCTATTTCTCTCTCTCCCTATTTCTCTCTCTCCCTATTTCTCTCTCTCCCTATTTCTCTCTCTCTATCCAGATTTCTCTCTCTCTCACTTTCTCTCTCTCCCTATTTCTCTCTCTCTCGATCCCGATTTCTCTCTTTCTCTCTTTCTCTCTATCCCTATTTCTCTCTCTCCCTATTTCTCTCTCTCTCTTTCTCTCTATCCCTATTTCTCTCTCTCCCTATTTCTCTCTCTCTATCCAGATTTCTCTCTCTCTTACTCTCTCTCTATCCCTATTTCTCTCTCTCACTCTCTCTATCCCTATTTCTCTCTCTCTCTCTATTCCTATATCTCTCTCTATCCCTATTTCTCGCTCTCTCTCTCTATTCCTATATCTCTCTCTATCCCTATTTTTCTCTCTCTCCCTATCCCTATTTCTTTCTCTCTCTCACACTCTCTCTCTATCCCTATTTCTCTCTCTATCCCTATTTCTCTCTCTATCCCTATTTCTCTCTCTCTCTCTCCCGATCCCTATTTCTCTATCTCTCTCTCCCGATCCCTATTTCTCTCCCTCTCTCTATTTCACTCTCTCTCCCTATACCTATTTCACTATCTCTCTTACTCTCTCTCTATCCCTATTTCTCACTCTCTATCCCTATTTCTCACTCTCTATCCATATTTCTCTCAGAGAGTAAGAGAGTGAGAGAAATATGGATAGAGAGTGAGAGAAATATGGATAGAGTGTGAGAAATAGGGATAGAGGAAGAGGAAGAGTGAGAGAGAGAAATAGGGATAGAGAGAGAGAGTAAGAGAGAGAGAGAGAGTGTGAGAAATAGGGATAGAGGAAGAGTAAGAGTGAGAGAGAGAAATAGGGATAGAGAGAGAGTAAGAGAGAGAGAATTATGGATAGAGAGTGAGAGAAATAGGGATAGAGAGAGGGATAGTAAGAGAGAGAGAGAGACTATCCCTATTTCTCTCAGTCTCTCTCTCTCTCTTACTATCCCTCTCTCTATCCCTATTTCTCTCACTCTCTATCCATAATTCTCTCTCTCTCACTCTTTCTCTATCCCTATTTCTCTCACTCTCTTTCCATATTTCTCCCTCTCTCTCTCTCTCTCTTACTATCCCTCTCTCTATCCCTATTTCTCTCACTCTCTATCCATAATTCTCTCTCTCTCACTCTTTCTCTATCCCTATTTCTCACTCTCTTACTCTCTCTCTGTCCCTGTTGCTCTCTCTCTCTCTCTTACTCCCTCACTGTCCGTATTTCTCTCTCTCTCTCTCTCTCTTACTCTCTTTTTCCCTATTTCTCCCTCTTTCTCACTCTCACTGACTCTCTCTCTATCCCTATTTCTCTGTCTCTCCCTCTTACTCTCTTTCGATCCCTATTTCTCTCTATCTCTCTCTCTTACTCTCTCTATCCCTATTTCTCTCTCTCATTCTCTCTCTATCCCTATTTCTCTCTCTTTCTCTCTCTCTCTATCCCTATTTCACTGTCTCTCTCTTACTCTCTCTCTCTATCCCTATTTCTCTCTCTCTCTATCCCTATTTTTCTCACACGCTCTCTATCCATAATTCTCTCTCTCTTACTCTCTCTCTATCCCTATTTCTCACACTCTCTCTCTCTCTCTTACTCTCTCTCTCTATCTCTATTTCTTTCTCTCTCTTTCTCTATCCCTATTTCTCTCTCTCTCTCTATCCCTATTCCTCTCTATCTCTCTCTCATACTCTCTCTATCCCTATTTCTCTCTCTCTCTCTTACTCTCTCTATCCCTATTTCTTTCTCTCTCTTACTCTCTTTCTCACTCTCTTACTCTCTCTCTGTCCCTGTTGCTCTCTATCTCTCTCTCATACTCTCTCTATCCCTATTTCTCTCTCTCTCTTACTCTCTTTCTCACTCTCTTACTCTCTCTATCCCTATTTCTCTCTCTCTCTCTTACTCTCTCTATCCCTATTTCTTTCTCTCTCTTACTCTCTTTCTCACTCTCTTACTCTCTCTCTGTCCCTGTTGCTCTCTCTCTCTCTCTTACTCCCTCGCTGTCCGTATTTCTCTCTCTCTCTCTCTCTCTTACTCTCTTTTTCCCTATTTCTCCCTCTTTCTCACTCTCACTGACTATCTCTCTATCCCTATTTCTCTGTCTCTCCCTCTTACTCTCTTTCGATCCCTATTTCTCTCTATCCCTATTTCTCTGTCTCTCTTACTCTCTCTATCCCTATTTCTCTCTCTCATTCTCTCTCTATCCCTATTTCTCTCTCTCATTCTCTCTCTATCCCTATTTCTCTCTCTCATTCTCTCTCTATCCCTATTTCTCTCTTACTCTCTCTTACTTTCTCTCTATCCCTATTTCTCTCTCTCTCTCACTCTCCCTCTCTCTATCCCTATTTCTCTCTCTCTCTCTTACTATCCCTCTCTCTATCCCTATTTCTCTCTCTCTCTCACTCTCCCTCTCTCTATCCCTATTTCTCTCTCTCTCTCTTACTATCCCTCTCTCTATCCCTATTTCTCTCTCTCTCTATCGATCCCAATTTCTCTCTCTCTTTCTCTCTAACCCTATTTCTCTCTCTCTTTCTCTCTAACCCTATTTCTCTCTATCTCTCTCTCTTACTCTCTCTATCCCTATTTCTCTCTCTTCCTCTCTATCCCTATTTCTCTCACTCTATCCCTATTTCTCTCTCTCTCTCTCTTTCTCTCTATCCCTATTTCTCTCACTCTATCCCTATTTCTCTCACTCTCTCTATCCCTATTTCTCTCTCTCTCACTTACTCTCTCTCTCTCCCTATTTCACTGTCTCTCTCTTACTCTCTCTCTCTATCCCTATTTCACTGTCTCTCTCTTACTCTCTCTCTCTATCCCTATTTCTCTCTCTCTCTCTTACTCTCTCTCTCTATCCCTATATCTCTCTCTCTCTCTCTCTAACCCTATTTCTCTCTCTCTTTCTCTCTAACCCTATTTCTCTCTATCCCTATTTCTTTCTCTCTCTCTCTTACTCTCTCTCTGTCCCTGTTGCTCTCTCTCTCTCTCTTACTCCCTCACTGTCCGTATTTCTCTCTCTCTCTCTCTCTCTTACTCTCTTTTTCCCTATTTCTCCCTCTTTCTCACTCTCACTGACTCTCTCTCTATCCCTATTTCTCTGTCTCTCCCTCTTACTCTCTTTCGATCCCTATTTCTCTCTATCCCTATTTCTCTCTCTCTCTTTCTTACTCTCTCTCTCTCTCCCTATTTCTCTCTCTCTCTCTATCCCTATTTCTCTCTCTCTCTATTACTCACTCTCTATCCCTATTTCTCTCTATCTCTCTCTCTTACTCTCTCTATCCCTATTTCTCTCTCTCATTCTCTCTCTATCCCTATTTCTCTCTCTTCCTCTCTATCCCTATTTCTCTCTCTCTTACTCTCTCTATCTCCCTATTTCTCTCTCTCTTACTCTCTCTAACCCTATTTCTCTCTATCTCTCTCTTACTCTCTCTATCCCTATTTCTCTCTATCTCTCTCTCTTACTCTCTCTATCCCTATTTCTCTCTCTCTTACTCTCTCTATCCCTATTTCTCTCTCTCTTACTCTCTCTAACCCTATTTCTCTCTATCTCTCTCTCTTACTCTCTCTATCCCTATTTCTCTCTCTCTCTCTCTCTCTTACTCTCTCTATCCCTATTTCTCTCTCTCTCACTTACTCTCTCTCTCGATCCCTATTTCTCTCTCTCTCTTTCTCTCTAACCCTATTTCTCTCTATCTCTCTCTCTTACTCTCTCTATCCCTATTTCTCTCTCTCATTCTCTCTCTATCCCTATTTCTCTCTCTTCCTCTCTATCCCTATTTCTCTCTCTTCCTCTCTATCCCTATTTCTCTCTCTTCCTCTCTATCCCTATTTCTCTCTCTCTCTCTCTTCCTCTCTATCCCTATTTCTCTCTCTTCCTCTCTATCCCTATTTCACTGTCTCTCTCTTACTCTCTCTCTCTATCCCTATTTCTTTCTCTCTCTTTCTCTATCCCTATTTCTCTCTCTCATTCTCTCTCTATCCCTTTTTCTCTCTCTTCCTCTCTCTCTATCCCTATTTCTCTCTCTCATTCTCTCTCTATCCCTATTTCTCTCTCTTCCTCTCTATCCCTATTTCTCTCTCTCTCTCTCTTCCTCTCTATCCCTATTTCTCTCTCTTCCTCTCTATCCCTATTTCTCTCTCTCACTCTTACTCTTCCTCTATCCCTATTTCTCACACTCTCTCTCTCTCTCTTACTCTCTCTCTCTCTATCCCTATTTCACTGTCTCTCTCTTACTCTCTCTCTCTATCCCTATTTCTCTCTCTCTCTCTCTTTCTCTCCATCCCTATTTCTCTCTCTCTCTCTCTCTCTTTCTCTCTATCCCTATTTCTCTCTCTCATTCTCTCTCTATCCCTATTTCTTTCTCTCTCTCTCTTACTCCCTCGCTGTCCGTATTTCTCTCTCTCTCTCTCTCTCTTACTCTTTTTCCCTATTTCTCCCTCTTTCTCACTCTCACTGACTATCTCTCTATCCCTATTTCTCTGTCTCTCCCTCTTACTCTCTTTCGATCCCTATTTCTCTCTATCCCTATTTCTCTCTATCTCTCTCTCTTACTTTCTCTCTATCCCTATTTCTCTCTCTCTCTCTCTCTATCCCTATTTCTCTCTCTCATTCTCTCTCTATCCCTATTTCTCTCTCTCATTCTCTCTCTATCCCTATTTCTCTCTTACTCTCTCTTACTTTCTCTCTATCCCTATTTCTCTCTCTTACTTTCTCTCTATCCCTATTTCTCTCTCTTTCTCTCTATCCCTATTCTCTCTCTCTCTTACTCTCTCTCTATCCCTATTTCTCTCTCTCTCTCTCTTACTCTCTATCCCTGTTTCTCTCTCTCACTCTATCCCTATTTCACCCTCTCTCTCTCTATCCCTAATTCTCTCTCTTTCTATCCATAATTCTCTCTCTCTCTTACTCTCTCTCTATCCCTATTTCTCTCTCTTACACTCTCTCTATCCCTATTTCTCTCTCTCTCTCTTACTATCCCTCTCTCTATCCCTATTTCTCTCTCTCTCTCTTACTCTCTCTCTATCCCTATTTCTCTCTATCTCTCTTACTATCCCTCTCTCTATCCCTATTTCTCTCTCTTACACTCTCTCTATCCCTATTTCTCTCTCTCTCTCTTACTATCCCTCTCTCTATCCCTATTTCTCTCTCTCTCTCTTACTCTCTCTCTATCCCTATTTCTCTCTATCTCTCTCTCTCTATCCCTATTTCTCTCTATCTCTCTCTCTCTATCCCTATTTCTCTCTCTTCCTCTCTCTCTATCCCTATTTCTCTCACTCTCTCTATCCCTATTTCTCTCTCTCTCTCTATCCCTATTTCTCTCACTCTCTCTATCCCTATTTCTCTCACTCTCTCTATCCCTATTTCTCTCTCTCTCTCTATCCCTATTTCTCTCTATCTCTCTATCCCTATTTCTCTCTCTCTCTCTCTCTCTATCCCTAATTCTCTCTCTTTCTATCCATAATTCTCTCTCTCTCTTACTCTCTCTCTATCCCTATTTCTCTCTCTTACACTCTCTCTATCCCTATTTCTCTCTCTCTCTCTTACTATCCCTCTCTCTATCCCTATTTCTCTCTCTCTCTCTTACTATCCCTCTCTCTATCCCTATTTCTCTCTCTCTCTCTTACTCTCTCTCTATCCCTATTTCTCTCTATCTCTCTCTCTCTATCCCTATTTCTCTCTCTTCCTCTCTCTCTATCCCTATTTCTCTCACTCTCTCTATCCCTATTTCTCTCTATCTCTCTCTCTCTATCCCTATTTCTCTCTCTCTCTCTCTCTCTATCCCTATTTCTCTCTCTTCCTCTCTCTCTATCCCTATTTCTCTCACTCTCTCTATCCCTATTTCTCTCTATCTCTCTCTCTCTATCCCTATTTCTCTCTCTCTCTCTCTCTCTTTCTCTCTATCCCTATTTCTCTCTCTCTCACTTACTCTCTCTCTCTCCCTATTTCTCACACTCTCTCTATCCCTATTTCTCTCTCTCTCTCTCTCTCTATCCCTATTTCTCTCTCTTCCTCTCTCTCTATCCCTATTTCTCTCACTCTCTCTATCCCTATTTCTCTCTCTCTCTCTCTCTCTTTCTCTCTATCCCTATTTCTCTCTCTCTCACTTACTCTCTCTCTCTCCCTATTTCTCACACTCTCTCTATCCATAATTCTCTCTCTCTCTTACTCTCTCTCTATCCCTATTTCTCACTCTCTATCCATAATTCTCTCTCTCTCTTACTCTCTCTCTATCCCTATTTCTCACTCTCTATCCATAATTCTCTCTCTCTCTTACTCTCTCTCTATCCCTATTTCTCTCACTCTCTCTATCCATAATTCTCTCTCTCTCTCTTACTCTTTCTCTATCCCTATTTCTCTCACTCTCTCTATCCATAATTCTCTCTCTCTCTTACTCTCTCTCTATCCCTATTTCTCACTCTCTATCCATAATTCTCTCTCTCTCTCTTACTCTTTCTCTATCCCTATTTCACTGTCTCTCTCTTACTCTCTCTCTCTATCCCTATTTTTCTCTCTCTCTCACTTACTCTCTCTCTCTCCCTATTTTTCTCTCTCTCTCTCGATCCCTATTTCTCTCTATCTCTCTCTCTTACTCTCTCTATCCCTATTTCTCTCTCTCTCTCTCTCTTACTTTCTCTCTATCCCTGTTTCTCTCTCTTTCTCTCTATCCCTATTTCTCTCTCTCTCTCTTACTTTCTCTCTATCCCTATTTCTCTCTCTTTCTCTCTATCCCTATTTCTCTCTCTCTTACTCTCTCTCCATCCCTGTTTCTCTCTCGCTCTCTCTGACTCTCTACCCCTATTTCTCTCTCTCTCTCTTACTCTCTATCCCTATTTCACCCTCTCTCTCTTTCTCTCTATCCCTATTTCTCTCTCTCATTCTCTCTCTATCCCGATTTCTCTCTCTCTCTTTCTCTCTATCCCTATTTCTCTCTCTTCCTCTCTCTCTATCCCTATTTCTCTCACTCTCTCTATCCCTATTTCTCTCTCTCTCTCTATCCCTATTTCTCTCACTCTCTCTATCCCTATTTCTCTCACTCTCTCTATCCCTATTTCTCTCTCTCTCTCTATCCCTATTTCTCTCTATCTCTCTATCCCTATTTCTCTCTATCTCTCTCTCTCTATCCCTATTTCTCTCTCTCTCTCTCTATCCCTAATTCTCTCTCTTTCTATCCATAATTCTCTCTCTCTCTTACTCTCTCTCTATCCCTATTTCTCTCTCTTACACTCTCTCTATCCCTATTTCTCTCTCTCTCTCTTACTATCCCTCTCTCTATCCCTATTTCTCTCTCTCTCTCTTACTATCCCTCTCTCTATCCCTATTTCTCTCTCTCTCTCTTACTCTCTCTCTATCCCTATTTCTCTCTATCTCTCTCTCTCTATCCCTATTTCTCTCTCTTCCTCTCTCTCTATCCCTATTTCTCTCACTCTCTCTATCCCTATTTCTCTCTCTCTCTCTTACTATCCCTCTCTCTATCCCTATTTCTCTCTCTCTCTCTTACTCTCTCTCTATCCCTATTTCTCTCTATCTCTCTCTCTCTATCCCTATTTCTCTCTCTTCCTCTCTCTCTATCCCTATTTCTCTCACTCTCTCTATCCCTATTTCTCTCTATCTCTCTCTCTCTATCCCTATTTCTCTCTCTCTCTCTCTCTCTATCCCTATTTCTCTCTCTTCCTCTCTCTCTATCCCTATTTCTCTCACTCTCTCTATCCCTATTTCTCTCTATCTCTCTCTCTCTATCCCTATTTCTCTCTCTCTCTCTCTCTCTTTCTCTCTATCCCTATTTCTCTCTCTCTCACTTACTCTCTCTCTCTCCCTATTTCTCACACTCTCTCTATCCCTATTTCTCTCTCTCTCTCTCTCTCTATCCCTATTTCTCTCTCTTCCTCTCTCTCTATCCCTATTTCTCTCACTCTCTCTATCCCTATTTCTCTCTCTCTCTCTCTCTCTTTCTCTCTATCCCTATTTCTCTCTCTCTCACTTACTCTCTCTCTCTCCCTATTTCTCACACTCTCTCTATCCATAATTCTCTCTCTCTCTTACTCTCTCTCTATCCCTATTTCTCACTCTCTATCCATAATTCTCTCTCTCTCTTACTCTCTCTCTATCCCTATTTCTCACTCTCTATCCATAATTCTCTCTCTCTCTTACTCTCTCTCTATCCCTATTTCTCTCACTCTCTCTATCCATAATTCTCTCTCTCTCTCTTACTCTTTCTCTATCCCTATTTCTCTCACTCTCTCTATCCATAATTCTCTCTCTCTCTTACTCTCTCTCTATCCCTATTTCTCACTCTCTATCCATAATTCTCTCTCTCTCTCTTACTCTTTCTCTATCCCTATTTCACTGTCTCTCTCTTACTCTCTCTCTCTATCCCTATTTTTCTCTCTCTCTCACTTACTCTCTCTCTCTCCCTATTTTTCTCTCTCTCTCTCGATCCCTATTTCTCTCTATCTCTCTCTCTTACTCTCTCTATCCCTATTTCTCTCTCTCATTCTCTCTCTATCCCTATTTCTCTCTCTTCCTCTCTATCCCTATTTCTCTCTCTCTCTTTCTCTCTATCCCTATTTCTCTCTCTCTCTCTTACTCTCCCTCACTCTATCCCTATTTCTCTCTCTCTCTCTTACTCTCTCTCTCTATCCCTATTTCACTGTCTCTCTCTTACTCTCTCTCTCTATCCCTATTTTTCTCTCTCTCTATCCCTATTTCTCTCTCTCTATCCCTATTTCTCACACTCTCTCTATCCATAATTCTCTCTCTCTCTTACTCTCTCTCTATCCCTATTTCTCTCACTCTCTATCCATAATTCTCTCTCTCTCTCTCACTTACTCTCTCTCTCTCCCTATTTCTCACACTCTCTCTATCCCTATTTCTCTCTCTCTCTCATTCCCTATTTTTCTCTCTCTCTCTCTCTCTCTCTTACTCTCTCTATCCCTATTTCTCTCTCTCAGTCTTACTCTCTATCCCTATTTCTTTCTCTCTCTCTCTTACTCTCTATCTGTATTTCTCACTCTCTTACTCTCTCTCTGTCCCTGTTGCTCTCTCTCTCTCTCTTACTCCCTCACTGTCCGTATTTCTCTCTCTCTCTCTCTCTCTTACTCTCTTTTTCCCTATTTCTCCCTCTTTCTCACTCTCACTGACTCTCTCTCTATCCCTATTTCTCTGTCTCTCCCTCTTACTCTCTTTCGATCCCTATTTCTCTCTCTCTCTCTCACTCTCTATCCCTATTTCTCTCTCTCTCTCTCTTACTTTCTCTCTATCCCTATTTCTCTCTCTTTCTCTCTATCCCTATTTCTCTCTCTTTCTCTCTATCCCTATTTCTCTCTCTTTCTCTCTATCCCTATTTCTCTCTCTTTCTCTCTATCCCTATTTCTCTCTCTTTCTATCCATAATTCTCTCTCTATCCCTATTTCTCTCTCTCTCTCTCTTACTCTCCCTCTCTCTATCCCTATTTCTCTCTCTCATTCTCTCTCTATCCCTATTTCTCTCTCTCTCTCTTACTATCCCTCTCTCTATCCCCATTTCTCTCACTCTCTATCCATAATTCTCTCTCTCTCTTTCTCTCTAACCCTATTTCTCTCGATCTATCTCTCTTACTCTCTCTATCCCTATTTCTCTCTCTCTCTATCCCCATTTCTCTCACTCTCTATCCATAATTCTCTCTCTCTCTCTTCCTCTTTCTCTATCCCTATTTCACTGTCTCTCTCTTACTCTCTCTCTCTATCCCTATTTCTCTATCTCTCTCTCGATCCCTATTTCTCTCTCTCTCTTTCTCTCTAACCCTATTTCTCTCGATCTATCTCTCTTACTCTCTCTATCCCTATTTCTCTCTCTCTCTCTTACTCTCTCTCTATCCCCATTTCTCTCACTCTCTATCCATAATTCTCTCTCTCTCTCTTCCTCTTTCTCTATCCCTATTTCACTGTCTCTCTCTCTCTCTTTCTCTCTATCCCTATTTCTCTCTCTCTCTTTCTCTCTATCCCTATTTCTCTCTCTCTCTTTCTCTCTATCCCTATTTCTCTCTCTCTCTCTTTCTCTCTATCCCTATTTCTCTCTCTTCCTCTCTCTCTATCCCTATTTCTCTCACTCTCTCTATCCCTATTTCTCTCACTCTCTCTATCCCTATTTCTCTCACTCTCTCTATCCCTATTTCTCTCACTCTCTCTATCCCTATTTCTCTCACCTCTATCCCTATTTCTCTCACTCTCTATCCATATTTCTCTCACTCTCTTACTCTCTCTCTATCCCTATTTCACTGTCTCTCTCTTACTCTCTCTCTCTATCCCTATTTCTCTCTCTCTCTCTATCCCTATTTCTCTCTCTCTCTCTCTCTTACTCTCTCTATCCCTATTTCTCTCTCTCTCTCTCTCTTACTTTCTCTCTATCCCTGTTTCTCTCTCTTTCTCTCTATCCCTATTTCTCTCTCTCTCTCTTACTTTCTCTCTATCCCTATTTCTCTCTCTTTCTCTCTATCCCTATTTCTCTCTCTCTTACTCTCTCTCCATCCCTGTTTCTCTCTCGCTCTCTCTGACTCTCTACCCCTATTTCTCTCTCTCTCTCTTACTCTCTATCCCTATTTCACCCTCTCTCTCTTTCTCTCTATCCCTATTTCTCTCTCTCATTCTCTCTCTATCCCGATTTCTCTCTCTCTCTTTCTCTCTATCCCTATTTCTCTCTCTTCCTCTCTCTCTATCCCTATTTCTCTCACTCTCTCTATCCCTATTTCTCTCACTCTCTCTATCCCTATTTCTCTCACTCTCTCTATCCCTATTTCTCTCACTCTCTCTATCCATATTTCTCTCACTCTCTCTATCCCTATTTCTCTCACCTCTATCCCTATTTCTCTCACTCTCTATCCATATTTCTCTCACTCTCTTACTCTCTCTCTATCCCTATTTCACTGTCTCTCTCTTACTCTCTCTCTCTATCCCTATTTTTCTCTCTCTCTCTCTTTCTCTCTATCCCTATTTCTCTCTCTCTCTCTCTCCCTATTTCTCTCTCTCTCTCTATCCCTATTTCTCTCTCTCTCTCTCTCTCTTACTCTCTCTATCCCTATTTCTCTCTCTCTCTCTCTCTCTCTCTCTCTCTCTCTATCCCTATTTCTCTCTCTCTCTCTCTCTCTTACTCTCTCTATCCCTATTTCTCTCTCTCTCTCTCTCTTACTTTCTCTCTATCCCTATTTCTCTCTCTTTCTCTCTATCCCTATTTCTCTCTCTTTCTCTCGATCCCTATTTCTCTCTCTCTTACTCTCTCTCCATCCCTGTTTCTCTCTCGCTCTCTCTGACTCTCTACCCCTATTTCTCTCTCTCTCTCTTACTCTCTATCCCTATTTCACCCTCTCTCTCTTTCTCTCTATCCCTATTTCTCTCTCTCATTCTCTCTCTATCCCTATTTCTCTCTCTCATTCTCTCTCTATCCCTATTTCTCTCTCTCATTCTCTCTCTATCCCTATTTCTGTCTCTCTCTTTCTCTCTATCCCTATTTCCCTCTATCCCTATTTCTCTCTATCCCTATTTCTCTCTATCCCTATTTCTCTCTATCCCTATTTCTCTCTCTTCCTCTCTCTCTATCCCTATTTCTCTCACTCTCTCTCTATCCCTATTTCTCTCTCTCTCTTTCTCTCTATCCCTATTTCACCCTCTCTCTCTCTATCCCTAATTCTCTCTCTCATTCTCTCTCTATCCCTATTTCTCTCTCTTACACTCTCTCTATCCCTATTTCTCTCTCTCATTCTCTCTCTATCCCTATTTCTCTCTCTTACACTCTCTCTATCCCTATTTCTCTCTCTCTATCCATAATTCTCTTACTCTTTATCCCTATTTCTCTCTCTCTCTTTCTCTCTATCCCTATTTCACCCTCTCTCTCTCTATCCCTATTTCTCTCTCTCATTCTCTCTCTATCCCTATTTCTCTCTCTTCCTCTCTCTCTATCCCTATTTCTCTCTCTCTCTCTCTCTTACTCTCTCTATCCCTATTTCTCTCTCTCTCTCTCTATCCCTATTTCTCTCTCTCATTCTCTCTCTATCCCTATTTCTCTCTCTCTCTCTCTATCCCTATTTCTCTCTCTCATTCTCTCTCTATCCCTATTTCTCTCTCTCATTCTCTCTCTATCCCTATTTCTCTCTCTTCCTCTCTCTCTATCCCTATTTCTCTCACTCTCTCTATCCCTATTTCTCTCACTCTCTCTATCCCTATTTCTCTCTCTCTCTCTATCCCTATTTCTCTCTCTCATTCTCTCTCTATCCCTATTTCTCTCTCTTCCTCTCTCTCTATCCCTATATCTTTCTCTCTCTGTCTTACTCTCTATCTGTATTTCTCTCTCTTACGCTCTCTCTCTCTCCCTTACTCCCTCACTGTCCGTATTTCTCTCTCTCTCTCTTACTCTCTTTTTCCCTATTTCTCCCTCTTTCTCACTCTCACTGACTCTCTCTCTATCCCTATTTCTCTGTCTCTCCCTCTTACTCTCTTTCGATCCCTATTTCTCTCTCTCTATCCCTGTATCTCTCTCTCTCCATCCCTATTTCTCTTTCTCTCTATCCCTATTTCTCTCTCTCTATCCCTATTTCTCACTCTCTCTTTCCCTATTTCTCTCTCTTTCCCTATTTCTCTCTCTTTCCCTATTTCTCTCTCTTTCCCTATTTCTCTCTCTCTATCCCTATTTCTCACTCTCTCTTTCCCTATTTCTCTCTCTTTCCCTATTTCTCTCTCTCTCTTTCCCTATTTCTCTCTCTCTCTCTTACTCTCTCTATCCCTATTTCTCTCTCTTACTTTCTCTGTTTCTCTCTCTCTCTTACTCTCTCTCTATCCCTATTTCTCTCTCTCTATCCCTATTTCTCTCTCTCTATCCCTATTTCTCTCTCTCTCTTACTCTCTCTATCCCTATTTCTCTCTCTCTATCCCTATTTCTCTCTCTCTATCCCTATTTCTCTCTCTCTCATTCTCTCTCTATCCCTATTTCTCTGTCTCTCCCTCTTACTCTCTTTCGATCCCTATTTCTCTCTCTCTATCCCTATTTCTCTCTCTCTATCCCTATTTCTCTCTCTCTCTCTTACTCTCTCTCTATCCCTATTTCTCTCTCTCTATCCCTATTTCTCTCTCTCTATCCCTATTTCTCTCTCTCTATCCCTATTTTTCTCTCTCTATCCCTATTTCTCTCTCTCTCTCTTACTCTCTCTCTATCCCTATTTCTCTCTCTCTATCCCTATTTCTCTCTCTCTATCCCTATTTCTCTCTCTATCCCTATTTCTCTCTCTATCCCTATTTCTCTCTCTCTATCCCTATTTCTCTCTCTCTCTTACTCTCTCTCTATCCCTATTTCTCTCTCTATCCCTATTTCTCTCTCTCTATCCCTATTTCTCTCTCTCTATCCCTATTTCTCTCTCTCTATCCCTATTTCTCTCTCTCTATCCCTATTTCTCTCTCTCTCTCTTACTCTCTCTCTATCCCTATTTTTCTCTCTCTATCCCTATTTCTCTCTCTCTCTCTTACTCTCTCTCTATCCCTATTTCTCTCTCTCTATCCCTATTTCTCTCTCTCTATCCCTATTTCTCTCTCTCTATCCCTATTTCTCTCTCTATCCCTATTTCTCTCTCTATCCCTATTTCTCTCTCTCTATCCCTATTTCTCTCTCTCTCTTACTCTCTCTCTATCCCTATTTCTCTCTCTATCCCTATTTCTCTCTCTCTATCCCTATTTCTCTCTCTCTATCCCTATTTCTCTCTCTCTATCCCTATTTCTCTCTCTCTCTCTTACTCTCTCTCTATCCCTATTTCTCTCTCTCTATCCCTATTTCTCTCTCTCTATCCCTATTTCTCTCTCTCTATCCCTATTTCTCTCTCTCTATCCCTATTTCTCTCTCTCTATCCCTATTTTTCTCTCTCTATCCCTATTTCTCTCTCTCTCTCTTACTCTCTCTCTATCCCTATTTCTCTCTCTCTATCCCTATTTCTCTCTCTCTATCCCTATTTCTCTCTCTATCCCTATTTCTCTCTCTATCCCTATTTCTCTCTCTATCCCTATTTCTCTCTCTCTATCCCTATTTCTCTCTCTCTATCCCTATTTCTCTCTCTCTCTTACTCTCTCTCTATCCCTATTTCTCTCTCTATCCCTATTTCTCTCTCTCTATCCCTATTTCTCTCTCTCTATCCCTATTTCTCTCTCTCTATCCCTATTTCTCTCTCTCTCTCTTACTCTCTCTCTATCCCTATTTCTCTCTCTCTATCCCTATTTCTCTCTCTCTATCCCTATTTTTCTCTCTCTATCCCTATTTCTCTCTCTCTCTCTTACTCTCTCTCTATCCCTATTTCTCTCTCTCTATCCCTATTTCTCTCTCTCTATCCCTATTTCTCTCTCTCTATCCCTATTTCTCTCTCTCTATCCCTATTTTTCTCTCTCTATCCCTATTTCTCTCTCTATCCCTATTTCTCTCTCTCTATCCCTATTTCTCTCTCTCTATCCCTATTTCTCTCTCTATCCCTATTTCTCTCTCTCTATCCCTATTTCTCTCTCTCTCTTACTCTCTCTCTATCCCTATTTCTCTCTCTATCCCTATTTCTCTCTCTATCCCTATTTCTCTCTCTATCCCTATTTCTCTCTCTATCCCTATTTCTCTCTCTCTATCCCTGTATCTCTCTCTATCCCTATTTCTCTCTCTCTCTCTCTTACTCTCTCTCTATCCCTGTATCTCTCTCTATCCCTATTTCTCTCTCTCTCTCTCTTACTCTCTCTCTATCCCTATTTTTCTCTCTCTATCCCTATTTCTCTCTCTCTCTATCCCTATTTCTCACTCTCTCTTTCCCTATTTCTCTCTCTTTCCCTATTTCTCTCTCTCTCTTTCCCTATTTCTCACTCTCTCTTTCCCTATTTCTCTCTCTCTCTCTCTTACTCTCTCTCTATCCCTATTTTTCTCTCTATCCCTATTTCTCTCTCTCTCTTTCCCTATTTCTCTCTCTCTCTCTCTTACTCTCTCTCTATCCCTATTTTTCTCTCTATCCCTATTTCTCTCTCTCTCTTACTCTCTCTATCCCTATTTCTCTCTCTTACTTTCTCTGTTTCTCTCTCTCTCTTACTCTCTCTCTATCCCTATTTCTCTCTCTCTATCCCTATTTCTCTCTATCCCTATTTCTCTCTATCCCTATTTCTCTCTCTCTCTCATTCTCTCTCTATCCCTATTTCTCTCTCTTCCTCACTCTCTATCCCTATTTCTTTCTCTCTCTCTCTTACTCTCTATCTGTATTTCTCTCTCTTACGCTCTCTCTCTCTCCCTTACTCCCTCATTGTCCGTATTTCTCTCTCTCTCTTACTCTCTTTTTCCCTATTTCTCCCTCTTTCTCACTCTCACTGACTCTCTCTCTATCCCTATTTCTGTCTCTCTCTCTTACTTTCTCTCTATCCCTATTTCTCTCTCTTTCTCTCTATCCCTATTCTCTCTCTCTCTTACTCTCTCTCTATCCCTGTTTCTCTCTCGCTCTCTCTGACTCTCTCCCCCTATTTCTCTCTCTTACTCTCTATCCCTATTTCTCTCTCTCTCTCTATCCCTATTTCACCCTCTCTCTCTCTATCCCTATTTCACCCTCTCTCTCTCTATCCCTATTTCACCCTCTCTCTCTCTATCCCTATTTCACCCTCTCTTACTCTCTCTCTATCCCTATTTCTCTCCCTCTCTCTCTTACTCTCTCTCTCTATCCCTATTTTTCTCTCTCTCTCTCTATCCCTATTTCTCTCTCTCTCTTACTCTCTCTATCCCTATTTCTCTCTCTCTCTCTCTATCCCTATTTCTCTCTCTCTCTTACTCTCTCTATCCCTATTTCTCTCTCTCTCTCTTTCTCTCTATCCCTATTTCTCTCTCTCTCTCTTTCTCTCTATCCCTATTTCTCTCTCTCTCTCTTTCTCTCTCTATCCCTATTTCTCTCTCTTCCTCACTCTCTATCCCTATTTCTTTCTCTCTCTCTCTTACTCTCTATCTGTATTTCTCTCTCTTACGCTCTCTCTCTCTCCCTTACTCCCTCACTGTCCGTATTTCTCTCTCTCTCTTACTCTCTTTTTCCCTATTTCTCCCTCTTTCTCACTCTCACTGACTCTCTCTCTATCCCTATTTCTCTCTCTCTCTCTCTTACTTTCTCTCTATCCCTATTTCTCTCTCTTTCTCTCTATCCATAATTCTCTCTCTCTCTTACTCTCTCTCTCTCCCTATTTCTCTCTCTTACACTCTCTCTATCCCTATTTCTCTCTCTCTCTCTTACTCTCCCTCTCTCTATCCCTATTTCTCTCTCTCTCTCTTACTATCCCTCTCTCTATCCCTATTTCTCTCTCTCTCTCTTACTATCCCTCTCTCTATCCCTATTTCTCTCTCTCTCTCTTACTATCCCTCTCTCTATCCCTATTTCTCTCTCTCTCTCTTACTATCCCTCTCTCTATCCCTATTTCTCTCTCTCTCTCTTACTATCCCTCTCTCTATCCCTATTTCTCTCTCTCTCTCTTACTCTCTCTCTATCCCTATTTCTCTCACTCTCTATCCATAATTCTCTCTCTCTCTCTTACTCTTTCTCTATCCCTATTTCTCTCTCTCTTACTCTTTCTCTATCCCTATTTCTCTCTCTCTTACTCTCTCTCTATCCCTATTTCACTGTCTCTCTCATTCTCTCTCTATCCCTATTTCTCTCTCTCTCTTCCTCTCTATCCCTATTTCTCTCTCTCTCTTTCTCTCTAACCCTATTTCTCTCTATCTCTCTGTCTTTCTCTCTCTATCCCTATTTCTCTCTCTCATTCTCTCTCTATCCCTATTTCTCTCTCTTCCTCTCTATCCCTATTTCTCTCTCTTCCTCTCTCTCTATCCCTATTTCTCTCTATCTCTCTCTCTTACTCTCTCTATCCCTATTTCTCTCTCTCTCTCTCTCTCTTTCTCTCTATCCCTATTTCTCTCTCTCTCTTTCTCTCTATCCCTATTTCTCTCTCTTCCTCTCTCTCTATCCCTATTTCTCTCACTCTCTCTATCCATATTTCTCTCACCTCTATCCCTATTTCTCTCACTCTCTAACTCTCTCTCTATCCTTATTTCTCTCAGTCTCTCTCTCTTACTCTCTCTCTATCCCTATTTCTCTCTTACTCTCCCTCTCTCTATCCCTATTTCTCTCTCTCTCTCTTACTATCCCTCTCTCTATCCCTATTTCTCTCTTACTCTCCCTCTCTCTATCCCTATTTCTCTCTCTCTCTCTTACTATCCCTCTCTCTATCCCTATTTCTCTCTCTCTCTCTTACTCTTTCTCTATCCCTATTTCTCTCTCTCTCTTACACTCTCTCTATCCCTATTTCTCTCTCTCTCTCTTACTCTCCCTCTCTCTATCCCTATTTCTCTCTCTCTCTCTTACTATCCCTCTCTCTATCCCTATTTCTCTCTCTCTCTCTTACTATCCCTCTCTCTATCCCTATTTCTCTCTCTCTCTCTTACTATCCCTCTCTCTATCCCTATTTCTCTCTCTCTCTCTTACTCTCTCTCTATCCCTATTTCTCTCACTCTCTATCCATAATTCTCTCTCTCTCTCTTACTCTTTCTCTATCCCTATTTCTCTCTCTCTTACTCTTTCTCTATCCCTATTTCTCTCTCTCTTACTCTCTCTCTATCCCTATTTCACTGTCTCTCTCATTCTCTCTCTATCCCTATTTCTCTCTCTCTCTTCCTCTCTATCCCTATTTCTCTCTCTCTCTTTCTCTCTAACCCTATTTCTCTCTATCTCTCTGTCTTTCTCTCTCTATCCCTATTTCTCTCTCTCATTCTCTCTCTATCCCTATTTCTCTCTCTTCCTCTCTATCCCTATTTCTCTCTCTTCCTCTCTCTCTATCCCTATTTCTCTCTATCTCTCTCTCTTACTCTCTCTATCCCTATTTCTCTCTCTCTCTCTCTCTCTTTCTCTCTATCCCTATTTCTCTCTCTCTCTTTCTCTCTATCCCTATTTCTCTCTCTTCCTCTCTCTCTATCCCTATTTCTCTCACTCTCTCTATCCATATTTCTCTCACCTCTATCCCTATTTCTCTCACTCTCTAACTCTCTCTCTATCCTTATTTCTCTCAGTCTCTCTCTCTTACTCTCTCTCTATCCCTATTTCTCTCTTACTCTCCCTCTCTCTATCCCTATTTCTCTCTCTCTCTCTTACTATCCCTCTCTCTATCCCTATTTCTCTCTTACTCTCCCTCTCTCTATCCCTATTTCTCTCTCTCTCTCTTACTATCCCTCTCTCTATCCCTATTTCTCTCTCTCTCTCTTACTCTTTCTCTATCCCTATTTCTCTCTCTCTCTTACTCTCTCTATCCCTATTTCTCTCTCTTCCTCTCTCTCTATCCCTATTTCTCTCTCTTCCTCTCTCTCTATCCCTATTTCTCTCTCTTCCTCTCTCTCTATCCCTATTTCTCTCACTCTCTCTATCCCTATTTCTCTCACCTCTATCCCTATTTCTCTCACTCTCTCTCTCTTACTCTCTCTCTATCCCTATTTCTCTCTCTCTTACTCTCTCTCTATCCCTATTTCACTGTCTCTCTCTCTCGATCCCTATTTCTCTCTCTCTCTCTTTCTCTCTAACCCTATTTCTCTCTATCTCTCTCTCTTACTCTCTCTATCCCTATTTCTCTCTCTCTTACTCTCTCTATCCCTATTTCTCTCTCTCTCTCTTTCTCTCTATCCCTATTTCTCTCTCTCTCTTTCTCTCTATCCCTATTTCTCTCTCTCTCTTTCTCTCTATCCCTATTTCTCTCTCTCATTCTCTCTCTATCCCTATTTCTCTCTCTCTCTTTCTCTCTATCCCTATTTCTCTCTCTCTTTCTCTCTATCCCTATTTCTCTCTCTCTCTTTCTCTCTATCCCTATTTCTCTCTCTCTCTCTTTCTCTCTATCCCTATTTCTCTCTCTCTCTTTCTCTCTATCCCTATTTCTCTCTCTCATTCTCTCTCTATCCATATTTCTCTCTCTTCCTCTCTCTCTATCCCTATTTCTCTCTCTTCCTCTCTCTCTATCCCTATTTCTCTCTCTCTCTCTATCCCTATTTCTCTCACTCTCTCTATCCCTATTTCTCTCACCTCTATCCCTATTTCTCTCACTCTCTCTGTCTTACTCTCTCTCTATCCCTATTTCTCTCTCTCATTCTCTCTCTATCCATATTTCTCTCTCTTCCTCTCTCTCTATCCCTATTTCTCTCTATCTCTCTCTCTCCCTATTTCTCTCTCTCTCTCTCTCTTACTCTCTCTATCCCTATTTCTCTCTCTCTCTCTCTCTCTCTATCCCTATTTCTCTCTCTCTCATTCTCTCTCTATCCCTATTTCTCTCTCTTCCTCTCTCTCTATCCCTATTTCTCTCTCTTCCTCTCTCTCTATCCCTATTTCTCTCTCTCTCTCTATCCCTATTTCTCTCACTCTCTCTATCCCTATTTCTCTCACCTCTATCCCTATTTCTCTCACTCTCTCTGTCTTACTCTCTCTCTATCCCTATTTCTCTCTCTCTTACTCTCTCTCTATCCCTATTTCACTGTCTCTCTCTCTCGATCCCTATTTCTCTCTCTCTCTCTTTCTCTCTAACCCTATTTCTCTCTATCTCTCTCTCTTACTCTCTCTATCCCTATTTCTCTCTCTCTTACTCTCTCTATCCCTATTTCTCTCTCTCTCTCTTTCTCTCTATCCCTATTTCTCTCTCTCTCTTTCTCTCTATCCCTATTTCTCTCTCTCTCTCTCTATCCCTATTTCTCTCTCTCTCTCTTTCTCTCTATCCCTATTTCTCTCTCTCTCTTTCTCTCTATCCCTATTTCTCTCTCTCTCTTTCTCTCTATCCCTATTTCTCTCTCTCATTCTCTCTCTATCCCTATTTCTCTCTCTCTCTTTCTCTCTATCCCTATTTCTCTCTCTCTTTCTCTCTATCCCTATTTCTCTCTCTCTCTTTCTCTCTATCCCTATTTCTCTCTCTCTCTCTTTCTCTCTATCCCTATTTCTCTCTCTCTCTTTCTCTCTATCCCTATTTCTCTCTCTCATTCTCTCTCTATCCATATTTCTCTCTCTTCCTCTCTCTCTATCCCTATTTCTCTCTATCTCTCTCTCTTACTCTCTCTATCCCTATTTCTCTCTCTCTCTCTCTCTTACTCTCTCTATCCCTATTTCTCTCTCTCTCTCTCTCTCTCTATCCCTATTTCTCTCTCTCTCATTCTCTCTCTATCCCTATTTCTCTCTCTTCCTCTCTCTCTATCCCTATTTCTCTCTCTTCCTCTCTCTCTATCCCTATTTCTCTCTCTCTCTCTATCCCTATTTCTCTCACTCTCTCTATCCCTATTTCTCTCACCTCTATCCCTATTTCTCTCACTCTCTCTGTCTTACTCTCTCTCTATCCCTATTTCTCTCTCTCTTACTCTCTCTCTATCCCTATTTCACTGTCTCTCTCTCTCGATCCCTATTTCTCTCTCTCTCTCTTTCTCTCTAACCCTATTTCTCTCTATCTCTCTCTCTTACTCTCTCTATCCCTATTTCTCTCTCTCTTACTCTCTCTATCCCTATTTCTCTCTCTCTCTCTTTCTCTCTATCCCTATTTCTCTCTCTCTCTTTCTCTCTATCCCTATTTCTCTCTCTCTCTCTCTATCCCTATTTCTCTCTCTCTCTTTCTCTCTATCCCTATTTCTCTCTCTCTCTTTCTCTCTATCCCTATTTCTCTCTCTCTCTCTTTCTCTCTATCCCTATTTCTCTCTCTCTCTTTCTCTCTATCCCTATTTCTCTCTCTCATTCTCTCTCTATCCATATTTCTCTCTCTTCCTCTCTCTCTATCCCTATTTCTCTCTCTCTCTCTCTCTTACTCTCTCTATCCCTATTTCTCTCTCTCTCTCTCTCTCTCTTTCTCTCTATCCCTATTTCTCTCTCTCTCTTTCTCTCTATCCCTATTTCTCTCTCTCTCTCTCTCTTACTCTCTCTATCCCTATTTCTCTCTCTCTCTCTCTCTCTCTTTCTCTCTATCCCTATTTCTCTCTCTCTCTCTTTCTCTCTATCCCTATTTCTCTCTCTCTCTCTTTCTCTCTATCCCTATTTCTCTCTCTCTCATTCTCTCTCTATCCCTATTTCTCTCTCTCTCATTCTCTCTCTATCCCTATTTCTCTCTCTTCCTCTCTCTCTATCCCTATTTCTCTCTCTTCCTCTCTCTCTCTCCCTATTTCTCTCTCTTCCTCTCTCTCTATCCCTGTTTCTCTCTCTTCCTCTCTCTCGATCCCTATTTCTCTCACTCTCTCTATCCCTATTTCTCTCACTCTCTCTATCCCTATTTCTCTCACCTCTATCCCTATTTCTCTCACTCTCTATCCATATTTCTCTGACTCTCTTACTCTCTCTCTATCCCTATTTCTCTCTCTTCCTCTCTCTCTATCCCTATTTCTCTCTCTCTCTTTCTCTCTATCCCTATTTCTCTCTCTCTCTCTTTCTCTCTATCCCTATTTCTCTCTCTCTCTCTCATTCTCTCTCTATCCCTATTTCTCTCTCTCTCTCTCATTCTCTCTCTATCCCTATTTCTCTCTCTCTCTCTCTCATTCTCTCTCTATCCCTATTTCTCTCTCTCTCATTCTCTCTCTATCCCTATTTCTCTCTCTCTCATTCTCTCTCTATCCCTATTTCTCTCTCTCTCATTCTCTCTCTATCCCTATTTCTCTCTCTTCCTCTCTCTCTATCCCTATTTCTCTCTCTTCCTCTCTCTCTATCCCTATTTCTCTCTCTTCCTCTCTCTCTATCCCTATTTCTCTCTCTTCCTCTCTCTCTATCCCTATTTCTCTCTCTCTCATTCTCTCTCTATCCCTATTTCTCTCTCTCTCATTCTCTCTCTATCCCTATTTCTCTCTCTCTCATTCTCTCTCTATCCCTATTTCTCTCTCTTCCTCTCTCTCTATCCCTATTTCTCTCTCTTCCTCTCTCTCTATCCCTATTTCTCTCTCTTCCTCTCTCTCTATCCCTATTTCTCTCACTCTCTCTATCCCTCTCTCTCTATCCCTATTTCTCTCACTCTCTCTATCCCTATTTCTCTCACTCTCTCTATCCCTATTTCTCTCACTCTCTCTATCCCTATTTCTCTCACTCTCTCTATCCCTATTTCTCTCACTCTCTCTATCCCTATTTCTCTCACTCTCTCTATCCATATTTCTCTGACTCTCTTACTCTCTCTCTATCCTTATTTCTCTCAGTCTCTCTCTCTTACTCTCTATCCCTATTTCTCTCTCTCTCTCTTACTCTCCCTCACTCTATCCCTATTTCTCTCTCTCTCTCTTACTCTCTCTCTCTCTATCCCTATTTCACTGTCTCTCTCTTACTCTCTCTCTCTATCCCTATTTCACTCTCTCTCTCATTCCCTATTTTTCTCTCTCTCTCTCTCTCTTACTCTCTATCTGTATTTCTCACTCTCTTACTCTCTCTCTGTCCCTGTTGCTCTCTCTCTCTCTTACTCTCTATCCCTATTTCTCTCTCTCTCTCTTACTCTCCCTCACTCTATCCCTATTTCTCTCTCTCTCTCTTACTCTCTCTCTCTCTATCCCTATTTCACTGTCTCTCTCTTACTCTCTCTCTCTATCCCTATTTCACTCTCTCTCTCATTCCCTATTTTTCTCTCTCTCTCTCTCTCTTACTCTCTATCTGTATTTCTCACTCTCTTACTCTCTCTCTGTCCCTGTTGCTCTCTCTCTCTCTTACTCTCTTTTTCCCTATTTCTCCCTCTTTCTCACTCTCACTGACTCTCTCTCTATCCCTATTTCTCTGTCTCTCCCTCTTACTCTCTTTCGATCCCTATTTCTCTCTCTTTCTCTCTATCCCTATTCTCTCTCTCTCTTACTCTCTCTCTATCCCTGTTTCTCTCTCTCTCTCTTACTCTCTATCCCTATTTCTCTCTCTCTCTCTATCCCTATTTCACCCTCTCTCTCTCTATCCCTAATTCTCTCTCTATCCATAATTCTCTCTCTATCCATAATTCTCTCTCTCCCTATTTCTCTCTCTCTCTCTCTTACTCTCTTTCGATCCCTATTTCTCTCTCTCTCTCTCTTACTCTCTATCCCTATTTCTCTCTCTCTCTTTCTCTCTATCCCTATTTCTCTCTCTCTCTTTCTCTCTATCCCTATTTCTCTCTCTCTCTCTTACTTTCTCTCTATCCCTATTTCTCTCTCTTTCTCTCTATCCCTATTTCTCTCTCTTTCTCTCTATCCCTATTTCTCTCTCTTTCTCTCTATCCCTATTTCTCTCTCTCTTACTCTCTCTCTATCCCTGTTTCTCTCTCGCTCTCTCTGACTCTCTACCCCTATTTCTCTCTCTCTCTCTCTATCCCTAATTCTCTCTCTTTCGATCCATAATTCTCTCTCTCTCTTACTCTCTATCCCTATTTCTCTCTCTTACACTCTCTCTATCCCTATTTCTCTCTCTTACACTCTCTCTATCCCTATTTCTCTCTCTCTCTCTCTTACTCTCCCTCTCTCTATCCCTATTTCTCTATCTCTCTTACTCTCTCTCTATCCCTATTTCTCTCTCTCTCATTCTCTCTCTATCCCTATTTCTCTCTCTTCCTCTCTCTCTATCCCTATTTCTCTCTCTTCCTCTCTCTCTATCCCTATTTCTCTCTCTTCCTCTCTCTCTATCCCTATTTCTCTCTCTTCCTCTCTCTCTATCCCTATTTCTCTCTCTTCCTCTCTCTCTATCCCTATTTCTCTCACTCTCTCTATCCCTATTTCTCTCACTCTCTCTATCCCTATTTCTCTCACTCTCTCTATCCCTATTTCTCTCACCTCTATCCCTATTTCTCTCACTATCCATATTTCTCTGACTCTCTTACTCTCTCTCTGTCCCTGTTGCTCTCTCTCTCTCTCTTACTCCCTCACTGTCCGTATTTCTCTCTCTCTCTCTCTCTTACTCTCTTTTTCCCTATTTCTCCCTCTTTCTCACTCTCACTGACTCTCTCTCTATCCCTATTTCTCTGTCTCTCCCTCTTACTCTCTTTCGATCCCTATTTCTCTCTATCCCTATTTCTCTCTCTCTCTCTCTTACTCTCTCTCTCTCTCCCTATTTCTCTCTCTCTCATTCTCTCTCTATCCCTATTTCTCTCTCTCTCTTTCTCTCTCTATCCCTATTTCTCTCTCTCTCATTCTCTCTCTATCCCTATTTCTCTCTCTCTCTTTCTCTCTCTATCCCTATTTCTCTCTCTCTCTCTCTTACTCTCTCTCTCTCTCCCTATTTCTCTCTCTCTCATTCTCTCTCTATCCCTATTTCTCTCTCTCTCTTTCTCTCTATCCCTATTTCTCTCTCTCTCTTTCTCTCTATCCCTATTTCTCTCTCTCTCTCTTACTTTCTCTCTATCCCTATTTCTCTCTCTCTTACTCTCTCTCTATCCCTGTTTCTCTCTCGCTCTCTCTGACTCTCTACCCCTATTTCTCTCTCTCTCTCTTACTCTCTATCCCTATTGCTCTCTCTCACTCTATCCCTATTTCACCCTCTCTCTCTCTATCCCTAATTCTCTCTCTTTCGATCCATAATTCTCTCTCTCTCTTACTCTCTATCCCTATTTCTCTCTCTTACACTCTCTCTATCCCTATTTCTCTCTCTCTCTCTCTTACTCTCCCTCTCTCTATCCCTATTTCTCTCTCTCTCTCTCTTACTCTCTCTCTATCCCTATTTCACTGTCTCTCTCTTACTCTCTCTCTATCCCTATTTCTCTCTCTCTCATTCTCTCTCTATCCCTATTTCTCTCTCTCATTCCCTCTCTATCCCTATTTCTCTCTCTCATTCTCTCTCTATCCCTATTTCTCTCTCTCATTCCCTCTCTATCCCTATTTCTCTCTCTCATTCTCTCTCTATCCCTATTTCTCTCTCTCTCTCGCTTACTCTCCCTCTCTCTATCCCTATTTCTCTCTCTCTCTCTTACTCTTTATCCCTATTTCTCTCCCTCTCTCTCTTACTCTCTCTCTATCCCTATTTCACTGTCTCTCTCTTACTCTCTCTCTCTCTATCCCTATTTCTCTCTCTCATTCTCTCTCTATCCCTATTTCTCTCTCTCATTCTCTCTCTATCCCTATTTCTCTCTCTCATTCCCTCTCTATCCCTATTTCTCTCTCTCATTCTCTCTCTATCCCTATTTCTCTCTCTCATTCCCTCTCCATCCCTATTTCTCTCTCTCTCTTACTCTCTCTCTATCCCTATTTCTCTCTCTCTCTCTCTCTTTCTCTCTATCCCTATTTCTCTCTCTCTCTCTCTCTTTCTCTCTATCCCTATTTCACTCTCTCTCTCTTTCTCTCGCTCATTCTCTCTCTATCCCTATTTCTCTCTCTTCCTCACTCTCTATCCCTATTTCTTTCTCTCTCTCTCTTACTCTCTATCTGTATTTCTCTCTCTTACGCTCTCTCTCTCTCCCTTACTCCCTCACTGTCCGTATTTCTCTCTCTCTCTTACTCTCTTTTTCCCTATTTCTCCCTCTTTCTCACTCTCACTGACTCTCTCTCTATCCCTATTTCTCTCTCTCTCTCTTACTTTCTCTCTATCCCTATTTCACTCTCTTTCTCTCTATCCCTATTCTCTCTCTCTCTTACTCTCTATCCCTGTTTCTCTCTCGCTCTCTATCCCTAATTCTCTCTCTATCCATAATTCTCTCTCTCTCTTACTCTCTCTCTCTCCCTATTTCTCTCTCTCTCTCTTACTTTCTCTCTATCCCTATTCTCTCTCTCTCTTACTCTCTCTCTATCCCTATTTCTCTCTCTCTCTTACTCTCTCTCTATCCCTATTTCTCTCTCTCTCTCTCTTACTCTCTATCCCTGTTTCTCTCTCGCTCTCTCTGACTCTCTACCCCTATTTCTCTCTCTCTCTCTTACTCTCTATCCCTACTTCTCTCTCTCACTCTATCCCTATTTCACCCTCTCTCTCTCTATCCCTAATTCTCTCTCTTTCTATCCATAATTCTCTCTCTCTCTTACTCTCTCTCTATCCCTATTTCTCTCTCTCTCTTACTCTCCCTCTCTCTATCCCTATTTCTCTCTCTCTCTCTTACTATCCCTCTCTCTATCCCTATTTCTCTCTCTCTCTCTTACTCTCTCTCTATCCCTATTTCTCTCACTCTCTATCCATAATTCTCTCTCTCTCTCTTACTCTTTCTCTATCCCTATTTCTCTCTCTCTTACTCTTTCTCTATCCCTATTTCTCTCTCTTCCTCTCTATCCCTATTTCTCTCTCTTCCTCTCTCTCTATCCCGATTTCTCTCTATCTCTTTCTCTCTATCCCTATTTCTCTCTCTCATTCTCTCTCTATCCCTATTTCTCTCTCTTCCTCTCTATCCCTATTTCTCTCACTCTCTCTATCCCTATTTCTCTCACTCTCTCTATCCCTATTACTCTCACCTCTATCCCTATTTCTCTCACTCTCTATCCATATTTCTCTCACTCTCTTACTCTCTCTCTATCCCTATTTCTCTCAGTCTCTCTCTCTCTCTCTCTCTATCCCTATTTCTCTCAGTCTCTCTCTCTTACTCTCTCTCTATCCCTATTTCTCTCTCTCTCTCTCTCTCTATCCCTATTTCTCTCTCTCTCTCTTACTCTCCCTCACTCTATCCCTATTTCTCTCTCTCTCTCTCTTACTCTCTCTCTATCCCTATTTCTCTCACTCTCTATCCATAATTCTCTCTCTCTCTCTTACTCTCTCTCTATCCCTATTTCTCTCAGTCTCTCTCTCTTACTCTCTCTCTATCCCTATTTCTCTCTCTCTCTCTCTCTCTCTCTATCCCTATTTCTCTCAGTCTCTCTCTCTTACTCTCTCTCTATCCCTATTTCTCTCTCTCTCTCTCTCTCTATCCCTATTTCTCTCTCTCTCTCTTACTCTCCCTCACTCTATCCCTATTTCTCTCTCTCTCTCTCTTACTCTCTCTCTATCCCTATTTCTCTCACTCTCTATCCATAATTCTCTCTCTCTCTCTTACTCTTTCTCTATCCCTATTTCTCTCTCTCTCTATCCCTATTTCACTGTCTCTCTCTTACTCTCTCTCTCTATCCCTATTTCACTGTCTCTCTCTTACTCTCTCTCTCTATCCCTATTTCTCTCTCTCTCTCTATCCCTATTTCTCTCTCTCTCTCTCTCTCTTACTCTCTCTATCCCTATTTCTCTCTCTCTCTCTCTCTCTATCCCTATTTCTCTCTCTCATTCTCTCTCTATCCCTATTTCTCTCTCTTCCTCTCTCTCTATCCCTATTTCTTTCTCTCTCTCTCTTACTCTCTATCTGTATTTCTCACTCTCTTACTCTCTCTCTGTCCCTGTTGCTCTCTCTCTCTCTCTCTTACTCCCTCACTGTCCGTATTTCTCTCTCTCTCTCTCTCTTACTCTCTTTTTCCCTATTTCTCCCTCTTTCTCACTCTCACTGACTCTCTCTCTATCCCTATTTCTCTGTCTCTCCCTCTTACTCTCTTTCGATCCCTATTTCTCTCTCTCTCTCTCTTACTCTCTATCCCTATTTCTCTCTCTCTCTCTCTATCCCTATTTCTCTCTCTCTCTCTTACTTTCTCTCTATCCCTATTTCTCTGTCTCTCCCTCTTACTCTCTTTCGATCCCTATTTCTCTCTCTCTCTCTCTTACTCTCTATCCCTATTTCTCTCTCTCTCTCTCTATCCCTATTTCTCTCTCTCTCTCTTACTTTCTCTCTATCCCTATTTCTCTCTCTCTCTCTTACTTTCTCTCTATCCCTATTTCTCTCTCTGACTCTCTACCCCTATTTCTCTCTCTCTCTCTTACTCTCTATCCCTATTTCTCTCTCTCTCTTATTTTCTCTCTATCCCTATTTCTCTCTCTTTCTCTCTATCCCTATTTCTCTCTCTCTCTTACTCTCTCTCTATCCCTGTTTCTCTCTCGCTCTCTCTGACTCTCTACCCCTATTTCTCTCTCTGTCTCTTACTCTCTATCCCTATTTTACCCTCTCTCTCTCTATCCCTAATTCTCTCTCTTTCGATCCATAATTCTCTCTCTCTCTTTCTCTCTATCCCTATTTCTCTCTCTTACACACTCTCTATCCCTATTTCTCTCTCTCTCTCTCTTACTCTCCCTCTCTCTATCCCTATTTCTCTCTCTCTCTATCCATAATTCTCTCTCTCTCTCTTTATCCCTATTTCTCTCCCTCTCTCTCTTACTCTCTCTCTGTCCCTATTTCACTGTCTCTCTTACTCTCTCTCGATCCCTATTTCTCTCTCTCATTCTCTCTCTATCCCTATTTCTCTCTCTCATTCTCTCTCTATCCCTATTTCTCTATCTCTCTTACTCTCTCTCTATCCCTATTTCTCTCTCTCATTCTCTCTCTATCCCTATTTCTCTCTCTCATTCTCTCTCTATCCCTATTTCTCTCTCTTCCTCTCTCTCTATCCCTATTTCTCTCTCTCTCTTTCTCTCTCTCATTCTCTATCCCTATTTCTCTCTCTTCCTCTCTCTCTATCCCTATTTCTTTCTCTCTCTCTCTTACTCTCTATCTGTATTTCTCTCTCTTACTCTCCCTCTGTCCCTATTGCTCTCTCTCTCTCCCTTACTCCCTCACTGTCCGTATTTCTCTCTCTCTCTCTTACTCTCTTTTTCCCTATTTCTCCCTCTTTCTCACTCTCACTGACTCTCTCTCTATCCCTATTTCTCTGTCTCTCCCTCTTACTCTCTTTCGATCCCTATTTCTTTCTCTCTATCCCTGCTTCTCTCTCTCTATCCCTATTTCTCTCTCTCTATCTCTCTCTCTCTATCCCTATTTCTCTCTCTCTCTCTCTCTATTTCTCTCTATCCCTATTTCTCTCTCTCTCTCTTACTCTCTATCCCTATTTCTCTCTCTCTCTTACTCTCTCTCTATCCCTATTTCTCTCTCTTACACACTCTCTATCCCTATTTCTCGCTCTCTCTCTCTTACTCTCCCTCTCTCTATCCCTATTTCTCTCTCTCTCTATCCATAATTCTCTCTCTCTCTCTTACTCTTTATCCCTATTTCTCTCTCTCGTTCCCTATTTCTCTCTCTCTCTCTTCCTCTCTCTATCCCTATTTCTCTCTCTTCCTCACTCTCTATCCCTATTTCTTTCTCTCTCTCTCTTACTCTCTCTCTATCCCTATTTCACCCTCTCTCTCTCTATCCCTAATTCTCTCTCTATCCATAATTCTCTCTCTCTCCCTATTTCTCTCTCTCTCTCTCTTACTCTCTCTCTATCCCTATTTCACTGTCTCTCGCTTACTCTCTCTCTCTATCCCTATTTCTCTCTCTCTCTTACTCTCTCTATCCCTATTTCTCTCTCTCTCTCTTACTCTCTCTCTATCCCTATTTCTCTCTCTCTCTCTTACTCTCTCTCTATCCCTATTTCTCTCTCTCTCTTACTCTCTCTCTATCCCTATTTCTCTCTCTCTCTCTCTATCCCTATTTCTCTCTCTCTCTTACTCTCTCTATCCCTATTTCTCTCTCTCATTCTCTCTCTATCCCTATTTCTCTCTCTCATTCTCTCTCTATCCCTATTTCTCTCTCTCTCTCTTACTCTCTCTCTATCCCTATTTCTCTCTCTCTCTTACTCTCTCTCTATCCCTATTTCTCTCTCTCTCTCTCTATCCCTATTTCTCTCTCTCTCTTACTCTCTCTATCCCTATTTCTCTCTCTCATTCTCTCTCTATCCCTATTTCTCTCTCTCATTCTCTCTCTATCCCTATTTCTCTCTCTCATTCTCTCTCTATCCCTATTTCTCTCTCTTCCTCTCTCTCTATCCCTATTTCTCTCTCTCTCTTACTCTCTCTATCCGTATTTCTCTCTCTTCCTCTCTCTCTATCCCTATTTCTCTCCATCTCTCTCTATCCCTATTTCTCTCTCTCTCTTACTCTCTCTCTATCCCTATTTCTCTCTCTCATTCTCTCTCTATCCCTATTTCTCTCTCTATCCCTATTTCTCTCTCTATCCCTATTTCTCTCTCTATCCCTATTTCTCTCTCTTCCTCTCTCTCTATCCCTATTTCTCTCTATCTCTCTCTATCCCTATTTCTCTCTCTCATTCTCTCTCTATCCCTATTTCTCTCTCTCTCTCTCTTACTCTCTATCTGTATTTCTCTCTCTTACTCCCTCTCTGTCCCTATTGCTCTCTCTCTCTCCCTTACTCCCTCACTGTCCGTATTTCTCTCTCTCTCTCTCTTGTTCCCTATTTCTCCCTCTTTCTCACTCTCACTGACTCTCTCTCCATCCCTATTTCTCTGTCTCTCCCTCTTACTCTCTTTCGATCCCTATTTCTCTCTCTCTCTCTCTATCCCTATTTCTCTCTCTCTCTCTCTATCCCTATTTCTCTCTCTCTCTCTTTCTCTCTATCCCTATTTCTCTCTCTATCCCTATTTCTCTCCCTCTCTTACTCTCTCTCTATCCCTGTATCTCTCTCTCTCTATCCCTATTTCTCTCTCTCTCTCTGTTACTCTCTCTCTATCCCTGTATCTCTCTCTCTCTATCCCTATTTCTCTTTCTCTCTATCCCTATTTCTCTCTCTCTATCCCTATTTCTCTCTCTCTCTATCCCTGTTTCTCTCTCTCTCTATCCCTGTTTCTCTCTCTCTCTATCCCTGTTTCTCTCTCTCTATATCCCTGTTTCTCTCTCTCTCTCTCTTACTCTCTATCTGTATTTCTCTCTCTTACTCTCCCTCTGTCCCTATTGCTCTCTCTCTCTCTCCCTTACTCCCTCACTGTCCGTATTTCTCTCTCTCTCTCTCTTACTCTCTTTTTCCCTTTTTCTCCCTCTTTCTCTCTCACTGACTCTCTCTCTATCCCTATTTCTCTGTCTCTCCCTCTTACTCTCTTTCGATCCCTATTTCTCTCTCTCTATCCCTGCTTCTCTCTCTCTATCCCTATTTCTCTCTCTCTATCCCTATTTCTCTCTCTCTATCCCTATTTCTCTCTCTCTCTCTCTCTCTCTATTTCTCTCTATCCCTATTTCTCTCTCTCTCTCTCCCTATTTCTCTCTCTCTCTTACTCTCTCTCTATCCCTGTATCTCTCTCTATCCCTATTTCTCTCTCTCTCTCTCTTACTCTCTCTCTCTTACTCTCTCTCTATCCCTGTATCTCTCTCTATCCCTATTTCTCTCTCTCTCTCCCTTACTCTCTCTCTATCCCTATTTTTCTCTCTCTATCCCTATTTCTCTCTCTCTTACTCTCTCTCTATCCCTGTATCTCTCTCTCTCCATCCCTATTTCTCTTTCTCTCTGTCCATATTTCTCTCTCTCTATCCCTATTTCTCACTCTCTCTTTCCCTATTTCTCTCTCTCTCTTTCCCTATTTCTCTCTCTCTCTTTCCCTATTTCTCTCTCTCTCTTTCCCTATTTCTCTCTCTCTCTTTCCCTATTTCTCTCTCTCTCTTTCCCTATTTTTCTCTCTTACTTTCTCTGTTTCTCTCTCTCTCTTACTCTCTCTCCATCCCTATTTCTCTCTCTCTATCCCTATTTCTCTCTCTCTCTCTTACTCTCTCTCTATCCCTATTTCTCTCTCTCTCTCTTACTCTCTCTCTATCCCTATTTCTCTCTCTCTCTCTCTATCCCTATTTCTCTCTTTCATTCTCTCTCTATCCCTATTTCTCTCTCTCATTCTCTCTCTATCCCTATTTCTCTCTCTTCCTCTCTCTCTATCCCTATTTCTCTCTATCTCTCTCTTTCTCTCTATCCCTATTTCTCTTTCTCTCTCTCCCTTACTCCCTCACTGTCCGTATTTCTCTCTCTCTCTCTTACTCTCTTTTTCCCTATTTCTCCCTCTTTCTCACTCTCACTGACTCTCTCTCCATCCCTATTTCTCTGTCTCTCCCTCTTACTCTCTTTCGATCCCTATTTCTCTCTCTCTCTCTATCCCTATTTCTCTCTCTCTCTCTCTATCCCTATTTCTCTCTCTATCCCTATTTCTCTCTCTCTCTTACTCTCTCTCTATCCCTGTATCTCTCTCTCTCTATCCCTGTATCTCTCTCTCTCTATCCCTATTTCTCTCTCTCTCTATCCCTATTTCTCTCTCTCTCTTACTCTCTCTCTCTATCCCTATTTCTCTTTCTAACCCTATTTCTCTTTCTCTCTAACCCTGTTTCTCTTTCTCTCTATCCCTGTTTCTCTCTATCTCTCTCTTTCTCTCTATCCCTATTTCTCTTTCTCTCTCTCATTCTCTCTCTATCCCTATTTCTCTCTCTTCCTCTCTCTCTATCCCTATTTCTTTCTCTCTCTCTCTTACTCTCTATCTGTATTTCTCTCTCTTACTCTCTCTCTGTCCCAATTGCTCTCTCTCTCTCTCCCTTACTCCCTCACTGTCCGTATTTCTCTCTCTCTCTCTCTTACTCTCTTTTTCCCTATTTCTCCCTCTTTCTCACTCTCACTGACTCTCTCTCCATCCCTATTTCTCTGTCTCTCCCTCTTACTCTCTTTCGATCCCTATTTCTCTCTCTCTCTCTATCCCTATTTCTCTCTCTCTCTCTTTCTCTCTATCCCTATTTCTCTCTCTCTCTTACTCTCTCTCTATCCCTGTATCTCTCTCTATCCCTATTTCTCTCTCTCTCTTACTCTCTCTCTATCCCTGTATCTCTCTCTCTCTATCCCTATTTCTCTCTCTCTCTATCCCTATTTCTCTCTCTCTCTATCCCTATTTCTCTCTCTCTCTTACTCTCTCTATCCCTATTTCTCTTTCTCTCTATCCCTGTTTCTCTCTCTCTCTATCCCTGTTTCTCTCTCTCTCTATCCCTGTTTCTCTCTCTCTCTATCCCTGTTTCTCTCTCTCTCTCTTACTCTCTCTCTATCCCGATTTCTCTCTCTCTCTCTCTCTATCCCGATTTCTCTCTCTCTCTCTCTCTATCCCTATTTCTCTCTCTCTCTCTCTCTATCCCTATTTCTCTCTCTCTCTCTCTCTATCCCTATTTCTCTCTCTCTCTCTCTCTATCCCTATTTCTCTCTCTCTCTCTCTCTATCCCTATTTCTCTCTCTCTCTCTCTCTATCCCTATTTCTCTCTCTCTCTCTCTCTATCCCTATTTCTCTCTCTCTCTATCCCTATTTCTCTCTCTCTCTATCCCTATTTCTCTCTCTCTCTCTATCCCTATTTCTCTCTCTCTCTCTATCCCTATTTCTCTCTCTCTCTCTCTTTCTCTCTCTCTCTATCCCTGTTTCTCTCTCTCTCTCTATCCCTATTTCTCTCTCTCTCTCTATCCCTATTTCTCTCTCTCTCTATCCCTATTTCTCTCTCTCTCTCTATCCCTATTTCTCTCTCTCTCTCTATCCCTATTTCTCTCTCTCTCTCTCCCTTACTCCCTCACTGTCCGTATTTCTCTCTCTCTCTCTCTTACTCTCTTTTTCCCTATTTCTCCCTCTTTCTCACTCTCACTGACTCTCTCTCCATCCCTATTTCTCTGTCTCTCCCTCTTACTCTCTTTCGATCCCTATTTCTCTCTCTCTCTCTATCCCTATTTCTCTCTCTCTCTCTTTCTCTCTATCCCTATTTCTCTCTCTCTCTTACTCTCTCTCTATCCCTGTATCTCTCTCTATCCCTATTTCTCTCTCTCTCTTACTCTCTCTCTATCCCTGTATCTCTCTCTCTCTATCCCTATTTCTCTCTCTCTCTATCCCTATTTCTCTCTCTCTCTATCCCTATTTCTCTCTCTCTCTTACTCTCTCTATCCCTATTTCTCTTTCTCTCTATCCCTGTTTCTCTCTCTCTCTATCCCTGTTTCTCTCTCTCTCTATCCCTGTTTCTCTCTCTCTCTATCCCTGTTTCTCTCTCTCTCTCTTACTCTCTCTCTATCCCGATTTCTCTCTCTCTATCCCGATTTCTCTCTCTCTCTCTCTCTATCCCTATTTCTCTCTCTCTCTCTCTCTCTCTCTATCCCTATTTCTCTCTCTCTCTCTCTATCCCTATTTCTCTCTCTCTCTCTCTCTATCCCTATTTCTCTCTCTCTCTCTCTCTATCCCTATTTCTCTCTCTCTCTCTCTCTATCCCTATTTCTCTCTCTCTCTATCCCTATTTCTCTCTCTCTCTCTATCCCTATTTCTCTCTCTCTCTCTATCCCTATTTCTCGCTCTCTCTCTATCCCTATTTCTCTCTCTCTCTCTATCCCTATTTCTCTCTCTCTCTCTCTCTTTCTCTCTCTCTCTATCCCTGTTTCTCTCTCTCTCTTACTTTCTCTCTATCCCTATTTCTCTCTCTTTCTCTCTGACTCTCTACCCCTATTTCTCTCTCTCTCTCTTACTCTCTATCCCTATTTCTCTCTCTCTCTCTATCCCTATTTCACCCTCTCTCTCTCTATCCCTAATTCTCTCTCTATCCATAATTCTCTCTCTCTCTTACTCTCTCTCTCTCCCTATTTCTCTCTCTCTCTCTCTTTCTCTCTCTCTCTATCCCTGTTTCTCTCTCTCTCTCTATCCCTATTTCTCTCTCTCTCTCTATCCCTATTTCTCTCTCTCTCTATCCCTATTTCTCTCTCTCTCTCTATCCCTATTTCTCTCTCTCTCTATCCCTATTTCTCTCTCTCATTCTCTCTCTATCCCTATTTCTCTCTCTATCCCTATTTCTCTCTCTATCCCTATTTCTCTCTCTTCCTCTCTCTCTATCCCTATTTCTCTCTCTTCCTCTCTCTCTATCCCTATTTCTCTCTATCTCTCTCTATCCCTATTTCTCTCTCTCATTCTCTCTCTATCCCTATTGCTCTCTCTCTCTCCCTTACTCCCTCACTGTCCGTATTTCTCTCTCTCTCTCTCTTGTTCCCTATTTCTCCCTCTTTCTCACTCTCACTGACTCTCTCTCCATCCCTATTTCTCTGTCTCTCCCTCTTACTCTCTTTCGATCCCTATTTCTCTCTCTCTCTCTCTATCCCTATTTCTCTCTCTCTCTCTCTATCCCTATTTCTCTCTCTCTCTCTTTCTCTCTATCCCTATTTCTCTCTCTATCCCTATTTCTCTCCCTCTCTTACTCTCTCTCTATCCCTGTATCTCTCTCTCTCTATCCCTATTTCTCTCTCTCTCTCTGTTACTCTCTCTCTATCCCTGTATCTCTCTCTCTCTATCCCTATTTCTCTTTCTCTCTATCCCTATTTCTCTCTCTCTATCCCTATTTCTCTCTCTCTCTATCCCTGTTTCTCTCTCTCTCTATCCCTGTTTCTCTCTCTCTCTATCCCTGTTTCTCTCTCTCTATATCCCTGTTTCTCTCTCTCTCTCTCTTACTCTCTATCTGTATTTCTCTCTCTTACTCTCCCTCTGTCCCTATTGCTCTCTCTCTCTCTCCCTTACTCCCTCACTGTCCGTATTTCTCTCTCTCTCTCTCTTACTCTCTTTTTCCCTTTTTCTCCCTCTTTCTCTCTCACTGACTCTCTCTCTATCCCTATTTCTCTGTCTCTCCCTCTTACTCTCTTTCGATCCCTATTTCTCTCTCTCTATCCCTGCTTCTCTCTCTCTATCCCTATTTTCTCTCTCTCTATCCCTATTTCCTCTCTCTCTATCCCTATTTCTCTCTCTCTCTCTCTCTCTCTATTTCTCTCTATCCCTATTTTCTCTCTCTCTCTCTCCCTATTTCTCTCTCTCTCTTACTCTCTCTCTATCCCTGTATCTCTCTCTATCCCTATTTCTCTCTCTCTCTCTCTTACTCTCTCTCTCTTACTCTCTCTCTCTTACTCTCTCTCTATCCCTGTATCTCTCTCTATCCCTATTTCTCTCTCTCTCTCCCTTACTCTCTCTCTATCCCTATTTTTCTCTCTCTATCCCTATTTCTCTCTCTCTCTTACTCTCTCTCTATCCCTGTATCTCTCTCTCTCCATCCCTATTTCTCTTTCTCTCTGTCCATATTTCTCTCTCTCTATCCCTATTTCTCACTCTCTATCCCTATTTCTCACTCTCTCTTTCCCTATTTCTCTCTCTCTCTTTCCCTATTTCTCTCTCTCTCTTTCCCTATTTCTCTCTCTCTCTTTCCCTATTTCTCTCTCTCTCTTTCCCTATTTCTCTCTCTCTCTTTCCCTATTTTTCTCTCTTACTTTCTCTGTTTCTCTCTCTCTCTTACTCTCTCTCCATCCCTATTTCTCTCTCTCTATCCCTATTTTCTCTCTCTCTCTTACTCTCTCTCTATCCCTATTTCTCTCTCTCTCTCTTACTCTCTCTCTATCCCCTATTTCTCTCTCTCTCTCTCTATCCCTATTTCTCTCTTTCATTCTCTCTCTATCCCTATTTCTCTCTCTCATTCTCTCTCTATCCCTATTTCTCTCTCTTCCTCTCTCTCTATCCCTATTTCTCTCTATCTCTCTCTTTCTCTCTATCCCTATTTCTCTTTCTCTCTCTCATTCTCTCTCTATCCCTATTTCTTTCTCTCTCTCTCCCTTACTCCCTCACTGTCCGTATTTCTCTCTCTCTCTCTTACTCTCTTTTTCCCTATTTCTCCCTCTTTCTCACTCTCACTGACTCTCTCTCCATCCCTATTTCTCTGTCTCTCCCTCTTACTCTCTTTCGATCCCTATTTCTCTCTCTCTCTCTATCCCTATTTCTCTCTCTCTCTCTCTATCCCTATTTCTCTCTCTATCCCTATTTCTTCTCTCTCTCTTACTCTCTCTCTATCCCTGTATCTCTCTCTCTCTATCCTGTATCTCTCTCTCTCTATCCCTATTTCTCTCTCTCTCTATCCCTATTTCTCTCTCTCTCTTACTCTCTCTCTCTATCCCTATTTCTCTTTCTCTCTAACCCTGTTTCTCTTTCTCTCTATCCCTGTTTCTCTCTATCTCTCTCTTTCTCTCTATCCCTATTTCTCTTTCTCTCTCTCATTCTCTCTCTATCCCTATTTCTCTCTCTTCCTCTCTCTCTATCCCTATTTCTTTCTCTCTCTCTCTTACTCTCTATCTGTATTTCTCTCTCTTACTCTCTCTCTGTCCCAATTGCTCTCTCTCTCTCTCCCTTACTCCCTCACTGTCCGTATTTCTCTCTCTCTCTCTCTTACTCTCTTTTTCCCTATTTCTCCCTCTTTCTCACTCTCACTGACTCTCTCTCCATCCCTATTTCTCTGTCTCTCCCTCTTACTCTCTTTCGATCCCTATTTCTCTCTCTCTCTCTATCCCTATTTCTCTCTCTCTCTCTTTCTCTCTATCCCTATTTCTCTCTCTCTCTTACTCTCTCTCTATCCCTGTATCTCTCTCTATCCCTATTTCTCTCTCTCTCTTACTCTCTCTCTATCCCTGTATCTCTCTCTCTCTATCCCTATTTCTCTCTCTCTCTATCCCTATTTCTCTCTCTCTCTATCCCTATTTCTCTCTCTCTCTTACTCTCTCTATCCCTATTTCTCTTTCTCTCTATCCCTGTTTCTCTCTCTCTCTATCCCTGTTTCTCTCTCTCTCTATCCCTGTTTCTCTCTCTCTCTATCCCTGTTTCTCTCTCTCTCTCTTACTCTCTCTCTATCCCGATTTCTCTCTCTCTATCCCGATTTCTCTCTCTCTCTCTCTCTATCCCTATTTCTCTCTCTCTCTCTCTCTATCCCTATTTCTCTCTCTCTCTCTCTCTATCCCTATTTCTCTCTCTCTCTATCCCTATTTCTCTCTCTCTCTATCCCTATTTCTCTCTCTCTCTATCCCTATTTCTCTCTCTCTCTCTATCCCTATTTCTCTCTCTCTCTCTATCCCTATTTCTCTCTCTCTCTCTCTTTCTCTCTATCCCTATTTCTCTCTCTCTCTCTCTCTTTCTCTCTCTCTCTATCCCTGTTTCTCTCTCTCTCTCTATCCCTATTTCTCTCTCTCTCTCTATCCCTATTTCTCTCTCTCTCTCTATCCCTATTTCTCTCTCTCTCTCTATCCCTATTTCTCTCTCTCTCTCTCCCTTACTCCCTCACTGTCCGTATTTCTCTCTCTCTCTCTCTTACTCTCTTTTTCCCTATTTCTCCCTCTTTCTCACTCTCACTGACTCTCTCTCCATCCCTATTTCTCTGTCTCTCCCTCTTACTCTCTTTCGATCCCTATTTCTCTCTCTCTCTCTATCCCTATTTCTCTCTCTCTCTCTTTCTCTCTATCCCTATTTCTCTCTCTCTCTTACTCTCTCTCTATCCCTGTATCTCTCTCTATCCCTATTTCTCTCTCTCTCTTACTCTCTCTCTATCCCTGTATCTCTCTCTCTCTATCCCTATTTCTCTCTCTCTCTATCCCTATTTCTCTCTCTCTCTATCCCTATTTCTCTCTCTCTCTTACTCTCTCTATCCCTATTTCTCTTTCTCTCTATCCCTGTTTCTCTCTCTCTCTATCCCTGTTTCTCTCTCTCTCTATCCCTGTTTCTCTCTCTCTCTATCCCTGTCTCTCTCTCTATCCCGATTTCTCTCTCTCTATCCCGATTTCTCTCTCTCTCTCTCTCTATCCCTATTTCTCTCTCTCTCTCTCTCTATCCCTATTTCTCTCTCTCTCTCTCTCTATCCCTATTTCTCTCTCTCTCTCTCTCTATCCCTATTTCTCTCTCTCTCTCTCTCTATCCCTATTTCTCTCTCTCTCTCTCTCTATCCCTATTTCTCTCTCTCTCTCTCTCTATCCCTATTTCTCTCTCTCTCTCTATCCCTATTTCTCTCTCTCTCTCTATCCCTATTTCTCTCTCTCTCTCTATCCCTATTTCTCTCTCTCTCTCTCTTTCTCTCTATCCCTATTTCTCTCTCTCTCTTTCTCTCTCTCTCTATCCCTATTTCTCTCTCTCTCTCTCTTTCTCTCTATCCCTATTTCTCTCTCTCTCTCTCTCTTTCTCTCTCTCTCTATCCCTGTTTCTCTCTCTCTCTCTCTCTCTCTCTCTTTCTCTCTCTCTCTATCCCTGTTTCTCTCTCTCTCTCTCTCTCTCTCTTTCTCTCTATCCCTATTTCTTTCTCTCTCTCTCTTACTCTCTATCTGTATTTCTCTCTCTTACGCTCTCTCTCTCCCTTACTCCCTCACTGTCCGTATTTCTCTCTCTCTCTCTTACTCTCTTTTTCCCTATTTCTCCCTCTTTCTCACTCTCACTGACTCTCTCTCTATCCCTATTTCTCTCTCTCTCTTACTTTCTCTCTATCCCTATTTCTCTCTCTTTCTCTCTGACTCTCTACCCCTATTTCTCTCTCTCTCTCTTACTCTCTATCCCTATTTCTCTCTCTCTCTCTATCCCTATTTCACCCTCTCTCTCTCTATCCCTAATTCTCTCTCTATCCATAATTCTCTCTCTCTCTTACTCTCTCTCTCTCCCTATTTCTCTCTCTCTCTCTCTTACTCTCTCTCTATCCCTATTTCTCTCCCTCTCTTACTCTCTCTCTATCCCTATTTCACTGTCTCTCGCTTACTCTCTCTCTCTATCCCTATTTCACTGTCTCTCGCTTACTCTCTCTCTCTATCCCTATTTCTCTCTCTCTCTCTCTTACTCTCTCTCTATCCCTATTTCTCTCTCTCTCTTACTCTCTCTCTATCCCTATCTCTCTCTTACTCTCTCTCTATCCCTATTTCTCTCTCTCTCTCTCTATCCCTATTTCTCTCTCTCTCTTACTCTCTCTATCCGTATTTCTCTCTCTTCCTCTCTCTCTATCCCTATTTCTCTCTATCTCTCTCTATCCCTATTTCTCTCTCTCATTCTCTCTCTATCCCTATTTCTCTCTCTATCCCTATTTCTCTCTATATCCCTATTTCTCTCTCTTCCTCTCTCTCTATCCCTATTTCTCTCTATCTCTCTCTATCCCTATTTCTCTCTCTCTCTTACTCTCTCTATCCCTATTTCTCTCTCTCATTCTCTCTCTATCCCTATTTCTCTCTCTCATTCTCTCTCTATCCCTATTTCTCTCTCTTCCTCTCTCTCTATCCCTATTTCTCTCTATCTCTCTCTTTCTCTCTCTATCCCTATTTCTCTCTCTTCCTCTCTCTCTATCCCTATTTCTCTCTCTCATTCTCTCTCTATCCCTATTTCTCTCTCTTCCTCTCTCTCTATCCCTATTTCTTTCTCTCTCTCCCTTACTCTCTATCTGTATTTCTCTCTCTTACTCTCTCTCTGTCCCTATTGCTCTCTCTCTCTCCCTTACTCCCTCACTGTCCGTATTTCTCTCTCTCTCTCTCTTGTTCCCTATTTCTCCCTCTTTCTCACTCTCACTGACTCTCTCTCCATCCCTATTTCTCTGTCTCTCCCTCTTACTCTCTTTCGATCCCTATTTCTCTCTCTCTCTCTATCCCTATTTCTCTCTCTCTCTCTCTATCCCCTATTTCTCTCTCTCTCTCTTTCTCTCTATCCCTATTTCTCTCTCTATCCCTATTTCTCTTTCTCTCTATCCCTATTTCTCTCTCTCTCTATCCCTGTTTCTCTTTCTCTCTATCCCTATTTCTCTCTCTCTCTATCCCTATTTCTCTCTCTCTCTATCCCTGTTTCTCTCTCTCTCTATCCCTGTTTCTCTCTCTCTCTATCCCTGTTTCTCTCTCTCTCTCTATCCCTGTTTCTCTCTCTCTCTCTATCCCTGTTTCTCTCTCTCTATATCCCTGTTTCTCTCTCTCTCTCTCTTACTCTCTATCTGTATTTCTCTCTCTTACTCTCCCTCTGTCCCTATTGCTCTCTCTCTCTCCCTTACTCCCTCACTGTCCGTATTTCTCTCTCTCTCTTACTCTCTTTTTCCCTTTTTCTCCCTCTTTCTCTCTCACTGACTCTCTCTCTATCCCTATTTCTCTGTCTCTCCCTCTTACTCTCTTTCGATCCCTATTTCTCTCTCTCTATCCCTGCTTCTCTCTCTCTCTCTCTCTCTCTCTCTATTTCTCTCTATCCCTATTTCTCTCTCTCTCTCTTACTCTCTATCCCTATTTCTCTCTCTCTCTCTTACTCTCTCTCTATCCCTGTATCTCTCTCTATCCCTATTTCTCTCTCTATCCCTATTTCTCTCTCTCTCTCTCTTACTCTCTCTCTATCCCTGTATCTCTCTCTCTCTATCCCTGTTTCTCTCTCTCTCTATCCCTGTTTCTCTCTCTCTCTATCCCTGTTTCTCTCTCTCTCTATCCCTGTTTCTCTCTCTCTCTATCCCTGTTTCTCTCTCTCTATATCCCTGTTTCTCTCTCTCTCTATCCCTGTTTCTCTCTCTCTCTATCCCTGTTTCTCTCTCTCTCTCTATCCCTGTTTCTCTCTCTCTATATCCCTGTTTCTCTCTCTCTATATCCCTGTTTCTCTCTCTCTCTCTCTTACTCTCTATCTGTATTTCTCTCTCTTACTCTCCCTCTGTCCCTATTGCTCTCTCTCTCTCCCTTACTCCCTCACTGTCCGTATTTCTCTCTCTCTCTTACTCTCTTTTTCCCTTTTTCTCCCTCTTTCTCTCTCACTGACTCTCTCTCTATCCCTATTTCTCTGTCTCTCCCTCTTACTCTCTTTCGATCCCTATTTCTCTCTCTCTATCCCTGCTTCTCTCTCTCTATCCCTATTTCTCTCTCTCTATCCCTATTTCTCTCTCTCTCTCTCTCTCTCTCTATTTCTCTCTATCCCTATTTCTCTCTCTCTCTCTTACTCTCTATCCCTATTTCTCTCTCTCTCTTACTCTCTCTCTATCCCTGTATCTCTCTCTATCCCTATTCTCTCTCTCTCTCTCTTACTCTCTCTCTATCCCTGTATCTCTCTCTAATCCCTATTTCTCTCTCTCTCTCCCTTACTCTCTCTCTATCCCTATTTCTCTCTCTCTCTTACTCTCTCTCTATCCCTGTATCTCTCTCTCTCCATCCCTATTTCTCTTTCTCTCTATCCATATTTCTCTCTCTCTATCCCTATTTCTCACTCTCTCTTTCCCTATTTCTCTCTCTTTCCCTATTTCTCTCTCTCTCTTTCCCTATTTCTCTCTCTCTCTTTCCCTATTTCTCTCTCTCTCTTTCCCTATTTCTCTCTCTCTCTCTTACTCTCTCTATCCCTATTTCTCTCTCTTACTTTCTCTGTTTCTCTCTCTCTCTTACTCTCTCTCCATCCCTATTTCTCTCTCTCTATCCCTATTTCTCTCTCTCTCTTATTCTCTCCTATCCCTATTTCTCTCTCTCTCTCTCTTTCTCTCTATCCCTATTTCTCTCTCTCTCTCTTTCTCTCTCTTCCTCACCTCTCTATCCCTATTTCTTTCTCTCTCTCTCTTACTCTCTATCTGTATTTCTCTCTCTTACGCTCTCTCTCTCTCCCTTACTCCCTCACTGTCCGTATTTCTCTCTCTCTCTTACTCTCTTTTTCCCTATTTCTCCCTCTTTCTCACTCTCACTGACTCTCTCTCTCTATCCCTATTTCTCTCTCTCTCTCTTACTTTCTCTCTATCCCTATTTCTCTCTCTTTCTCTCTATCCCTATTCTCTCTCTCTCTTACTCTCTCTCTATCCCTGTTTCTCTCTCGCTCTCTCTGACTCTCTACCCCTATTTCTCTCTCTCTCTCTTACTCTCTATCCCTATTTCTCTCTCTCTCTCTATCCCTATTTCACCCTCTCTCTCTCTATCCCTAATTCTCTCTCTATCCATAATTCTCTCTCTCTCTTACTCTCTCTCTATCCATAATTCTCTCTCTCTCTCTTACTCTTTCTCTATCCCTATTTCTCTCCCTCTCTCTCTTACTCTCTCTCTATCCCTATTTCACTGTCTCTCGCTTACTCTCTCTCTCTATCCCTATTTCTCTCTCTCTCTTACTCTCTCTCTATCCCTATTTCTTCTCTCTCTCTCTCTATCCCTATTTCTCTCTCTCTCTTACTCTCTCTCTATCCCTATTTCTCTCTCTCATTCTCTCTCTATCCCTATTTCTCTCTCTCATTCTCTCTCTATCCCTATTTCTCTCTCTTCCTCTCTCTCTATCCCTATTTCTCTCTATCTCTCTCTTTCTCTCTATCCTATTTCTCTCTCTTCTTCTCTCTCTATCCCTATTTCTTTCTCTCTCTCTCTTACTCTCTATCTGTATTTCTCTCTCTTACTCTCTCTCTGTCCCAATTGCTCTCTCTCTCTCCCTTACTCCCTCACTGTCCGTATTTCTCTCTCTTCCTCTCTCTCTATCCCTATTTCTCTCTATCTCTCTCTTTCTCTCTATCCCTATTTCTCTCTCTTCTTCTCCTCTCTATCCCTATTTCTTCTCTCTCTCTCTTACTCTCTATCTGTATTTCTCTCTCTTACTCTCTCTCTGTCCCAATTGCTCTCTCTCTCTCTCCCTTACTCCCTCACTGTCCGTATTTCTCTCTCTCTCTCTTACTCTCTTTTTCCCTATTTCTCCCTCTTTCTCACTCTCACTGACTCTCTCTCCATCCCTATTTCTCTGTCTCTCCCTCTTACTCTCTTTCGATCCCTATTTCTCTCTCTCTCTCTATCCCTATTTCTCTCTCTCTCTCTTTCTCTCTATCCCTATTTCTCTTCTATCCCTATTTCTCTCTCTCTCTTACTCTCTCTCTATCCCTGTATCTCTCTCTCTCTATCCCTATTTCTCTCTCTCTCTATCCCTATTTCTCTCTCTCTCTATCCCTATTTCTCTCTCTCTCTATCCTATTTCTCTCTCTCTCTTACTCTCTCTCTCTATCCCTATTTCTCTCTCTCTCTTACTCTCTCTCTATCCCTGCTTCTCTCTCTCTCTCTCTCTCTCTTACTCTCTATCCCTATTTCTCTCTCTCACTCTATCCCTATTTCACCCTCTCTCTCTCTATCCCTAATTCTCTCTCTTTCTATCCATAATTCTCTCTCTCTCTTACTCTCTCTCTATCCCTATTTCTCTCTCTTACACTCTCTCAATCCCTATTTCTCTCTCTCTCTCTATCCCTATTCTCTCTCTCTCTCTCTTACTATCCCTCTCTCTATCCCTATTTCTCTCACTCTCTATCCATAATTCTCTCTCTCTCTCTTACTCTTTCTCTATCCCTATTTCTCCCTCTCTTACTCTCTCTCTATCCCTATTCACTGTCTCTCTCTCTCGATCCCTATTTCTCTCTCTATCCCTGCTTCTCTCTCTCTATCCCTGCTTCTCTCTCTCTATCTCTCTCTCTCTCTATCCCTATTTTCTCTCTCTCTCTATCCCTATTTCTCTCTCTCTCTATCCCTATTTCTCTCTCTCTATCCCTATTTCTCTCTCTCTCTTACTCTCTCTCTATCCCTGTATCTCTCTCTATCCCTATTTCTCTCTCTCTCTCTCTTACTCTCTCTCTATCCCTATTTTTCTCTCTCTCTCTTACTCTCTCTCTATCCCTGTATCTCTCTCTCTCCATCCCTATTTCTCTTTCTCTCTATCCCTATTTCTCTCTCTCTATCCCTATTTCTCTCTCTCTATCCCTATTTCTCACTCTCTCTTTCCTATTTCTCACTCTCTCTTTCCCTATTTCTCACTCTCTCTTACTCTCTCTCTATCCCTATTCTCTCTCTCTCTTACTCTCTCTCTATCCCTGTTTCTCTCTCTCTCTCTATCCCTATTTCACCCTCTCTCTCTCTATCCCTAATTCTCTCTCTATCCATAATTCTCTCTCTATCCATAATTCTCTCTCTCTCTCCCTATTTCTCTCTCTCTCTCTCTTACTCTCTCTCTATCCATAATTCTCTCTCTCTCTCTCTTACTCTCTCTCTATCCCTATTTCACTGTCTCTCGCTTACTCTCTCTCTATCCCTATTTCTCTCTCTCATTCTCTCTCTATCCCTATTTCTCTCTCTTCCTCTCTCTCTATCCCTATTTCTCTCTCTCTATCCCTATTTCTCTCTATCTCTCTCTTTCTCTCTATCTGTATTTCTCTCTCTTACTCTCTCTCTGTCCCTATTGCTCTCTCTCTCTCTCCCTTACTCCCTCACTGTCCGTATTTCTCTCTCTCTCTCTTACTCTCTTTTTCCCTATTTCTCCCTCTCACTGACTCTCTCTCCATCCCTATTTCTCTGTCTCTCCCTCTTACTCTCTTTCGATCCCTATTTCTCTCTCTCTCTCTATCCCTATTTCTCTCTCTCTCTCTCTATCCCTATTTCTCTCTCTCTCTCTCTTTCTCTCTATCTGTATTTCTCTCTCTTACTCTCTCTCTGTCCCTATTGCTCTCTCTCTCTCTCCCTTACTCCCTCACTGTCCGTATTTCTCTCTCTCTCTCTCTTACTCTCTTTTTCCCTATTTCTCCCTCTCACTGACTCTCTCTCCATCCCTATTTCTCTGTCTCTCCCTCTGACTCTCTTTCGATCCCTATTTCTCTCTCTCTCTCTATCCCTATTTCTCTCTCTCTCTATTTCTCTCTATCCCTATTTCTCTCTCTCTCTCTTTCTCTCTATCCCTATTTCTCTCTCTATCCCTATTTCTCTCTCTCTCTTACTCTCTCTCTATCCCTGTATCTCTCACTCTCTATCCATATTTCTCTCACTCTCTCTCTCTTACTCTCTCTCTATCCCTATTTCTCTCTCTCTCTCTCTCTTACTCTCTCTCTATCCCTATTTCTCTCTCTCTCTCTTTCTCTCTATCCCTATTTCTCTCTCTCTCTCTCTCTTACTCTCCCTCACTCTATCCCTATTTCTGTCTCTCTCTCTCTCTTACTCTCTCTCTATCCCTATTTCTCTCACTCTCTATCCATAATTCTCTCTCTCTCTCACTCTTTCTCTATCCCTATTTCTCTCTCTCTCTCTCTCTTACTCTCTCTCTCTATCCCTATTTCACTGTCTCTCTCTTACTCTCTCTCTCTCCCTATTTTTCTCTCTCTCTCACTTACTCTCTCTCTCTCCCTATTTCTCACACTCTCTCGATCCATAATTCTCTCTCTCTCTCTTACTCTTTCTCTATCCCTGTTTCTCTCTCTCTCTCTATCCCTATTTCTCTCTCTCTCTATTTCTCTCTATCCCTATTTCTCTCTCTCTCTCTTTCTCTCTATCCCTATTTCTCTCTCTATCCCTATTTCTCTCTCTCTCTTACTCTCTCTCTATCCCTGTATCTCTCTCTCTCTATCCCTATTTCTCTCTCTCTCTCTGTTACTCTCTCTCTATCCCTATTTCTCTCTCTCTCTTACTCTCTATCCCTGTATCTCTCTCTCTCTATCCCTATTTCTCTCTCTCTATCCCTGTTTCTCTCTCTCTCTATCCCTGTTTCTCTCTCTCTCTATCACTCTCTCTATCCCTATTTCTCTCTCTTACTTTCTCTGTTTCTCTCTCTCTCTTACTCTCTATCCCTATTTCTCTCTCTCTCTCTCTTTCTCTCTATCCCTATTTCTCTCTCTCTCTCTTTCTCTCTCTCTCTATCCCTGTTTCTCTCTCTCTCTTACTCTCTCTATCCCTATTTCTCTCTCTTACTTTCTCTGTTTCTCTCTCTCTCTTACTCTCTCTCTATCCCTATTTCTCTCTCTCTCTCTCTATCCCTATTTCTCTCTCTCTCTCTCTATCCCTATTTCTCTCTCTCTCTCTCTATCCCTATTTCTCTCTCTCTCTCTCTATCCCTATTTCTCTCTCTCTCTCTCTATCCCTATTTCTCTCTCTCTCTCTCTCTTACTCTCTTTTTCCCTATTTCTCCCTCTTTCTCACTCTCACTGACTATCTCTCTGTCCCTATTTCTCTGTCTCTCCCTTTTACTCTCTTTCGATCCCTATTTCTCTCTCTCTATCCCTATTTCTCTCTCTCTCTCTCTTTCTCTCTCTCTCTCTTTCTCTCTCATTCTCTCTCTATCCCTATTTCTCTCTCTTCCTCTCTCTCTATCCCTATTTCTTTCTCTCTCTCTCTTACTCCCTCACTGTCCGTATTTCTCTCTCTCTCTCTCTCTTGCTCTCTTTTTCCCTATTTCTCCCTCTTTCTCACTCTCACTGACTCTCTCTCTATCCCTATTTCTCTGTCTCTCCCTCTTACTCTCTTTCGATCCCTATTTCTCTCTCTCTATCCCTATTTCTCTCTCTCTCTATCCCTGCTTCTCTCTCTCTCTATCCCTGTTTCTCTCTCTCTCTATCCCTGTTTCTCTCTCTCTCTCTCTGACTCTCTACCCCTATTTCTCTCTCTCTCTCTTACTCTCTATCCCTATTTCTCTCTCTCACTCTATCCCTATTTCACCCTCTCTCTCTCTATCCCTAATTCTCTCTCTTTCTATCCATAATTCTCTCTCTCTCTTACTCTCTCTCTATCCCTATTTCTCTCTCTTACACTCTCTCTATCCCTATTTCTCTCTCTCTCTCTTACTCTCTCTCTATCCCTATTTCTCTCTCTCTCTCTTGCTATCCCTCTCTCTATCCCTATTTCTCTCTCTCTCTCTTACTCTCTCTATCCCTATTTCTCTCACTCTCTATCCATAATTCTCTCTCTCTCTCTTACTCTTTCTCTATCCCTATTTCTCTCTCTCTTACTCTCTCTCTATCCCTATTTCACTGTCTCTCTCATTCTCTCTCTATCCCTATTTCTCTCTCTTCCTCTCTATCCCTATTTCTCTCTCTATCCCTATTTCTCTCTCTCTCTCTCTCTCTCTTTCTCTCTATCCCTATTTCTCTCTCTCTCTTTCTCTCTATCCCTATTTCTCTCTCTCTCTCTCTCTCTATCCCTATTTCTCTCTCTCATTCTCTCTCTATCCCTATTTCTCTCTCTCTCTTTCTCTCTATCCCTATTTCTCTCTCTCTCTCTCTCTCTATCCCTATTTCTCTCTCTCATTCTCTCTCTATCCCTATTTCTCTCTCTTCCTCTCTCTCTATCCCTATTTCTCTCACTCTCTCTATCCCTATTTCTCTCACTCTCTCTATCCCTATTTCTCTCACTCTCTATCCATATTTCTCACTCTCTATCCATATTTCTCTCACTCTCTCTCTCTTACTCTCTCTCTATCCCTATTTCTCTCTCTCTCTCTCTCTCTCTTTCTCTCTATCCCTATTTCTCTCTCTCTCTCACTCTCCCTCACTCTATCCCTATTTCTGTCTCTCTCTCTCTTACTCTCTCTCTATCCCTATTTCTCTCACTCTCTATCCATAATTCTCTCTCTCTCTTACTCTCTCTCTATCCCTATTTCTCTCTCACACTCTTACTCTCTATCCCAATTTCTCTCTCTCTATCCATAATTCTCTCTCTCTATCTTACTCTTTCTCTATCCCTGTTTCTCTCTCTCTCTTACTCTCTCTCTCTCTATCCCTATTTCTCTCTCTCTCTTTCTCTCTATCCCTATTTCTCTCTCATTCTCTCTCTGTCCCTATTTCTCTCTATCCCTATTTCTTTCTCTCTCTCTCTTACTCTCTATCTGTATTTCTCACTCTCTTACTCTCTCTCTGTCCCTGTTGCTCTCTCTCTCTCTCTCTTACTCCCTCACTGTCCGTATTTCTCTCTCTCTCTCTCTCTTACTCTCTTTTTCCCTATTTCTCCCTCTTTCTCACTCTCACTGACTCTCTCTCTATCCCTATTTCTCTCTCTCTTACTCTCTCTCTATCCCTGTTTCTCTCTCGCTCTCTCTGACTCTCTACCCCTATTTCTCTCTCTCTCTCTTACTCTCTATCCCTATTTCTCTCTCTCTCTTACTTTCTCTCTATCCCTATTTCTCTCTCTTTCTCTCTATCCCTATTTCTCTCTCTCTTACTCTCTCTCTATCCCTGTTTCTCTCTCGCTCTCTCTGACTCTCTACCCCTATTTCTCTCTCTCTCTCTTACTCTCTATCCCTATTGCTCTCTCTCTCTCTCACTCTATCCCTATTTCACCCTCTCTCTCTCTATCCCTAATTCTCTCTCTTTCGATCCATAATTCTCTCTCTCTCTTACTCTCTCTCTATCCCCATTTCTCTCTCTTACACTCTCTCTATCCCTATTTCTCTCTCTCTCTCTCTTACTCTCCCTCTCTCTATCCCTATTTCTCTCTCTCTCTCTTACTCTCTATCCCTATTTCTCTCACTCTCTATCCATAATTCTCTCTCTCTCTCTTACTCTTTATCCCTATTTCTCTCACTCTCTCTCTATCCCTATTTCACTGTCTCTCTCTTACTCTCTCTCTCTCTATCCCTATTTCTCTATCTCTCTTACTCTCTCTCTATCCCTATTTCTCTCTCTCATTCTCTCTCTATCCCTATTTCTCTCTCTCATTCTCTCTCTATCCCTATTTCTCTCTCTTCCTCTCTCTCTATCCCTATTTCTCTCTCTCTCTTTCTCTCTCTCATTCTCTATCCCTATTTCTCTCTCTTCCTCTCTCTCTATCCCTATTTCTTTCTCTCTCTCTCTTACTCTCTATCTGTATTTCTCTCTCTTACTCTCCCTCTGTCCCTATTGCTCTCTCTCTCTCCCTTACTCCCTCACTGTCCGTATTTCTCTCTCTCTCTCTTACTCTCTTTTTCCCTATTTCTCCCTCTTTCTCACTCTCACTGACTCTCTCTCTATCCCTATTTCTCTGTCTCTCCCTCTTACTCTCTTTCGATCCCTATTTCTCTCTCTCTATCCCTATTTCTCTCTCTCTATCTCTCTCTATCCCTATTTCTCTCTCTCTCTCTATTTCTCTCTATCCCTATTTCTCTCTCTCTCTCTTACTCTCTATCCCTATTTCTCTCTCTCTATCCCTATTTCTCTCTCTCTATCCCTATTTCTCTCTCTCTCTCTTACTCTCTCTCTATCCCTATTTCTCTCTCTCTCTTACTCTCTCTCTATCCCTATTTCTCTCTCTCCATCCCTATTTCTCTTTCTCTCTATCCCTATTTCTCTCTCTCTTTCCCTATTTCTCTCTCTCTTTCCCTATTTCTCTCTCTCTCTTTCCCTATTTCTCTCTCTCTCTTTCCCTATTTCTCTCTCTCTCTTTCCCTATTTCTCTCTCTCTCTCTCTTACTCTATCCCTATTTCTCTCTCTCTCTTACTCTCTCTCTATCCCTATTTCTCTATCTCTCTCTCTCGATCCCTATTTCTCTCTCTCTCTTTCTCTCTAACCCTATTTCTCTCTATCTCTCTCTCTTACTCTCTCTATCCCTATTTCTCTCTCTCATTCTCTCTCTATCCCTATTTCTCTCTCTTCCTCTCTATCCCTATTTCTCTCTCTTCCTCTCTATCCCTATTTCTCTCTCTCATTCTCTCTCTATCCCTATTTCTCTCTCTTCCTCTCTATCCCTATTTCTCTCTATCTCTCTCTCTTACTCTCTCTATCCCTATTTCTCTCTCTTCCTCTCTATCCCTATTTCTCTCTCTCATTCTCTCTCTATCCCTATTTCTCTCTCTTCCTCTCTATCCCTATTTCTCTCTCTTCCTCTCTCTCTTACTCTCTCTATCCCTATTTCTCTCTCTCTCTCTTTCTCTATTTCTCTCTCATTCTCTCTCTCTCCCTATTTCTCTCTCTTCCACTCTCTCTATCCCTATTTCTCTCACTCTCTCTATCCCTATTTCTCTCACTCTCTCTATCCCTATTTCTCTCACTCTCTCTATCCCTATTTCTCTCACTCTCTCTATCCCTATTTCTCTCACTCTCTATCCATATTTCTCTCACTCTCTATCCATATTTCTCTCACTCTCTCTCTCTTACTCTCTCTCTATCCCTATTTCTCTCTCTCTCTCTCTCTTACTCTCTCTCTATCCCTATTTCTCTCTCTCTCTCTTTCTCTCTATCCCTATTTCTCTCTCTCTCTCTCTCTTACTCTCCCTCACTCTATCCCTATTTCTGTCTCTCTCTCTCTCTTACTCTCTCTCTATCCCTATTTCTCTCACTCTCTATCCATAATTCTCTCTCTCTCTCACTCTTTCTCTATCCCTATTTCTCTCTCTCTCTCTTACTCTCTCTCTCTCCCTATTTTTCTCTCTCTCTCACTTACTCTCTCTCTCTCCCTATTTCTCACACTCTCTCGATCCATAATTCTCTCTCTCTCTCTTACTCTTTCTCTATCCCTGTTTCTCTCTCTCTCTCTATCCCTATTTCTCTCTCTCTCTATTTCTCTCTATCCCTATTTCTCTCTCTCTCTCTTTCTCTCTATCCCTATTTCTCTCTCTATCCCTATTTCTCTCTCTCTCTTACTCTCTCTCTATCCCTGTATCTCTCTCTCTCTATCCCTATTTCTCTCTCTCTCTCTGTTACTCTCTCTCTATCCCTATTTCTCTCTCTCTCTTACTCTCTATCCCTGTATCTCTCTCTCTCTATCCCTATTTCTCTCTCTCTATCCCTGTTTCTCTCTCTCTCTATCCCTGTTTCTCTCTCTCTCTATCACTCTCTCTATCCCTATTTCTCTCTCTTACTTTCTCTGTTTCTCTCTCTCTCTTACTCTCTATCCCTATTTCTCTCTCTCTCTCTCTTTCTCTCTATCCCTATTTCTCTCTCTCTCTCTTTCTCTCTCTCTCTATCCCTGTTTCTCTCTCTCTCTTACTCTCTCTATCCCTATTTCTCTCTCTTACTTTCTCTGTTTCTCTCTCTCTCTTACTCTCTCTCTATCCCTATTTCTCTCTCTCTCTCTCTATCCCTATTTCTCTCTCTCTCTCTCTATCCCTATTTCTCTCTCTCTCTCTCTATCCCTATTTCTCTCTCTCTCTCTCTATCCCTATTTCTCTCTCTCTCTCTCTATCCCTATTTCTCTCTCTCTCTCTCTCTTACTCTCTTTTTCCCTATTTCTCCCTCTTTCTCACTCTCACTGACTATCTCTCTGTCCCTATTTCTCTGTCTCTCCCTTTTACTCTCTTTCGATCCCTATTTCTCTCTCTCTATCCCTATTTCTCTCTCTCTCTCTCTTTCTCTCTCTCTCTCTTTCTCTCTCATTCTCTCTCTATCCCTATTTCTCTCTCTTCCTCTCTCTCTATCCCTATTTCTTTCTCTCTCTCTCTTACTCCCTCACTGTCCGTATTTCTCTCTCTCTCTCTCTCTTGCTCTCTTTTTCCCTATTTCTCCCTCTTTCTCACTCTCACTGACTCTCTCTCTATCCCTATTTCTCTGTCTCTCCCTCTTACTCTCTTTCGATCCCTATTTCTCTCTCTCTATCCCTATTTCTCTCTCTCTCTATCCCTGCTTCTCTCTCTCTCTATCCCTGTTTCTCTCTCTCTCTATCCCTGTTTCTCTCTCTCTCTCTCTGACTCTCTACCCCTATTTCTCTCTCTCTCTCTTACTCTCTATCCCTATTTCTCTCTCTCACTCTATCCCTATTTCACCCTCTCTCTCTCTATCCCTAATTCTCTCTCTTTCTATCCATAATTCTCTCTCTCTCTTACTCTCTCTCTATCCCTATTTCTCTCTCTTACACTCTCTCTATCCCTATTTCTCTCTCTCTCTCTTACTCTCTCTCTATCCCTATTTCTCTCTCTCTCTCTTGCTATCCCTCTCTCTATCCCTATTTCTCTCTCTCTCTCTTACTCTCTCTATCCCTATTTCTCTCACTCTCTATCCATAATTCTCTCTCTCTCTCTTACTCTTTCTCTATCCCTATTTCTCTCTCTCTTACTCTCTCTCTATCCCTATTTCACTGTCTCTCTCATTCTCTCTCTATCCCTATTTCTCTCTCTTCCTCTCTATCCCTATTTCTCTCTCTATCCCTATTTCTCTCTCTCTCTCTCTCTCTCTTTCTCTCTATCCCTATTTCTCTCTCTCTCTCTTTCTCTCTATCCCTATTTCTCTCTCTCTCTCTCTCTCTATCCCTATTTCTCTCTCTCATTCTCTCTCTATCCCTATTTCTCTCTCTTCCTCTCTCTCTATCCCTATTTCTCTCACTCTCTCTATCCCTATTTCTCTCACTCTCTATCCATATTTCTCACTCTCTATCCATATTTCTCACTCTCTATCCATATTTCTCTCACTCTCTCTCTCTTACTCTCTCTCTATCCCTATTTCTCTCTCTCTCTCTCTCTCTCTTTCTCTCTATCCCTATTTCTCTCTCTCTCTCACTCTCCCTCACTCTATCCCTATTTCTGTCTCTCTCTCTCTATCCCTATTTCTCTCACTCTCTATCCATAATTCTCTCTCTCTCTTACTCTCTCTCTATCCCTATTTCTCTCTCACACTCTTACTCTCTATCCCAATTTCTCTCTCTCTATCCATAATTCTCTCTCTCTATCTTACTCTTTCTCTATCCCTGTTTCTCTCTCTCTCTTACTCTCTCTCTCTCTATCCCTATTTCTCTCTCTCTCTTTCTCTCTATCCCTATTTCTCTCTCATTCTCTCTCTGTCCCTATTTCTCTCTATCCCTATTTCTTTCTCTCTCTCTCTTACTCTCTATCTGTATTTCTCACTCTCTTACTCTCTCTCTGTCCCTGTTGCTCTCTCTCTCTCTCTCTTACTCCCTCACTGTCCGTATTTCTCTCTCTCTCTCTCTCTTACTCTCTTTTTCCCTATTTCTCCCTCTTTCTCACTCTCACTGACTCTCTCTCTATCCCTATTTCTCTCTCTCTTACTCTCTCTCTATCCCTGTTTCTCTCTCGCTCTCTCTGACTCTCTACCCCTATTTCTCTCTCTCTCTCTTACTCTCTATCCCTATTTCTCTCTCTCTCTTACTTTCTCTCTATCCCTATTTCTCTCTCTTTCTCTCTATCCCTATTTCTCTCTCTCTTACTCTCTCTCTATCCCTGTTTCTCTCTCGCTCTCTCTGACTCTCTACCCCTATTTCTCTCTCTCTCTCTTACTCTCTATCCCTATTGCTCTCTCTCTCTCTCACTCTATCCCTATTTCACCCTCTCTCTCTCTATCCCTAATTCTCTCTCTTTCGATCCATAATTCTCTCTCTCTCTTACTCTCTCTCTATCCCCATTTCTCTCTCTTACACTCTCTCTATCCCTATTTCTCTCTCTCTCTCTCTTACTCTCCCTCTCTCTATCCCTATTTCTCTCTCTCTCTCTTACTCTCTATCCCTATTTCTCTCACTCTCTATCCATAATTCTCTCTCTCTCTCTTACTCTTTATCCCTATTTCTCTCACTCTCTCTCTATCCCTATTTCACTGTCTCTCTCTTACTCTCTCTCTCTCTATCCCTATTTCTCTATCTCTCTTACTCTCTCTCTATCCCTATTTCTCTCTCTCATTCTCTCTCTATCCCTATTTCTCTCTCTCATTCTCTCTCTATCCCTATTTCTCTCTCTTCCTCTCTCTCTATCCCTATTTCTCTCTCTCTCTTTCTCTCTCTCATTCTCTATCCCTATTTCTCTCTCTTCCTCTCTCTCTATCCCTATTTCTTTCTCTCTCTCTCTTACTCTCTATCTGTATTTCTCTCTCTTACTCTCCCTCTGTCCCTATTGCTCTCTCTCTCTCCCTTACTCCCTCACTGTCCGTATTTCTCTCTCTCTCTCTTACTCTCTTTTTCCCTATTTCTCCCTCTTTCTCACTCTCACTGACTCTCTCTCTATCCCTATTTCTCTGTCTCTCCCTCTTACTCTCTTTCGATCCCTATTTCTCTCTCTCTATCCCTATTTCTCTCTCTCTATCTCTATCCCTATTTCTCTCTCTCTCTCTCTCTATTTCTCTCTATCCCTATTTCTCTCTCTCTCTCTTACTCTCTATCCCTATTTCTCTCTCTCTATCCCTATTTCTCTCTCTCTATCCCTATTTCTCTCTCTCTCTCTTACTCTCTCTCTATCCCTATTTCTCTCTCTCTCTTACTCTCTCTCTATCCCTATTTCTCTCTCTCCATCCCTATTTCTCTTTCTCTCTATCCCTATTTCTCTCTCTCTTTCCCTATTTCTCTCTCTCTTTCCCTATTTCTCTCTCTCTCTTTCCCTATTTCTCTCTCTCTCTTTCCCTATTTCTCTCTCTCTCTTTCCCTATTTCTCTCTCTCTCTTTCCCTATTTCTCTCTCTCTCTCTCTTACTCTATCCCTATTTCTCTCTCTTACTTTCTCTGTTTCTCTCTCTCTCTTACTCTCTCTCTATCCCTATTTCTCTATCTCTCTCTCTCGATCCCTATTTCTCTCTCTCTCTTTCTCTCTAACCCTATTTCTCTCTATCTCTCTCTCTTACTCTCTCTCTATCCCTATTTCTCTCTCTCATTCTCTCTCTATCCCTATTTCTCTCTCTTCCTCTCTATCCCTATTTCTCTCTCTTCCTCTCTATCCCTATTTCTCTCTCTCATTCTCTCTCTATCCCTATTTCTCTCTCTTCCTCTCTATCCCTATTTCTCTCTCTTCCTCTCTATCCCTATTTCTCTCTATCTCTCTCTCTTACTCTCTCTATCCCTATTTCTCTCTCTTCCTCTCTATCCCTATTTCTCTCTCTCATTCTCTCTCTATCCCTATTTCTCTCTCTTCCTCTCTATCCCTATTTCTCTCTCTTCCTCTCTCTCTTACTCTCTCTATCCCTATTTCTCTCTCTCTCTCTTTCTCTATTTCTCTCTCATTCTCTCTCTCTCCCTATTTCTCTCTCTTCCACTCTCTCTATCCCTATTTCTCTCACTCTCTCTATCCCTATTTCTCTCACTCTCTCTATCCCTATTTCTCTCACTCTCTCTATCCCTATTTCTCTCACTCTCTCTATCCCTATTTCTCTCACTCTCTATCCATATTTCTCTCACTCTCTATCCATATTTCTCTCACTCTCTCTCTCTTACTCTCTCTCTATCCCTATTTCTCTCTCTCTCTCTCTCTTACTCTCTCTCTATCCCTATTTCTCTCTCTCTCTCTTTCTCTCTATCCCTATTTCTCTCTCTCTCTCTCTCTTACTCTCCCTCACTCTATCCCTATTTCTGTCTCTCTCTCTCTCTTACTCTCTCTCTATCCCTATTTCTCTCACTCTCTATCCATAATTCTCTCTCTCTCTCACTCTTTCTCTATCCCTATTTCTCTCTCTCTCTCTCTCTTACTCTCTCTCTCTATCCCTATTTCACTGTCTCTCTCTTACTCTCTCTCTCTCCCTATTTTTCTCTCTCTCTCACTTACTCTCTCTCTCTCCCTATTTCTCACACTCTCTCGATCCATAATTCTCTCTCTCTCTCTTACTCTTTCTCTATCCCTGTTTCTCTCTCTCTCTCTCTTACTCTCTCTCTCTCTCTCCCTATTTCTCTCTCTCTCTCTCTTTCTCTCTATCCCTATTTCTCTCTCTCTCTCTATCCCTATTTCTCTCTCTCTCTCTCTTTCTCTCTATCCCTATTTCTCTCTCTCTCTCTATCCCTATTTCTCTCTCTCTCTCTCTTTCTCTCTCTATCCCTATTTCTCTCTCATTCTCTCTCTGTCCCTATTTCTCTCTATCCCTATTTCTTTCTCTCTCTCTCTTACTCTCTCTCTATCCCTATTTCTCTCACTCTCTATCCCTATTTCTCTCACTCTCTATCCCTATTTCTCTCTCATTCTCTCTCTATCCCTATTTCTCTCTCTCTCTCTTACTCTCTCTCTATCCCTATTTCTCTCACTCTCTATCCATAATTCTCTCTCTCTCTCTCACTCTATCCCTATTTCTCTCTCTTTCTCTCTATCCCTATTTCTCTCTCTCTTACTCTCTCTCTATCCCTGTTTCTCTCTCGCTCTCTCTGACTCTCTACCCCTATTTCTCTCTCTCTCTCTTACTCTCTATCCCTATTGCTCTCTCTCTCACTCTATCCCTATTTCACCCTCTCTCTCTCTATCCCTAATTCTCTCTCTTTCGATCCATAATTCTCTCTCTCTCTTACTCTCTCTCTATCCCCATTTCTCTCTCTTACACTCTCTCTATCCCTATTTCACTGTCTCTCTCTTACTCTCTCTCTCTATCCCTATTTCTCTATCTCTCTTACTCTCTCTCTATCCCTATTTCTCTCTCTCATTCTCTCTCTATCCCTATTTCTCTCTCTCATTCTCTCTCTATCCCTATTTCTCTCTCTTCCTCTCTCTCTATCCCTATTTCTCTCTCTCTCTTTCTCTATCCCTATTTCTCTCTCTTCCTCTCTCTCTATCCCTATTTCTCTCTCTCTCTCTCTCTCTCTCTCATTCTCTATCCCTATTTCTCTCTCTTCCTCTCTCTCTATCCCTATTTCTTTCTCTCTCTCTCTTACTCTCTATCTGTATTTCTCTCTCTTACTCTCCCTCTGTCCCCATTGCTCTCTCTCTCTCCCTTACTCCCTCACTGTCCGTATTTCTCTCTCTCTCTCTTACTCTCTTTTTCCCTATTTCTCCCTCTTTCTCACTCTCACTGACTCTCTCTCTATCCCTATTTCTCTGTCTCTCCCTCTTACTCTCTTTCGATCCCTATTTCTCTCTCTCTATCTCTGCTTCTCTCTCTCTATCCCTATTTCTCTCTCTCTCTCTCTCTCTATTTCTCTCTATCCCTATTTCTCTCTCTCTCTCTTACTCTCTATCCCTATTTCTCTCTCTCTATCCCTATTTCTCTCTCTCTATCCCTATTTCTCTCTCTCTCTCTTACTCTCTATCCCTATTTCTCTCTCTCTATCCCTATTTCTCTCTCTTACTCTCTCTCTATCCCTATTTCTCTCTCTCTATCCCTATTTCTCTCTCTCTCTATCCCTATTTCTCTCTCTCTCTATCCCTATTTCTCTCTCTCTTTCCCTATTTCTCTCTCTCTCTTTCCCTATTTCTCTCTCTCTCTTTCCCTATTTCTCTCTCTCTCTTTCCCTATTTCTCTCTCTCTCTTTCCCTATTTCTCTCTCTCTCTCTCTCTTACTCTATCCCTATTTCTCTCTCTTACTTTCTCTGTTTCTCTCTCTCTCTTTCCCTATTTCTCTCTCTCTCTATCCCTATTTCTCTCTCTCTCTTACTCTCTCTCTATCCCTATTTCTCTCTCTCTCTTACTCTCTCTCTATCCCTATTTCTCTCTCTCTCTATCCCTATTTCTCTCTCTCTCTCTATCCCTATTTCTCTCTCTCTCTCTATCCCTATTTCTCTCTCTCTCTCTATCCCTATTTCTCTCTCTCTCTCTATCCCTATTTCTCTCTCTCTCTCTCTTACTCCCTCACTGTCCGTATTTCTCTCTCTCTCTCTCTCTTGCTCTCTTTTTCCCTATTTCTCCCTCTTTCTCACTCTCACTGACTCTCTCTCTATCCCTATTTCTCTGTCTCTCCCTCTTACTCTCTTTCGATCCCTATTTCTCTCTCTCTATCCCTATTTCTCTCTCTCTCTATCCCTGCTTCTCTCTCTCTCTATCCCTGTTTCTCTCTCTCTCTATCCCTGTTTCTCTCTCTCTCTCTCTGACTCTCTACCCCTATTTCTCTCTCTCTCTCTTACTCTCTATCCCTATTTCTCTCTCTCACTCTATCCCTATTTCACCCTCTCTCTCTCTATCCCTAATTCTCTCTCTTTCTATCCATAATTCTCTCTCTCTCTTACTCTCTCTCTATCCCTATTTCTCTCTCTTACACTCTCTCTATCCCTATTTCTCTCTCTCTCTCTTACTCTCTCTCTATCCCTATTTCTCTCTCTCTCTCTTGCTATCCCTCTCTCTATCCCTATTTCTCTCTCTCTCTCTTACTCTCTCTATCCCTATTTCTCTCACTCTCTATCCATAATTCTCTCTCTCTCTCTTACTCTTTCTCTATCCCTATTTCTCTCTCTCTTACTCTCTCTCTATCCCTATTTCACTGTCTCTCTCATTCTCTCTCTATCCCTATTTCTCTCTCTTCCTCTCTATCCCTATTTCTCTCTCTATCCCTATTTCTCTCTCTCTCTCTCTTTCTCTCTATCCCTATTTCTCTCTCTCTCTCTTTCTCTCTATCCCTATTTCTCTCTCTCTCTCTCTCTCTATCCCTATTTCTCTCTCTCATTCTCTCTCTATCCCTATTTCTCTCTCTTCCTCTCTCTCTATCCCTATTTCTCTCACTCTCTCTATCCCTATTTCTCTCACTCTCTCTATCCCTATTTCTCTCACTCTCTATCCATATTTCTCACTCTCTATCCATATTTCTCACTCTCTATCCATATTTCTCTCACTCTCTCTCTCTTACTCTCTCTCTATCCCTATTTCTCTCTCTCTCTCTCTCTCTCTTTCTCTCTATCCCTATTTCTCTCTCTCTCTCACTCTCCCTCACTCTATCCCTATTTCTGTCTCTCTCTCTCTTACTCTCTCTCTATCCCTATTTCTCTCACTCTCTATCCATAATTCTCTCTCTCTCTTACTCTCTCTCTATCCCTATTTCTCTCTCACACTCTTACTCTCTATCCCAATTTCTCTCTCTCTATCCATAATTCTCTCTCTCTATCTTACTCTTTCTCTATCCCTGTTTCTCTCTCTCTCTTACTCTCTCTCTCTCTATCCCTATTTCTCTCTCTCTCTTTCTCTCTATCCCTATTTCTCTCTCATTCTCTCTCTGTCCCTATTTCTCTCTATCCCTATTTCTTTCTCTCTCTCTCTTACTCTCTATCTGTATTTCTCACTCTCTTACTCTCTCTCTGTCCCTGTTGCTCTCTCTCTCTCTCTCTTACTCCCTCACTGTCCGTATTTCTCTCTCTCTCTCTCTCTTACTCTCTTTTTCCCTATTTCTCCCTCTTTCTCACTCTCACTGACTCTCTCTCTATCCCTATTTCTCTCTCTCTTACTCTCTCTCTATCCCTGTTTCTCTCTCGCTCTCTCTGACTCTCTACCCCTATTTCTCTCTCTCTCTCTTACTCTCTATCCCTATTTCTCTCTCTCTCTTACTTTCTCTCTATCCCTATTTCTCTCTCTTTCTCTCTATCCCTATTTCTCTCTCTCTTACTCTCTCTCTATCCCTGTTTCTCTCTCGCTCTCTCTGACTCTCTACCCCTATTTCTCTCTCTCTCTCTTACTCTCTATCCCTATTGCTCTCTCTCTCTCTCACTCTATCCCTATTTCACCCTCTCTCTCTCTATCCCTAATTCTCTCTCTTTCGATCCATAATTCTCTCTCTCTCTTACTCTCTCTCTATCCCCATTTCTCTCTCTTACACTCTCTCTATCCCTATTTCTCTCTCTCTCTCTCTTACTCTCCCTCTCTCTATCCCTATTTCTCTCTCTCTCTCTTACTCTCTATCCCTATTTCTCTCACTCTCTATCCATAATTCTCTCTCTCTCTCTTACTCTTTATCCCTATTTCTCTCACTCTCTCTCTATCCCTATTTCACTGTCTCTCTCTTACTCTCTCTCTCTCTATCCCTATTTCTCTATCTCTCTTACTCTCTCTCTATCCCTATTTCTCTCTCTCATTCTCTCTCTATCCCTATTTCTCTCTCTCATTCTCTCTCTATCCCTATTTCTCTCTCTTCCTCTCTCTCTATCCCTATTTCTCTCTCTCTCTTTCTCTCTCTCATTCTCTATCCCTATTTCTCTCTCTTCCTCTCTCTCTATCCCTATTTCTTTCTCTCTCTCTCTTACTCTCTATCTGTATTTCTCTCTCTTACTCTCCCTCTGTCCCTATTGCTCTCTCTCTCTCCCTTACTCCCTCACTGTCCGTATTTCTCTCTCTCTCTCTTACTCTCTTTTTCCCTATTTCTCCCTCTTTCTCACTCTCACTGACTCTCTCTCTATCCCTATTTCTCTGTCTCTCCCTCTTACTCTCTTTCGATCCCTATTTCTCTCTCTCTATCCCTATTTCTCTCTCTCTATCTCTATCCCTATTTCTCTCTCTCTCTCTCTATTTCTCTCTATCCCTATTTCTCTCTCTCTCTCTTACTCTCTATCCCTATTTCTCTCTCTCTATCCCTATTTCTCTCTCTCTATCCCTATTTCTCTCTCTCTCTCTTACTCTCTCTCTATCCCTATTTCTCTCTCTCTCTTACTCTCTCTCTATCCCTATTTCTCTCTCTCCATCCCTATTTCTCTTTCTCTCTATCCCTATTTCTCTCTCTCTTTCCCTATTTCTCTCTCTCTTTCCCTATTTCTCTCTCTCTCTTTCCCTATTTCTCTCTCTCTCTTTCCCTATTTCTCTCTCTCTCTTTCCCTATTTCTCTCTCTCTCTTTCCCTATTTCTCTCTCTCTCTCTCTTACTCTATCCCTATTTCTCTCTCTTACTTTCTCTGTTTCTCTCTCTCTCTTACTCTCTCTCTATCCCTATTTCTCTATCTCTCTCTCTCGATCCCTATTTCTCTCTCTCTCTTTCTCTCTAACCCTATTTCTCTCTATCTCTCTCTCTTACTCTCTCTCTATCCCTATTTCTCTCTCTCATTCTCTCTCTATCCCTATTTCTCTCTCTTCCTCTCTATCCCTATTTCTCTCTCTTCCTCTCTATCCCTATTTCTCTCTCTCATTCTCTCTCTATCCCTATTTCTCTCTCTTCCTCTCTATCCCTATTTCTCTCTCTTCCTCTCTATCCCTATTTCTCTCTATCTCTCTCTCTTACTCTCTCTATCCCTATTTCTCTCTCTTCCTCTCTATCCCTATTTCTCTCTCTCATTCTCTCTCTATCCCTATTTCTCTCTCTTCCTCTCTATCCCTATTTCTCTCTCTTCCTCTCTCTCTTACTCTCTCTATCCCTATTTCTCTCTCTCTCTCTTTCTCTATTTCTCTCTCATTCTCTCTCTCTCCCTATTTCTCTCTCTTCCACTCTCTCTATCCCTATTTCTCTCACTCTCTCTATCCCTATTTCTCTCACTCTCTCTATCCCTATTTCTCTCACTCTCTCTATCCCTATTTCTCTCACTCTCTCTATCCCTATTTCTCTCACTCTCTATCCATATTTCTCTCACTCTCTATCCATATTTCTCTCACTCTCTCTCTCTTACTCTCTCTCTATCCCTATTTCTCTCTCTCTCTCTCTCTTACTCTCTCTCTATCCCTATTTCTCTCTCTCTCTCTTTCTCTCTATCCCTATTTCTCTCTCTCTCTCTCTCTTACTCTCCCTCACTCTATCCCTATTTCTGTCTCTCTCTCTCTCTTACTCTCTCTCTATCCCTATTTCTCTCACTCTCTATCCATAATTCTCTCTCTCTCTCACTCTTTCTCTATCCCTATTTCTCTCTCTCTCTCTCTCTTACTCTCTCTCTCTATCCCTATTTCACTGTCTCTCTCTTACTCTCTCTCTCTCCCTATTTTTCTCTCTCTCTCACTTACTCTCTCTCTCTCCCTATTTCTCACACTCTCTCGATCCATAATTCTCTCTCTCTCTCTTACTCTTTCTCTATCCCTGTTTCTCTCTCTCTCTCTCTTACTCTCTCTCTCTCTCTCCCTATTTCTCTCTCTCTCTCTCTTTCTCTCTATCCCTATTTCTCTCTCTCTCTCTATCCCTATTTCTCTCTCTCTCTCTCTTTCTCTCTATCCCTATTTCTCTCTCTCTCTCTATCCCTATTTCTCTCTCTCTCTCTCTTTCTCTCTCTATCCCTATTTCTCTCTCATTCTCTCTCTGTCCCTATTTCTCTCTATCCCTATTTCTTTCTCTCTCTCTCTTACTCTCTCTCTATCCCTATTTCTCTCACTCTCTATCCCTATTTCTCTCACTCTCTATCCCTATTTCTCTCTCATTCTCTCTCTATCCCTATTTCTCTCTCTCTCTCTTACTCTCTCTCTATCCCTATTTCTCTCACTCTCTATCCATAATTCTCTCTCTCTCTCTCACTCTATCCCTATTTCTCTCTCTTTCTCTCTATCCCTATTTCTCTCTCTCTTACTCTCTCTCTATCCCTGTTTCTCTCTCGCTCTCTCTGACTCTCTACCCCTATTTCTCTCTCTCTCTCTTACTCTCTATCCCTATTGCTCTCTCTCTCACTCTATCCCTATTTCACCCTCTCTCTCTCTATCCCTAATTCTCTCTCTTTCGATCCATAATTCTCTCTCTCTCTTACTCTCTCTCTATCCCTATTTCTCTCTCTCTCTCTCTCTCTCTTTCTCTCTATCCCTATTTCTCTCTCTCTCTCACTCTCCCTCACTCTATCCCTATTTCTGTCTCTCTCTCTCTTACTCTCTCTCTATCCCTATTTCTCTCACTCTCTATCCATAATTCTCTCTCTCTCTTACTCTCTCTCTATCCCTATTTCTCTCTCACACTCTTACTCTCTATCCCAATTTCTCTCTCTCTATCCATAATTCTCTCTCTCTATCTTACTCTTTCTCTATCCCTGTTTCTCTCTCTCTCTTACTCTCTCTCTCTCTATCCCTATTTCTCTCTCTCTCTTTCTCTCTATCCCTATTTCTCTCTCATTCTCTCTCTGTCCCTATTTCTCTCTATCCCTATTTCTTTCTCTCTCTCTCTTACTCTCTATCTGTATTTCTCACTCTCTTACTCTCTCTCTGTCCCTGTTGCTCTCTCTCTCTCTCTCTTACTCCCTCACTGTCCGTATTTCTCTCTCTCTCTCTCTCTTACTCTCTTTTTCCCTATTTCTCCCTCTTTCTCACTCTCACTGACTCTCTCTCTATCCCTATTTCTCTCTCTCTTACTCTCTCTCTATCCCTGTTTCTCTCTCGCTCTCTCTGACTCTCTACCCCTATTTCTCTCTCTCTCTCTTACTCTCTATCCCTATTTCTCTCTCTCTCTTACTTTCTCTCTATCCCTATTTCTCTCTCTTTCTCTCTATCCCTATTTCTCTCTCTCTTACTCTCTCTCTATCCCTGTTTCTCTCTCGCTCTCTCTGACTCTCTACCCCTATTTCTCTCTCTCTCTCTTACTCTCTATCCCTATTGCTCTCTCTCTCTCTCACTCTATCCCTATTTCACCCTCTCTCTCTCTATCCCTAATTCTCTCTCTTTCGATCCATAATTCTCTCTCTCTCTTACTCTCTCTCTATCCCCATTTCTCTCTCTTACACTCTCTCTATCCCTATTTCTCTCTCTCTCTCTCTTACTCTCCCTCTCTCTATCCCTATTTCTCTCTCTCTCTCTTACTCTCTATCCCTATTTCTCTCACTCTCTATCCATAATTCTCTCTCTCTCTCTTACTCTTTATCCCTATTTCTCTCACTCTCTCTCTATCCCTATTTCACTGTCTCTCTCTTACTCTCTCTCTCTCTATCCCTATTTCTCTATCTCTCTTACTCTCTCTCTATCCCTATTTCTCTCTCTCATTCTCTCTCTATCCCTATTTCTCTCTCTCATTCTCTCTCTATCCCTATTTCTCTCTCTTCCTCTCTCTCTATCCCTATTTCTCTCTCTCTCTTTCTCTCTCTCATTCTCTATCCCTATTTCTCTCTCTTCCTCTCTCTCTATCCCTATTTCTTTCTCTCTCTCTCTTACTCTCTATCTGTATTTCTCTCTCTTACTCTCCCTCTGTCCCTATTGCTCTCTCTCTCTCCCTTACTCCCTCACTGTCCGTATTTCTCTCTCTCTCTCTTACTCTCTTTTTCCCTATTTCTCCCTCTTTCTCACTCTCACTGACTCTCTCTCTATCCCTATTTCTCTGTCTCTCCCTCTTACTCTCTTTCGATCCCTATTTCTCTCTCTCTATCCCTATTTCTCTCTCTCTATCTCTATCCCTATTTCTCTCTCTCTCTCTCTATTTCTCTCTATCCCTATTTCTCTCTCTCTCTCTTACTCTCTATCCCTATTTCTCTCTCTCTATCCCTATTTCTCTCTCTCTCTCTTACTCTCTCTCTATCCCTATTTCTCTCTCTCTCTTACTCTCTCTCTATCCCTATTTCTCTCTCTCCATCCCTATTTCTCTTTCTCTCTATCCCTATTTCTCTCTCTCTTTCCCTATTTCTCTCTCTCTTTCCCTATTTCTCTCTCTCTCTTTCCCTATTTCTCTCTCTCTCTTTCCCTATTTCTCTCTCTCTCTTTCCCTATTTCTCTCTCTCTCTTTCCCTATTTCTCTCTCTCTCTCTCTTACTCTATCCCTATTTCTCTCTCTTACTTTCTCTGTTTCTCTCTCTCTCTTACTCTCTCTCTATCCCTATTTCTCTATCTCTCTCTCTCGATCCCTATTTCTCTCTCTCTCTTTCTCTCTAACCCTATTTCTCTCTATCTCTCTCTCTTACTCTCTCTCTATCCCTATTTCTCTCTCTCATTCTCTCTCTATCCCTATTTCTCTCTCTTCCTCTCTATCCCTATTTCTCTCTCTTCCTCTCTATCCCTATTTCTCTCTCTCATTCTCTCTCTATCCCTATTTCTCTCTCTTCCTCTCTATCCCTATTTCTCTCTCTTCCTCTCTATCCCTATTTCTCTCTATCTCTCTCTCTTACTCTCTCTATCCCTATTTCTCTCTCTTCCTCTCTATCCCTATTTCTCTCTCTCATTCTCTCTCTATCCCTATTTCTCTCTCTTCCTCTCTATCCCTATTTCTCTCTCTTCCTCTCTCTCTTACTCTCTCTATCCCTATTTCTCTCTCTCTCTCTTTCTCTATTTCTCTCTCATTCTCTCTCTCTCCCTATTTCTCTCTCTTCCACTCTCTCTATCCCTATTTCTCTCACTCTCTCTATCCCTATTTCTCTCACTCTCTCTATCCCTATTTCTCTCACTCTCTCTATCCCTATTTCTCTCACTCTCTCTATCCCTATTTCTCTCACTCTCTATCCATATTTCTCTCACTCTCTATCCATATTTCTCTCACTCTCTCTCTCTTACTCTCTCTCTATCCCTATTTCTCTCTCTCTCTCTCTCTTACTCTCTCTCTATCCCTATTTCTCTCTCTCTCTCTTTCTCTCTATCCCTATTTCTCTCTCTCTCTCTCTCTTACTCTCCCTCACTCTATCCCTATTTCTGTCTCTCTCTCTCTCTTACTCTCTCTCTATCCCTATTTCTCTCACTCTCTATCCATAATTCTCTCTCTCTCTCACTCTTTCTCTATCCCTATTTCTCTCTCTCTCTCTCTCTTACTCTCTCTCTCTATCCCTATTTCACTGTCTCTCTCTTACTCTCTCTCTCTCCCTATTTTTCTCTCTCTCTCACTTACTCTCTCTCTCTCCCTATTTCTCACACTCTCTCGATCCATAATTCTCTCTCTCTCTCTTACTCTTTCTCTATCCCTGTTTCTCTCTCTCTCTCTCTTACTCTCTCTCTCTCTCTCCCTATTTCTCTCTCTCTCTCTCTTTCTCTCTATCCCTATTTCTCTCTCTCTCTCTATCCCTATTTCTCTCTCTCTCTCTCTTTCTCTCTATCCCTATTTCTCTCTCTCTCTCTATCCCTATTTCTCTCTCTCTCTCTCTTTCTCTCTCTATCCCTATTTCTCTCTCATTCTCTCTCTGTCCCTATTTCTCTCTATCCCTATTTCTTTCTCTCTCTCTCTTACTCTCTCTCTATCCCTATTTCTCTCACTCTCTATCCCTATTTCTCTCACTCTCTATCCCTATTTCTCTCTCATTCTCTCTCTATCCCTATTTCTCTCTCTCTCTCTTACTCTCTCTCTATCCCTATTTCTCTCACTCTCTATCCATAATTCTCTCTCTCTCTCTCACTCTATCCCTATTTCTCTCTCTTTCTCTCTATCCCTATTTCTCTCTCTCTTACTCTCTCTCTATCCCTGTTTCTCTCTCGCTCTCTCTGACTCTCTACCCCTATTTCTCTCTCTCTCTCTTACTCTCTATCCCTATTGCTCTCTCTCTCACTCTATCCCTATTTCACCCTCTCTCTCTCTATCCCTAATTCTCTCTCTTTCGATCCATAATTCTCTCTCTCTCTTACTCTCTCTCTATCCCCATTTCTCTCTCTTACACTCTCTCTATCCCTATTTCACTGTCTCTCTCTTACTCTCTCTCTCTATCCCTATTTCTCTATCTCTCTTACTCTCTCTCTATCCCTATTTCTCTCTCTCATTCTCTCTCTATCCCTATTTCTCTCTCTCATTCTCTCTCTATCCCTATTTCTCTCTCTTCCTCTCTCTCTATCCCTATTTCTCTCTCTCTCTTTCTCTATCCCTATTTCTCTCTCTTCCTCTCTCTCTATCCCTATTTCTCTCTCTATCCCTATTTCTCTCTCTCTCATTCTCTATCCCTATTTCTCTCTCTTCCTCTCTCTCTATCCCTATTTCTTTCTCTCTCTCTCTTACTCTCTATCTGTATTTCTCTCTCTTACTCTCCCTCTGTCCCCATTGCTCTCTCTCTCTCCCTTACTCCCTCACTGTCCGTATTTCTCTCTCTCTCTCTTACTCTCTTTTTCCCTATTTCTCCCTCTTTCTCACTCTCACTGACTCTCTCTCTATCCCTATTTCTCTGTCTCTCCCTCTTACTCTCTTTCGATCCCTATTTCTCTCTCTCTATCTCTGCTTCTCTCTCTCTATCCCTATTTCTCTCTCTCTCTCTCTCTCTATTTCTCTCTATCCCTATTTCTCTCTCTCTCTCTTACTCTCTATCCCTATTTCTCTCTCTCTATCCCTATTTCTCTCTCTCTATCCCTATTTCTCTCTCTCTCTCTTACTCTCTATCCCTATTTCTCTCTCTCTATCCCTATTTCTCTCTCTTACTCTCTCTCTATCCCTATTTCTCTCTCTCTATCCCTATTTCTCTCTCTCTCTATCCCTATTTCTCTCTCTCTCTATCCCTATTTCTCTCTCTCTATCCCTATTTCTCTCTCTCTTTCCCTATTTCTCTCTCTCTCTTTCCCTATTTCTCTCTCTCTCTTTCCCTATTTCTCTCTCTCTCTTTCCCTATTTCTCTCTCTCTCTTTCCCTATTTCTCTCTCTCTCTCTCTCTTACTCTATCCCTATTTCTCTCTCTTACTTTCTCTGTTTCTCTCTCTCTCTTTCCCTATTTCTCTCTCTCTCTATCCCTATTTCTCTCTCTCTCTTACTCTCTCTCTATCCCTATTTCTCTCTCTCTCTTACTCTCTCTCTATCCCTATTTCTCTCTCTCTCTATCCCTATTTCTCTCTCTCTCTCTATCCCTATTTCTCTCTCTCTCTCTATCCCTATTTCTCTCTCTCTCTCTATCCCTATTTCTCTCTCTCTCTCTATCCCTATTTCTCTCTCTCTCTCTTTCTCTCTATCCCTATTTCTCTCTCTCTCTCTTTCTCTCTATCCCTATTTCTCTCTCTCTCTCTCTCTTTCTCTCTCTTCCTCACTCTCTATCCCTATATCTTTCTCTCTCTGTCTTACTCTCTATCTGTATTTCTCTCTCTTACGCTCTCTCTCTCTCCCTTACTCCCTCACTGTCCGTATTTCTCTCTCTCTCTTACTCTCTTTTTCCCTATTTCTCCCTCTTTCTCACTCTCACTGACTCTCTCTCTATCCCTATTTCTCTCTCTCTCTCTTACTTTCTCTCTATCCCTATATCCCTATTCTCTCTCTCTCTCTATCCCTGTTTCTCTCTCGCTCTCTCTGACTCTCTACCCCTATTTCTCTCTCTCTCTCTTACTCTCTATACCTATTTCTCTCTCTCTCACTCTATCCCTATTTCACCCTCTCTCTCTCTATCCCTAATTCTCTCTCTATCCATAATTCTCTCTCTCTCTTACTCACTCTCTCTCTCTCTCCCTATTTCTCTCTCTCCCTATTTCTCTCTCTCTCTCTTACTCTCCCTCTCTCTATCCCTATTTCTCTCTCTCTCTCTTACTCTCTCTATCCCTATTTCACTGTCTCTCGCTTACTCTCTCTCTCTATCCCTATTTCTCTATCTCTCTCTCTATCCCTATTTCTCTCTCTCTTACTCTCTCTATCCCTATTTCTCTCTCTCATTCTCTCTCTATCCCTATTTCTCTCTCTCATTCTCTCTCTATCCCTATTTCTCTCTCTTCCTCTCTCTCTATCCCTATTTCTCTCTCTTCCTCTCTCTCTATCCCTATTTCTTTCTCTCTCTCTCTTACTCTCTATCTGTATTTCTCTCTCTTACTCTCTCTCTGTCCCTATTGCTCTCTCTCTCTCTCCCTTACTCCCTCACTGTCCGTATTTCTCTCTCTCTCTCTTACTCTCTTTTTCCCTATTTCTCCCTCTTTCTCACTCTCACTGACTCTCTCTCCATCCCTATTTCTCTGTCTCTCCCTCTTACTCTCTTTCGATCCCTATTTCTCTCTCTCTCTTAGTCTCTCTCTATCCCTGCTTCTCTCTCTCTCTCTTACTCTCTATCCCTATTTCTCTCCCTCTCTCTCTCTCTCTTTCTCTCTATCCCTATTTCTCTCTCTCTCTATTTCTCTCTATCCCTATTTCTCTCTCTCTATCCCTATTTCTCTCTCTATCCCTGTATCTCTCTCTATCCCTGTATCTCTCTCTATCCCTGTATCTCTCTCTATCCCTGTATCTCTCTCTATCCCTATTTCTCTCTCTCTCTCTGTTACTCTCTCTCTATCCCTATTTCTCTCTCTCTCTTACTCTCTCTCTATCCCTGTATCTCTCTCTCTCTATCCCTATTTCTCTCTCTCTCTATCCCTATTTCTCTCTCTCTCTCTCTCTCTGTTACTCTCTCTCTCTCTGTTACTCTCTCTCTCTCTGTTACTCTCTCTCTATCCCTATTTCTCTCTCTCTCTTACTCTCTCTCTATCCCTGTATCTCTCTCTCTCTATCCCTATTTCTCTTTCTCTCTATCCCTATTTCTCTCTCTCTATCCCTATTTCTCTCTCTCTATCTATCCCTGTTTCTCTCTCTCTCTCTATCCCTGTTTCTCTCTCTCTCTCTATCCCTGTTTCTCTCTCTCTCTCTATCCCTGTTTCTCTCTCTCTCTCTATCCCTGTTTCTCTCTCTCTCTCTCTCTCTCTCTCTCTCTCTCTCTCATTCTCTCTCTATCCCTATTTCTCTCTCTTCCTCACTCTCTATCCCTATTTCTTTCTCTCTCTCTCTTACTCTCTATCTGTATTTCTCTTACGCTCTCTCTGTCCCTATTGCTCTCTCTCTCTCCCTTACTCCCTCACTGTCCGTATTTCTCTCTCTCTCTCTTACTCTCTTTTTCCCTATTTCTCCCTCTTTCTCACTCTCACTGACTCTCTCTCTATCCCTATTTCTCTGTCTCTCCCTCTTACTCTCTTTCGATCCCTATTTCTCTCTCTCTCTCTCTTACTCTCTTTCGATCCCTATTTCTCTCTCTCTCTCTCTTACTCTCTATCCCTATTTCTCTCTCTCTCTTTCTCTCTATCCCTATTTCTCTCTCTCTCTCTTACTTTCTCTCTATCCCTATTTCTCTCTCTTTCTCTCTATCCCTATTTCTCTCTCTCTCTCTCTCTCTCTCTTACTCTCTATCCCTATTTCTCTCTCTCTCTCTCTCTCTCTTTCTCTCTATCCCTATTTCTCTCTCTCTCTCTTTCTCTCTATCCCTATTTCTCTCTCTCTCTCTTACTTTCTCTCTATCCCTATTTCTCTCTCTTTCTCTCTATCCCTATTTCTCTCTCTCTTACTCTCTCTCTATCCCTGTTTCTCTCTCGCTCTCTCTGACTCTCTACCCCTATTTCTCTCTCTCTCTCTTACTCTCTATCCCTATTTCTCTCTCTCTCTTACTTTCTCTCTATCCCTATTTCTCTCTCTTTCTCTCTATCCCTATTTCTCTCTCTCTTACTCTCTCTCTATCCCTGTTTCTCTCTCGCTCTCTCTGACTCTCTACCCCTATTTCTCTCTCTCTCTCTTACTCTCTATCCCTATTGCTCTCTCTCTCACTCTATCCCTATTTCACCCTCTCTCTCTCTATCCCTAATTCTCTCTCTTTCGATCCATAATTCTCTCTCTCTCTTACTCTCCCTCTCTCTATCCCTATTTCTCTCTCTTTCGATCCATAATTCTCTCTCTCTCTCTTACTCTTTATCCCTATTTCTCTCACTCTCTCTCTATCCCTATTTCACTGTCTCTCTCTTACTCTCTCTCTCTATCCCTATTTCTCTCTCTCTCTTACTCTCTCTCTATCCCTATTTCTCTCTCTCATTCTCTCTCTCTCTATCCCTATTTCTCTCTCTCATTCTCTCTCTCTCTATCCCTATTTCTCTCTCTCATTCTCTCTCTATCCCTATTTCTCTCTCTCTCTCTTTCTCTCTCTCATTCTCTATCCCTATTTCTCTCTCTTCCTCTCTCTCTATCCCTATTTCTTTCTCTCTCTCTCTTACTCTCTATCTGTATTTCTCTCTCTTACTCTCCCTCTGTCCCCATTGCTCTCTCTCTCTCCCTTACTCCCTCACTGTCCGTATTTCTCTCTCTCTCTCTTACTCTCTTTTCCCTATTTCTCCCTCTTTCTCACTCTCACTGACTCTCTCTCTATCCCTATTTCTCTGTCTCTCCCTCTTACTCTCTTTCGATCCCTATTTCTCTCTCTCTATCTCTGCTTCTCTCTCTCTATCTCTCTCTCTCTATCCCTATTTCTCTCTCTCATTCTCTCTCTCTCTATCCCTATTTCTCTCTCTCATTCTCTCTCTCTCTATCCCTATTTCTCTCTCTCATTCTCCCTCTATCCCTATTTCTCTCTCTTCCTCTCTCTCTATCCCTATTTCTCTCTCTCTCTCTTTCTCTCTCTCATTCTCTATCCCTATTTCTCTCTCTTCCTCTCTCTCTATCCCTATTTCTCTCTCTCTCTCTCTCTCTCTCTCTCATTCTCTCTCCATCCCTATTTCTCTCTCTCTCTTACTCTCTCTCCATCCCTATTTCTCTCTCTCCATCCCTATTTCTCTTTCTCTCTATCCCTATTTCTCTCTCTCTCTCTTTCTCTCTCTCATTCTCTATCCCTATTTCTCTCTCTTCCTCTCTCTCTATCCCTATTTCTTTCTCTCTCTCTCTTACTCTCTATCTGTATTTCTCTCTCTTACTCTCCCTCTGTCCCCATTGCTCTCTCTCTCTCCCTTACTCCCTCACTGTCCGTATTTCTCTCTCTCTCTCTTACTCTCTTTTCCCTATTTCTCCCTCTTTCTCACTCTCACTGACTCTCTCTCTATCCCTATTTCTCTGTCTCTCCCTCTTACTCTCTTTCGATCCCTATTTCTCTCTCTCTATCTCTGCTTCTCTCTCTCTATCTCTCTCTCTCTATCCCTATTTCTCTCTCTCATTCTCTCTCTCTCTATCCCTATTTCTCTCTCTCATTCTCTCTCTCTCTATCCCTATTTCTCTCTCTCATTCTCCCTCTATCCCTATTTCTCTCTCTTCCTCTCTCTCTATCCCTATTTCTCTCTCTCTCTCTTTCTCTCTCTCATTCTCTATCCCTATTTCTCTCTCTTCCTCTCTCTCTATCCCTATTTCTCTCTCTCTCTCTCTCTCTCTCTCTCATTCTCTCTCCATCCCTATTTCTCTCTCTCTCTTACTCTCTCTCCATCCCTATTTCTCTCTCTCCATCCCTATTTCTCTTTCTCTCTATCCCTATTTCTCTCTCTCTATCTCTATCCCTATTTCTCTCTCTCTATCTCTATCCCTATTTCTCTCTCTCTATCTCTATCCCTATTTCTCTCTCTCTATCTCTATCCCTATTTCTCTCTCTCTCTTTCCCTATTTCTCTCTCTCTCTTTCCCTATTTCTCTCTCTCTCTCTCTTACTCTATCCCTATTTCTCTCTCTTACTTTCTCTGTTTCTCTCTCTCTCTTACTTTCTCTGTTTCTCTCTCTCTCTTACTCTCTCTCTATCCCTATTTCTCTCTCTCTCTTACTCTCTCTCTATCCCTATTTCTCTCTCTCTATCCCTATTTCTCTCTCTCTCTTACTCTCTCTCTATCCCTATTTCTCTCTCTCTCTCTATCCCTATTTCTCTCTCTCTCTCTATCCCTATTTCTCTCTCTATCCCTATTTCTCTCTCTCTCTCTATCCCTATTTCTCTCTCTCTCTCTATCCCTATTTCTCTCTCTCTCTCTATCCCTATTTCTCTCTCTCTCTCTATCCCTATTTCTCTCTCTCTCTCATTCTCTCTCTATCCCTATTTCTCTCTCTTCCTCACTCTCTATCCCTATATCTTTCTCTCTCTCTCTTACTCTCTATCTGTATTTCTCTCTCTTACGCTCTCTCTCTCTCCCTTACTCCCTCACTGTCCGTATTTCTCTCTCTCTCTTACTCTCTTTTTCCCTATTTCTCCCTCTTTCTCACTCTCACTGACTCTCTCTCCATCCCTATTTCTCTGTCTCTCCCTCTTACTCTCTTTCGATCCCTATTTCTCTCTCTCTCTCTATCCCTGCTTCTCTCTCTCTTACTCTCTATCCCTATTTCTCTCTCTCTCTCTCTCTCTCTCTTTCTCTCTCTCTCTCTCTATCCCTGTATCTCTCTCTATCCCTGTATCTCTCTCTATCCCTGTATCTCTCTCTATCCCTGTATCTCTCTCTATCCCTATTTCTCTCTCTCTCTCTGTTACTCTCTCTCTATCCCTATTTCTCTCTCTCTCTTACTCTCTCTCTATCCCTGTATCTCTCTCTCTCTATCCCTATTTCTCTCTATCCCTATTTCTCTCTCTCTCTATCCCTATTTCTCTCTCTCTCTCTCTCTGTTACTCTCTCTCTCTCTGTTACTCTCTCTCTATCCCTATTTCTCTCTCTCTCTTACTCTCTCTCTATCCCTGTATCTCTCTCTCTCTATCCCTATTTCTCTTTCTCTCTATCCCTATTTCTCTCTCTCTCTCTATCCCTGTTTCTCTCTCTCTCTCTATCCCTGTTTCTCTCTCTCTCTCTATCCCTGTTTCTCTCTCTCTCTCTATCCCTGTTTCTCTCTCTCTCTCTATCCCTGTTTCTCTCTCTCTCTCTCTATCCCTGTTTCTCTCTCTCTCTCTTACTCTCTCTATCCCTATTTCTCTCTCATTCTCTCTCTATCCCTATTTCTCTCTCTTCCTCACTCTCTATCCCTATTTCTTTCTCTCTCTCTCTTACTCTCTATCTGTATTTCTCTTACGCTCTCTCTGTCCCTATTGCTCTCTCTCTCTCCCTTACTCCCTCACTGTCCGTATTTCTCTCTCTCTCTCTTTTTCCCTATTTCTCCCTCTTTCTCACTTTTTAGAATTTAGAATTTAGAATTTAGAACATTACAGTGCAGTACAGGCCCTTCGGCCCTCGATGTTGCGCCGCCCTGTGAAACCATCTGACCTACACTATTCCATTTTCATCCATGTGTCTATCCAATGTCCACTTAAATGCCCTTAAAATTGGCGAATCTACTACTGCTGCAGGCAGGGCGTTCCACGCCCTTACTACTCTCTGAGTAAAGAAACTACCTCTCACATCTGTCCGATATCTATCACCCCTCAACTTGAAGCTATGTCCCCTCGTGTTTGCCATCACCATCCGAGGAAAAAGACGCTCACTATCCACCCTATCTAACCCTCTGATTATCTTATATGTCTCTATTAAGTCACCTCTCCTCCTCCTTCTCTCCAACGAAAACAACCTCAAGTCCCTCAGCCTTTCCTCGTAAGACCTTCCCTCCATACCAGGCAACATCCTAGTAAATCTCCTCTGCACCCTTTCCATAGCTTCCACATCCTTCCTATAATGCGGTGACCAGAACTGCACGCAATACTCCAGGTGCGGTCTCACCAGAGTTTTGTACAGCTGCAGCATGACATCGTGGCTCCGAAACTCGACCCCCCTACTAATAAAAGCTAACACACCATATGCCTTCTTAACAGCCCTATTAACCTGGTTAGCAACCTTCAGGGATTTATGCACCTGGACACCAAGATCTCTCTGTTCATCTACAGTACCAAGAATCCTCCCATTAGCCCAGTACTCTGCATTCCTGTTACTCCTTCCAAAGTGAATCACCTCACACTTTTCCGCATTAAACTCCATTTGCCATCTCTCAGCCCAGCTCTGCAGCCTATCTATGTCTCTCTGTACCCGACAACATCCTTCGGCACTATCCACAACTCCACCGACCTTAGTGTCATCTGCAAATTTACTAACCCACCCTTCTACACCCTCTTCCAGGTCATTTATAAAAATGACAAACAGCAGTGGCCCCAAAACAGATCCTTGCGGTACACCACTAGTAACTAAACTCCAGGATGAACATTTGCCATCAACCACCACCCTATGTCTTCTTTCAGCTAGCCAATTTCTGATCCAAAGCTCTAAATCACCTTCAACCCCATACTTGCGTATTTTCTGCAATAGCCTACCGTGGGGAACCTTATCAAACGCCTTACTGAAATCCATATGCACCACATCCACTGCTTTACCCTCATCCACCTGTTTGGTCACCTTCTCGAAAAATTCAATAAGGTTTGTGAGGCACGACCTACCCGTCACAAAACCGTGCTGACTATCTCTAATGTACTTATTCTTTTCAAGATGATTATAAATCCTGTCTCTTATAAACTTTTCCAACATTTTACCCACAACCGAAGTAAGGCTCACAGGTCTATAATTACCAGGGCTGTCTCTACTCCCCTTCTTGAACAAGGGGACAACATTTGCAATCCTCCAGTCTTCCGGCACTATTCCTGTCGACAATGACGACATAAAGATCAAGGACAAAGGCTCTGCAATCTCCTCCCTAGCTTCCCAGAGAATCCTCGGATAAATCCCATCTGGCCCAGGGGACTTATCTATTTTCACACTTTCCAAAATTGCTAACACCTCCTCCTTGTGAACCCCAATCCCATCTAGCCTCGTAGCCTGAATCTCAGTATTCTCAACAACATTTTCTTTCTCTACTGTAAATACTGACGCAAAATATTCATTTAACACTTCCCCTATCTCCTCTGATTCCACACACAACTTCCCACTACTATCCTTGATTGGCCCTAATCTAACTCTAGTCATTCTTTTATTCCTGATATACCTATAGAAAGCCTTAGGGTTTTCCCTGATCCTATCCGCCAATGACTTCTCGTGTCCTCTCCTTGCTCTTCTTAGCTCTCCCTTTCGATCCTTCCTGGCTAGCTTGTAGCTCTCAAGCGCCCTAACTGAGCCTTCACGTCTCATCCTAACAAAAGCCTTCTTGTTCCTCTTGACAAGCGCTTCAACTTCTTTAGTAAACCACGGCTCCCTCGCACGACAACTTCCTCCCTGCCTCACAGGTACATACTTATCAAGGACACGCAGTAGCTGCTCCTTGAATAAGCTCCACATTTCGATTGTTCCCATCCCCTGCAGTTTCCTTCCCCATCCTACTCATCCTAAATCTTGCCTAATCGCGTCATAATTTCCTTTCCCCCAGTTATAATTCTTTCCCTGCGGTATATACCTGTCCCTGCCCATCGCTAAGGTAAACCTAACCGAATTGTGATCACTATCACCAAAGTGCTCACCTACATCTAAATCTAACACCTGGCCGGGTTCATTTCCCAGTACCAAATCCAATGTGGCATCGTTCCTGGTTGGCCTGTCTACATAATGTGTCAGAAAACCCTCCTGCACACACTGGACAAAAACTGACCCATCTAAAGTACTCGAACTATAGTACTTCCAGTCGATATTTGGAAAGTTAAAGTCCCCCATAACAACTACCCTGTTACTCTCACCCCTGTCGAGAATCATCTTCGCTATCCTTTCCTCTACATCTCTGGAACTATTCGGAGGTCTATAAAAGACTCCCAACAGTGTAACCTCACCTCTCCTGTTTCTAACCTCAGCCCATACTACCTCAGTAGCCGAGTCCTCAAACGTCCTTTCTGTCGCTGTAATACTCTCCTTGATTAGCAATGCCACACCCCCCCCATCTTTTACCATCTTCTCTGTTCTTACTGAAACATCTAAATCCCGGAATCTGCAACATCCATTCCTGCCCCTGCTCTACCCATGTCTCTGAAATGGCCACTACATCGAGATCCCAGGTACCAACCCATGCTGCAAGCTCACCCACCTTATTCCGGATGCTCCTGGCGTTGAAATAGACACACTTTAAACCAGGTTCTTGCTTGCCAGTGCCCTCTTGCGTCCTTGTAACCATATCCCTGACCTCACTACTCTCAACATCCTGTACACTGGCACTACAATTTAGGTTCCCATTCCCCTGCTGAATTAGTTTAAACCCCCCCGAAGAGCACGAGCAAACCTCCCCCCCAGGATATTGGTACCCCTCTGGTTCAGGTGTAGACCATCCTGTTTGTAGAGGTCCCACCTACCCCAGAAAGAGCCCCAATTATCCAGGAAACCAAAACCCTCCCTCCTGCACCATCCCTGCAGCCACGTGTTCAACTCCTCTCTCTCCCTATTCCTCGCTTCGCTATCACGTGGCACGGGCAACAACCCAGAGATAACAACTCTGTTTGTTCTCGTTCTAAGCTTCCATCCTCGCTCCCTAAATTTCTGTCTTAAATCCCCATCTCTCTTCCTACCTATGTCGTTGGTGCCTATGTGGACCACGACTTGGGGCTGCTCCCCCTCCCCATTAAGGATCCCAAAAACACGATCCGAGACATCACGAATCCTGGCACCTGGGAGGCAACATACCAACCGTGAGTCTGTCTCGTTCCCACAGAACCTCCTATCTGTTCCCCTAACTATGGAGTCCCCAATGACTAATGTTCTGCTCCTCTTCCCCCTTCCCTTCTGAGCAACAGGGACAGACTCTGTGCCAGATATCTGTACCCCATTGCTTACCCCTGGTAAGTCGTCCCCCGCAACAGTATCCAAAACGGTATACCTGTTGTTGAGGGAAACGGCCACAGGGGATCTCTGCACTGCCTGCTGGTTCCCTCTCCTTCCCCTGACGGTAACCCATCTACCTACTTCTTTTACCTGAGGTGTGACTACCTCCCCATAACTCCTCTCAATAACCTCCTCCGCCTCCCGAATGATCCGAAGTTCATCCAGCTCCAGCTCCAGTTCCCTAACGCGGTTCTCGAGGAGCTGGAGTTGGGTGCACTTCCCACAGATGCAGTCAGCAGGGACACTCTTGGCGACCCTTACCTCCCACATTCTGCAGGAGGAACATGCAACTGCCTTAACCTCCATTCCCACTATTCCAAATTCCCAACAAATCTACTGAAAAACAAAAAGTCAAAACTTGTTAGGTTAGCAATCCAACGGACAGAACTTCCTAAATAAAAAGCTTACCTTATCAACACACCAGAGTACTTTTTTTTATGGTTAGAGGAGGAGGGTGGGTGGGAGACACTACACGTGTAGTGTCTCGGGTACAGCCACCACACAAATATATACCTTTTTCCTTACCCAGCAGTCCCCTGGTCCTCCGAAAACAAAAGGGAATTCACTTTTAAACTTACGCTGAAATTGACTTCTCAGCTGCAAGCCCGTTCACGCACCTCCGCTGCTATCCACGCTGCGGCCACCGAAACTAAAAGGAGTGGGGAAGGGGATTCAGTGTGTGGGGAATGGTTTCAGTGTGTGGGGAAGGGGTTTCAGTGTGTGGGGAAGGGGTTTCAGTGTGTGTGGAAGGGGTTTCAGTGTCTGGGAAATGTGGCTCAGTGTGTGGGGAAGATGTTTCAATGTGTGGGGAAGGGGTTTCAGTGTGTGGGGAATAGTTTCAGTGTGTGGGGAAGGGGTTTCAGTGTGTGGTGAAGGGTTTCAGTGTGTGGGGAAGGGGTTTCAGTGTGTGGGGACGGGGTTTCAGTGTGTGGGGACGGGGTTTCAGTGTGTGGAGAAGGGCATTCAGTGTGTGGGAAATGGTTTCAGTGTGTGGGGACGGGTTTCAGTGAGTGGGCAAGGGTTTCAGTGTGTGGGGAAGGGGTTTCACTGTGTGGGGAAGGGGTATCAGTGTGTGGGGAATGGTTTCAGTGTGCTGGGAAGGTATTCACTGTGTGGGGAAGGTGTCTCACTGTGAGGGGAAGTGTTTTCAGTGTGTGGGGAATGGATTCACTGTGTGGGGAATGGTTTCAGTGTGGGGGGAAGGGGTTTCACTGTGTGTGGAAGGTGTTTCAGTGTGGGGTGAAGGGGATTCAGTGTGTGGGGAAGGGTTTCAGTGTGTGGGGAAGGGATTCAGTGTGTGGGGAAGGGGGTTCAGTATGTGGGGAAGGGTTTCAGCGTGTGGGGAATGGTTTCAGTGTGTGGCGAATGGTTTCAACGTGTGGGGAGTGGTTTCAGTGTGTGGGGAAGGGTTTCAGTGTGTGGGGAATGAGTTTCAGTGTGTGGGGAAGGGTTTCAGTGTGTTGGTATGGGTTTCAGTGTGAGGGGAAGGGTTTCGGTGTTTGGGGAAGGAGTTTCAGTGTGTGGGGAAGGTGTTTCACTGTGTGGGGACGGGGTTTCAGTGTGTGGGGAAGGGGTTTCAGTGTGTAGGATAGGTATTCATTGTGTGGGGAAGGTGTCCCACTGTGAGGGGAAGTGTTTTCAGTGTGTGGGGAATGGATTCACAGTGTGGGGAATGGTTTCAGTGTGTGGGGAAGGGGTTTCACTGTGTGTGGAAGGTGTTTCAGTGTGGGGTGAAGGGGATTCAGTGTGTGGGGAAGGGTTTCAGTGTGTGGTGAAGGGATACAGTGTGAGGGGAAGGGGTTTCAGTATGTGGGGCAGGGTTTCAGTGTGTGGGGAATGGTTTCAGTGTGTGGGGAATGGTTTCAGCGTGTGGGGAATGGTTTTCTGTGTGTGGGGAAGGATTTCAGTGTGTGGGGAGCGGTTTCAGTGTGTGGGGAAGGGTTTCAGTGTGTGGGGAAGGAGTTTCAGTGTGTGGGGAAGGGTTTCAATGTGAAGGGAAGGGTTTCAGTGTGTGGGGAAGGAGTTTTAGAGTGTGGGGAAGGTGTTTCACTGTGTGGTGAAGGGGTTTCAGTGTGTGGGGAAGCGGTTTCAGTGTGTAGGGTAGGGGTTTCAGCGTGTGGGGAAGGGTTTCAGTGTGTGGGGAAGGGGTTTCAGTGTGTGGGGAAGAGGTTTCACTGTGTGGGGATGGGTTTTCAGTGTGTGGGGAAGATGTTTCAGTGGGTGGGGACGGGGTTTCTGTGTGTGGGGAAGGGGTTTCCGTGTGTGGGGAAAGGGTTTCAGTGTGTGGGGAAGGGGTTTCACTGTGTGGGGAAGGGGTTTCAGTGTGTGGGGAAGGGGTTTCAGTGTGTGGGGAATGGTTCCAGTGTGTGGGGCAAGGGTTTCAGTGTGTGGGGAAGGGGTTTCAGTGTGTGGGGAAGGGGATTCACAGTGTGGGGAAGGGGTTTCAGTGTTTGAGGAAGGGGATTCGGTGTGTGGGGATGTTGTTTCAGTGTGTGGGGAAGGGGTTTCAGTGTGTGGGGAAGGGGTTTCAGTGTGTGGGGAAGGGGTTTCTGTGTATGGGGAATGGTTTCAGTGTGTGGGGAAGGGTTTCAGTGTGTGGGGAATGGTTTCAGTGTGTGGGGAATGGTTTCAGCGTGTGGGGAAGGGGTTTCAGTGTGTGGGGAAGGATGTCAGTGTGTGGGGAGGTGTTTCACTATTTGTGGAATGTGTTTCAGTGTGTGGGGAAGGGGTTTCAGTGTGTGGGGAAGGGTTTCAGTGTGTGGGGAAGGGGTTTCAGTGTGTGGGGAAGGGTTATACTGTGTGGGGAAAGGATTTCAGTGTGTGCGGAAGGTGATTCAGTGCGTGGGGAATGGTTTCAGTGTGTGAGGAAGGGGTTTCAGTGTGTGGGGAAGGGGTTTCAGTGTGTGTGGAAAGGGTTTCAGTATGTGGGGAATGGTTTCAGTGTGTGGGGAAGGGGTTTCAGTGTGTCGGGTATGGTTTCAGTGTGTGGGGAAGGGGTTTCACTGTGTGGGGAAGGGGTTTCTGTGTGTGGGGAATGGTTTCCGTGTGTGGGGCAAGGGTTTCAGTGTGTGGGGAAGGGGTGTCAGTGTGTGGGGAAGGAGTTTCAGAGTGTGGGGAAGGTATTTCACTGTGTGGGGAAGGGGTTTCAGTGTGTGGGGAAGCGGTTTCAGTGTGTAGGGTAGGGGTTCCAGCGTGTGGGGAAGGGTTTCAGTGTGTCGAGAAGGGGTTTCAGTGTGTGGGGAAGAGGTTTCAGTGGGTGGGGACGGGGTTTCTGTGTGTGGCGAAGGGGTTTCCGTGTTTGGGGAAAGGGTTCTTCAGGAGGAACATGCAACTGCCTTAACCTCCATTCCCACTATTCCAAATTCCCAACAAATCTACTGAAAAACAAAAAGTCAAAACTTGTTAGGTTAGCAATCCAACGGACAGAACTTCCTAAATAAAAAGCTTACCTTATCAACACACCAGAGTACTTTTTTTTATGGTTAGAGGAGGAGGGTGGGTGGGAGACACTACACGTGTAGTGTCTCGGGTACAGCCACCACACAAATATATACCTTTTTCCTTACCCAGCAGTCCCCTGGTCCTCCGAAAACAAAAGGGAATTCACTTTTAAACTTACGCTGAAATTGACTTCTCAGCTGCAAGCCCGTTCACGCACCTCCGCTGCTATCCACGCTGCGGCCACCGAAACTAAAAGGAGTGGGGAAGGGGATTCAGTGTGTGGGGAATGGTTTCAGTGTGTGGGGAAGGGGTTTCAGTGTGTGGGGAAGGGGTTTCAGTGTGTGTGGAAGGGGTTTCAGTGTCTGGGAAATGTGGCTCAGTGTGTGGGGAAGATGTTTCAATGTGTGGGGAAGGGGTTTCAGTGTGTGGGGAATAGTTTCAGTGTGTGGGGAAGGGGTTTCAGTGTGTGGTGAAGGGTTTCAGTGTGTGGGGAAGGGGTTTCAGTGTGTGGGGACGGGGTTTCAGTGTGTGGAGAAGGGCATTCAGTGTGTGGGAAATGGTTTCAGTGTGTGGGGACGGGTTTCAGTGAGTGGGCAAGGGTTTCAGTGTGTGGGGAAGGGGTTTCACTGTGTGGGGAAGGGGTATCAGTGTGTGGGGAATGGTTTCAGTGTGCTGGGAAGGTATTCACTGTGTGGGGAAGGTGTCTCACTGTGAGGGGAAGTGTTTTCAGTGTGTGGGGAATGGATTCACTGTGTGGGGAATGGTTTCAGTGTGGGGGGAAGGGGTTTCACTGTGTGTGGAAGGTGTTTCAGTGTGGGGTGAAGGGGATTCAGTGTGTGGGGAAGGGTTTCAGTGTGTGGGGAAGGGATTCAGTGTGTGGGGAAGGGGGTTCAGTATGTGGCGAAGGGTTTCAGCGTGTGGGGAATGGTTTCAGTGTGTGGCGAATGGTTTCAACGTGTGGGGAGTGGTTTCAGTGTGTGGGGAAGGGTTTCAGTGTGTGGGGAATGAGTTTCAGTGTGTGGGGAAGGGTTTCAGTGTGTTGGTATGGGTTTCAGTGTGAGGGGAAGGGTTTCGGTGTTTGGGGAAGGAGTTTCAGTGTGTGGGGAAGGTGTTTCACTGTGTGGGGACGGGGTTTCAGTGTGTGGGGAAGGGGTTTCAGTGTGTAGGATAGGTATTCATTGTGTGGGGAAGGTGTCCCACTGTGAGGGGAAGTGTTTTCAGTGTGTGGGGAATGGATTCACAGTGTGGGGAATGGTTTCAGTGTGTGGGGAAGGGGTTACACTGTGTGTGGAAGGTGTTTCAGTGTGGGATGAAGGGGATTCAGTGTGTGGGGAAGGGTTTCAGTGTGTGGTGAAGGGATACAGTGTGAGGGGAAGGGGTTTCAGTATGTGGGGCAGGGTTTCAGTGTGTGGGGAATGGTTTCAGTGTGTGGGGAATGGTTTCAGCGTGTGGGGAATGGTTTTCTGTGTGTGGGGAAGGATTTCAGTGTGTGGGGAGCGGTTTCAGTGTGTGGGGAAGGGTTTCAGTGTGTGGGGAAGGAGTTTCAGTGTGTGGGGAAGGGTTTCAATGTGAAGGGAAGGGTTTCAGTGTGTGGGGAAGGAGTTTTAGAGTGTGGGGAAGGTGTTTCACTGTGTGGTGAAGGGGTTTCAGTGTGTGGGGAAGCGGTTTCAGTGTGTAGGGTAGGGGTTTCAGCGTGTGGGGAAGGGTTTCAGTGTGTGGGGAAGGGGTTTCAGTGTGTGGGGAAGAGGTTTCACTGTGTGGGGATGGGTTTTCAGTGTGTGGGGAAGATGTTTCAGTGGGTGGGGACGGGGTTTCTGTGTGTGGGGAAAGGGTTTCAGTGTGTGGGGAAGGGGTTTCACTGTGTGGGGAAGGGGTTTCAGTGTGTGGGGAAGGGGTTTCAGTGTGTGGGGAATGGTTCCAGTGTGTGGGGCAAGGGTTTCAGTGTGTGGGGAAGGGGTTTCAGTGTGTGGGGAAGGGGATTCACAGTGTGGGGAAGGGGTTTCAGTGTTTGAGGAAGGGGATTCGGTGTGTGGGGATGTTGTTTCAGTGTGTGGGGAAGGGGTTTCAGTGTGTGGGGAAGGGGTTTCAGTGTGTGGGGAAGGGGTTTCTGTGTATGGGGAATGGTTTCAGTGTGTGGGGAAGGGTTTCAGTGTGTGGGGAATGGTTTCAGTGTGTGGGGAATGGTTTCAGCGTGTGGGGAAGGGGTTTCAGTGTGTGGGGAAGGATGTCAGTGTGTGGGGAGGTGTTTCACTATTTGTGGAATGTGTTTCAGTGTGTGGGGAAGGGGTTTCAGTGTGTGGGGAAGGGTTTCAGTGTGTGGGGAAGGGGTTTCAGTGTGTGGGGAAGGGTTATACTGTGTGGGGAAAGGATTTCAGTGTGTGCGGAAGGTGATTCAGTGCGTGGGGAATGGTTTCAGTGTGTGAGGAAGGGGTTTCAGTGTGTGGGGAAGGGGTTTCAGTGTGTGTGGAAAGGGTTTCAGTATGTGGGGAATGGTTTCAGTGTGTGGGGAAGGGGTTTCAGTGTGTCGGGTATGGTTTCAGTGTGTGGGGAAGGGGTTTCACTGTGTGGGGAAGGGGTTTCTGTGTGTGGGGAATGGTTTCCGTGTGTGGGGCAAGGGTTTCAGTGTGTGGGGAAGGGGTGTCAGTGTGTGGGGAAGGAGTTTCAGAGTGTGGGGAAGGTGTTTCACTGTGTGGGGAAGGGGTTTCAGTGTGTGGGGAAGCGGTTTCAGTGTATAGGGTAGGGGTTCCAGCGTGTGGGGAAGGGTTTCAGTGTGTCGAGAAGGGGTTTCAGTGTGTGGGGAAGAGGTTTCAGTGGGTGGGGACGGGGTTTCTGTGTGTGGCGAAGGGGTTTCCGTGTTTGGGGAAAGGGTTTCAGTGTGTGGGGAAGGGATTTCAATGTGTGGGGAAGGGGTTTCAGTGTGTGGGGAAGGGGTTTCAGTGTGTGGGGAATGGTTCCAGTGTGTGGGGAGAGGGTTTCAGTGTGTGGGGAAGGGGTTTCAGTGTGTGGGGAAGGGGATCCACTGTGTGGGGAAGGGGTTTCAGTGTTTGGGGAAGGGGATTCGGTGTGTGGGGAAGGGGTTTCAGTGCGTGGGGAAGGGGTTTCAGTGTGTGGGGAAGGGGATTCACAGTGTGGGGAAGGGGTTTCAGTGTTTGAGGAAGGGGATTCGGTGTGTGGGGATGTTGTTTCAGTGTGTGGGGAAGGGGTTTCAGTGTGTGGGGAAGGGGTTTCAGTGTGTGGGGAAGGGGTTTCTGTGTATGGGGAATGGTTTCAGTGTGTGGGGAAGGGTTTCAGTGTGTGGGGAATTGTTTCAGTGTGTGGGGAATGGTTTCAGCGTGTGGGGAAGGGGTTTCAGTGTGTGGGGAAGGATGTCAGTGTGTGGGGAGGTGTTTCACTATTTGTGGAATGTGTTTCAGTGTGTGGGGAAGGGGTTTCAGTGTGTGGGGAAGGGTTTCAGTGTGTGGGGAAGGGTTTCAGTGTGTGGGGAAGGGGTTTCAGTGTGTGGGGAAGGGTTTCAGTGTGTGGGGAAGGGTTATACTGTGTGGGGAAAGGATTTCAGTGTGTGCGGAAGGTGATTCAGTGCGTGGGGAATGGTTTCAGTGTGTGAGGAAGGGGTTTCAGTGTGTGGGGAAGGGGTTTCAGTGTGTGTGGAAGGGGTTTCAGTATGTGGGGAATGGTTTCAGTGTGTGGGGAAGGGGTTTCAGTGTGTCGGGTATGGTTTCAGTGTGTGGGGAAGGGGTTTCACTGTGTGGGGAAGGGGTTTCTGTGTGTGGGGAATGGTTTCCGTGTGTGGGGCAAGGGTTTCAGTGTGTGGGGAAGGGGTTTCAGTGTGTGGGGAAGGAGTTTCAGAGTGTGGGGAAGGTGTTTCACTGTGTGGGGAAGGGGTTTCAGTGTGTGGGGAAGCGGTTTCAGTGTGTAGGGTAGGGGTTCCAGCGTGTGGGGAAGGTTTTCAGTGTGTCGAGAAGGGGTTTCAGTGTGTGGGGAAGAGGTTTCAGTGGGTGGGGACGGGGTTTCTGTGTGTGGCGAAGGGGTTTCCGTGTGTGGGGAAAGGGTTTCAGTGTGTGGGGAAGGGATTTCACTGTGTGGGGAAGGGGTTTCAGTGTGTGGGGAAGGGGTTTCAGTGTGTGGGGAATGGTTCCAGTGTGTGGGGCAAGGGTTTCAGTGTGTGGGGAAGGGGTTTCAGTGTGTGGGGAAGGGGATCCACTGTGTGGGGAAGGGGTTTCAGTGTTTGGGGAAGGGGATTCGGTGTGTGGGGAATGGGTTTCAGTGCGTGGGGAAGGGGTTTCAGTGAGTGGGGAAGGGGGTTCCGTGTGTGGGGAAGGGGTTTCAGTGCGTGGGGAATGGTTTCAGTGTGTGGGGACGGGTTTCAGTGTATGTTGAAGGGGTTTCAGTGTGTGGGGAAGGGGTTTCACTGAGTGGGGAAGGGGTTTCAGTGTGTGGGGAATGGGTTCAGTGTGTGGGGAGAGGGTTTCAGTGTGTGGGGAAGGGGTTTCAGTGTGTGGGGAAGGGGATCCACTGTGTGGGGAAGGGGTTTCAGTGTTTGGGGAAGGGGATTCGGTGTGTGGGGAAGGGGTTTCAGTGCGTGGGGAAGGGGTTTCAGTGTGTGGGGAAGGGGATTCACAGTGTGGGGAAGGGGTTTCAGTGTTTGAGGAAGGGGATTCGGTGTGTGGGGATGTTGTTTCAGTGTGTGGGGAAGGGGTTTCAGTGTGTGGGGAAGGGGTTTCAGTGTGTGGGGAAGGGGTTTCTGTGTATGGGGAATGGTTTCAGTGTGTGGGGAAGGGTTTCAGTGTGTGGGGAATTGTTTCAGTGTGTGGGGAATGGTTTCAGCGTGTGGGGAAGGGGTTTCAGTGTGTGGGGAAGGATGTCAGTGTGTGGGGAGGTGTTTCACTATTTGTGGAATGTGTTTCAGTGTGTGGGGAAGGGGTTTCAGTGTGTGGGGAAGGGTTTCAGTGTGTGGGGAAGGGTTTCAGTGTGTGGGGAAGGGGTTTCAGTGTGTGGGGAAGGGTTTCAGTGTGTGGGGAAGGGTTATACTGTGTGGGGAAAGGATTTCAGTGTGTGCGGAAGGTGATTCAGTGCGTGGGGAATGGTTTCAGTGTGTGAGGAAGGGGTTTCAGTGTGTGGGGAAGGGGTTTCAGTGTGTGTGGAAGGGGTTTCAGTATGTGGGGAATGGTTTCAGTGTGTGGGGAAGGGGTTTCAGTGTGTCGGGTATGGTTTCAGTGTGTGGGGAAGGGGTTTCACTGTGTGGGGAAGGGGTTTCTGTGTGTGGGGAATGGTTTCCGTGTGTGGGGCAAGGGTTTCAGTGTGTGGGGAAGGGGTTTCAGTGTGTGGGGAAGGAGTTTCAGAGTGTGGGGAAGGTGTTTCACTGTGTGGGGAAGGGGTTTCAGTGTGTGGGGAAGCGGTTTCAGTGTGTAGGGTAGGGGTTCCAGCGTGTGGGGAAGGTTTTCAGTGTGTCGAGAAGGGGTTTCAGTGTGTGGGGAAGAGGTTTCAGTGGGTGGGGACGGGGTTTCTGTGTGTGGCGAAGGGGTTTCCGTGTGTGGGGAAAGGGTTTCAGTGTGTGGGGAAGGGATTTCACTGTGTGGGGAAGGGGTTTCAGTGTGTGGGGAAGGGGTTTCAGTGTGTGGGGAATGGTTCCAGTGTGTGGGGCAAGGGTTTCAGTGTGTGGGGAAGGGGTTTCAGTGTGTGGGGAAGGGGATCCACTGTGTGGGGAAGGGGTTTCAGTGTTTGGGGAAGGGGATTCGGTGTGTGGGGAATGGGTTTCAGTGCGTGGGGAAGGGGTTTCAGTGAGTGGGGAAGGGGGTTCCGTGTGTGGGGAAGGGGTTTCAGTGCGTGGGGAATGGTTTCAGTGTGTGGGGACGGGTTTCAGTGTATGTTGAAGGGGTTTCAGTGTGTGGGGAAGGGGTTTCACTGAGTGGGGAAGGGGTTTCAGTGTGTGGGGAATGGGTTCAGTGTGTGGGGAAAGGATTTCAGTGTGTGGGGAAGGTGATTCAGTGTGTGGAGAAGGGGATTCTCTGTGTGGGGAAGGGGTTTCAGTGTGTGGGGAAGGGGATTCTGTGTATGGGGAATGGTTTCAGTGTGTGGGGAAGGGTTTCAGTGTGTGGGGAATGGTTTCAGTGTGTGGGGAATGGTTTCAGTGTGTGGGGAAGGGTTTCAGTGTATGGGGAAGGGTTTCAGTGTGTGGGGAAGGGTTTCAGAGTGTGGGGAAGGGGTTTCAGTGTGTGGGGAATGGTTCCAGTGTGTGGGGCAAGGGTTTCAGTGTGTGGGGAAGGTGTTTCAGTGTGTGGGGAAGGGGATCCACTGTGTGGGGAAGGGGTTTCAGTGTTTGGGGAAGGGGATTCGGTGTGTGGGGAAGGGGTTTCAGTGCGTGGGGAAGGGGTTTCAGTGAGTGGGGAAGGGGGTTCAGTGTGTGGGGAAGGGGTTTCAGTGCGTGGGGCATGGTTTCAGTGTGTGGGGACGGGTTTCAGTGTATGTTGAAGGGGTTTCAGTGTGTGGGGAAGGGGTTTCACTGAGTGGGGAAGGGGTTTCAGTGTGTGGGGAATGGTTTCAGTGTGTGGGGAAAGGATTTCAGTGTGTGGGGAAGGTGATTCAGTGTGTGGAGAAGGGGATTCTCTGTGTGGGGAAGGGGTTTCAGTCTGTGGGGAAGGGATTTCTGTGTATGGGGAATGGTTTCAGTGTGTGGGGAAGGGTTTCAGTGTGTGGGGAATGGTTTCAGTGTGTGGAGAATGGTTTCAGCGTGTGGGGAAGGCGTTTCAGTGTGTGGGGAAGGATTTCAGTGTGTGGGGAGGTGTTTCACTATGTGTGGAATCTGTTTCAGTGTGTGGGGAAGGAGTTTCAGTGTGTGGGGAAGGGTTTCAGTGTGTGGGGAAGGGTTTCAGTGTGTGGGGAAGGGGTTTCAGTGTGTGGGGAAGGGTTTCAGTGTGTGGGGAATGGATATACTGTGTGGGGAAAGGATTTCAGTGTGTGGGGAAGGTGATTCAGTGTGTGGGGAATGGTTTCAGTTTGTGGGGAAGGGGTTTCAGTGTGTGGGGAAGGGGTTTCAGTGTGTGTGGAAGGGGTTTCAGTGTGTGGGGAATGGTTTCAGTGTGTGGGGAACTGGTTTCAGTGTGTGTGGAAGGGGTTTCAGTGTGTGGGGTATGGTTTCAGTGTGTGGGGAAGGGGTTTCACTGTGTGGGGAAGGGGTTTCTGTGTGTGGGGAATGGTTTCCGTGTGTGGGGCAAGGGTTTCAGTGTGTGGGGAAGGGGTTAAAGTGTGTGGGGAAGGAGTTTCAGAGTGTGGGGAAGGTGTTTCACTGTGTGGGGAAGGGGTTTCAGTGTGTGGGGAAGCGGTTTCAGTGTGTAGGGTAGGGGTTCCAGCGTGTGGGGAAGGTTTTCAGTGTGTCGAGAAGAATTTCAGTGTGTGGGGAAGAGGTTTCAGTGGGTGGGGACGGGGTTTCTGTGTGTGGGGAAGGGGTTTCCGTGTGTGGGGAAAGGGTTTCAGTGTGTGGGGAAGGGATTTAACTGTGTGGGGAAGGGGTTTCAGTGTGTGGGGAAGGGGTTTCAGTGTGTGGGGAATGGTTCCAGTGTGTGGGGCAAGGGATTCAGTGTGTGGGGAAGGGGTTTCAGTGTGTGGGGAAGGGGATTCAGTGTGTGGGGAAGGGGTTTCAGTGTTTGGGGAAGGGGATTCGGTGTGTGGGGAAGGGGTTTCAGTGCGTGGGGAAGGGGTTTCAGTGAGTTGGGAAGGGGGTTCAGTGTGTGGGGAAGGGGTTTCAGTGCGTGGGGAATGGTTTCAGTGTGTGGGGACGGGTTTCAGTGTATGTTGAAGGGGTTTCAGTGTGTGGGGAAGGGGTTTCACTGAGTGGGGAAGGGGTTTCAGTGTGTGGGGAATGGTTTCAGTGTGTGGGGAAAGGATTTCAGTGTGTGGGGAAGGTGATTCAGTGTGTGGAGAAGGGGATTCTCTGTGTGGGGAAGGGGTTTCAGTGTGTGGGGAAGAGGTTTCAGTCTGTGGGGAAGGGGTTTCTGTGTATGGGGAATGGTTTCAGTGTGTGGGGAAGGGTTTCAGTGTGTGGGGAATGGTTTCAGTGTGTGGGGAATGGTTTCAGCGTGTGGGGAAGGCGTTTCAGTGTGTGGGGAAGGATTTCAGTGTGTGGGGAGGTGTTTCACTATGTGTGGAATGTGTTTCAGTGTGTGGGGAAGGGGTTTCAGTGTGTGGGGAAGGGTTTCAGTGTGTGGGGAAGGGTTTCAGTGTGTGGGGAAGGGGTTTCAGTGTGTGGGGAAGGGTTTCAGTGTGTGGGGAAGGGATATACTGTGTGGGGAAAGGATTTCAGTGTGTGGGGAAGGTGATTCAGTGTGTGGGGAATGGTTTCAGTTTGTGGGGAAGGGGTTTCAGTGTGTGGGGAAGGGGTTTCAGTGTGTGGGGAAGGGGTTTCAGTGTGTGGGGAAGGGTTTCAGTGTGTGGGGAAGGGTTTCAGTGTGTGGGGAAGGGGTTTCAGTGTGTGGGGAAGGGTTTCAGTGTGTGGGGAAGGGATATACTGTGTGGGGAAAGGATTTCAGTGTGTGGGGAAGGTGATTCAGTGTGTGGGGAATGGTTTCAGTTTGTGGGGAAGGGGTTTCAGTGTGTGGGGAAGGGGTTTCAGTGTTTGTGGAAGGGGTTTCAGTGTGTGGGGAATGGTTTCAGTGTGTGGGGAAGGGGTTTCAGTGTGTGTGGAAGGGGATTCAGTGTGTGGGGAATGCGGTTCAGTGTGTGGGGAAGGGGTTTCAGTGTGTTGGGAATGGTTTCAGTGTGTGGGGAAGGGGTTTCACTGTGTGGGGAAGGGGTTTCTGTGTGTGGGGAATGGTTTCAGTGTGTGGGGAAGGGGTTTCAGTGTGTGGGGAAGGGTTTCAGTGTGTGGGGAAGGGGTTTCAGTGTGTGGGGACGGTGTTTCAGTGTGTGGGGAAGGGGATTCAGTGTGTGGGAAATGGTTTCAGTGTGTGGGGACGGGTTTCAGTGTGTGGGGAAGGGTTTCAGTCGGTGGGGAAGGGGTTTCACTGTTTGGGGAAGGGGTATCAGTGCGTGGGGAATGGTTTCAGTGTGTGGGGAAGGTATTCAGTGTGTGGGGAAGGAGTTTCACTGTGAGGGGACGGGTTTTCAATGTGTGGGGAAGGGGTTTCAGTGTGTAGGGTAGGGGTTTCAGTGTGTGGGGAAGGGTTTCAGTGTGTAGGGAAGGGGTTTCAGTGTGTGGGGAAGGAGTTTCACTGTGTGGGGATGGGTTTTCAGTGTGTGGGGAAGGGGTTTCAGTGTTTGGGGAAGGGGATTCGGTGTGTGGGGAAGGGGTTTCAGTGCGTGGGGAAGGGGTTTCAGTGAGTGGGGAAGGGGGTTCAGTGTGTGGGGAAGGGGTTTCAGTGCGTGGGGAATGGTTTCAGTGTGTGGGGACGGGTTTCAGTGTATGTTGAAGGGGTTTCAGTGTGTGGGGAAGGGGTTTCACTGAGTGGGGAAGGGGTTTCAGTGTGTGGGGAATGGTTTCAGTGTGTGGGGAAAGGATTTCAGTGTGTGGGGAAGGTGATTCAGTGTGTGGAGAAGGGGATTCTCTGTTTGGGGAAGGGGTTTCAGTGTGTGGGGAAGAGGTTTCAGTCTGTGGGGAAGGGGTTTCTGTGTATGGGGAATTGTTTCAGTGTGTGGGGAAGGGTTTCAGTGTGTGGGGAATGGTTTCAGTGTGTGGGGAATGGTTTCAGCGTGTGGGGAAGGCGTTTCAGTGTGTGGGGAAGGATTTCAGTGTGTGGGGAGGTGTTTCACTATGTGTGGAATGTGTTTCAGTGTGTGGGGAAGGGGTTTCAGTGTGTGGGGAAGGGTTTCAGTGTGTGGGGAAGGGTTTCAGTGTGTGGGGAAGGGGTTTCAGTGTGTGGGGAAGGGTTTCAGTGTGTGGGGAAGGGATATACTGTGTGGGGAAAGGATTTCAGTGTGTGGGGAAGGTGATTCAGTGTGTGGGGAATGGTTTCAGTTTGTGGGGAAGGGGTTTCAGTGTGTGGGGAAGGGGTTTCAGTGTGTGGGGAAGGGTTTCAGTGTGTGGGGAAGGGTTTCAGTGTGTGGGGAAGGGGTTTCAGTGTGTGGGGAAGGGTTTCAGTGTGTGGGGAAGGGATATACTGTGTGGGGAAAGGATTTCAGTGTGTGGGGAAGGTGATTCAGTGTGTGGGGAATGGTTTCAGTTTGTGGGGAAGGGGTTTCAGTGTGTGGGGAAGGGGTTTCAGTGTTTGTGGAAGGGGTTTCAGTGTGTGGGGAATGGTTTCAGTGTGTGGGGAAGGGGTTTCAGTGTGTGTGGAAGGGGATTCAGTGTGTGGGGAATGCGGTTCAGTGTGTGGGGAAGGGGTTTCAGTGTGTTGGGAATGGTTTCAGTGTGTGGGGAAGGGGTTTCACTGTGTGGGGAAGGGGTTTCTGTGTGTGGGGAATGGTTTCAGTGTGTGGGGAAGGGGTTTCAGTGTGTGGGGAAGGGTTTCAGTGTGTGGGGAAGGGGTTTCAGTGTGTGGGGACGGTGTTTCAGTGTGTGGGGAAGGGGATTCAGTGTGTGGGAAATGGTTTCAGTGTGTGGGGACGGGTTTCAGTGTGTGGGGAAGGGTTTCAGTCGGTGGGGAAGGGGTTTCACTGTTTGGGGAAGGGGTATCAGTGCGTGGGGAATGGTTTCAGTGTGTGGGGAAGGAATTCAGTGTGTGGGGAAGGAGTTTCACTGTGAGGGGACGGGTTTTCAATGTGTGGGGAAGGGGTTTCAGTGTGTAGGGTAGGGGTTTCAGTGTGTGGGGAAGGGTTTCAGTGTGTAGGGAAGCGGTTTCAGTGTGTGGGGAAGGAGTTTCACTGTGTGGGGATGGGTTTTCAGTGTGTGGGGAAGATGTTTCAGTGTGTGGGGACGGGGCAACAGTGTGTGGGGAAGGGGTTTCCGTGTGTGGGGAAGGGGTTTCAGTGTGTGGGGAATTGTTTCAGTGTGTGGGGAAAGAATTTCAGTGTGTGAGGAAGGGGATTCTCTGTGTGGGGAAGTGGTTTCAGTGTGTGGGGAAGGGGTTTCAGTGTGTGAGCAAGGGGTTTCAGTGTGTGGGGAATGGTTTCAGTGTGTGGGGAAGGGGTTTCAGTGTGTGGGGAAGGGGTTTCAGTGTGTGTGGAAGGGGTTTCAGTGTGTGGGGAATGGTTTCAGTGTTTGGGGGTGGGGTTTCAGTGTGTGTGGAAGGGGTTTCAGTGTGTGGGGAAGGGGTTTCCGTGTGTGGGGAAAGGGTTTCAGGGTGTGGGGAATTGTTTAAGTGTGTGGGGCAAGGGTTTCAATGTGTGGGGAAGGTGTTTCAGTGTGTGGGGAAGGGAATTCACTGTGTGAGGAAGGGGCTTCAGTGTATGGGGAAGGGGTTTCGGTGTGTGGGGACGTTGTTTCAGTGTGTGGGGAAGGGGTTTCAGTGTGTGGGGACGGGGTTTCAGTGTGTGGGGAAGGGGTTTCAGTGCGTGGGGAACGGTTTCAGTGTGTGGGGACGGGTTTCAGTGTCTGGGGAAGGGGTTTCACTGTGTGGGGAAAGGGTTTCAGTGTGTGGGGAAGGGCATTCACTGTGTGGGGAAGAGGTTTCAGTGTGTGGGGAAGGGGTTTCACTGTGTGGGGAAGGGGTTACAGTGTCTGGGGAAGGATTTCAGTCTGTGGGGAGGGGTTTCACTATGTGTGGAATGTGTTTCAGTGTGTGGGGAAGGGGTTTCAGTGTGTGGGGAAGGGTTTCATTGTGTGGGGAAGGGGTTTCAGTGTGTGGGGATGGGTTTCAGTGTGTGGGGAAGGGTTTAACTGTTTGGGGAAGGATTTCAGTGTGTGGGGAGGTGTTTCACTATGTGTGGAATGTGTTTCAGTGTGTGGGGAAGGGGTTTCAGTGTGTGGGGAAGGGTTTCAGTGTGTGGGGAAGGGTTTCAGTGTGTGGGGAAGGGGTTTCAGTGTGTGGGGAAGGGTTTCAGTGTGTGGGGAAGGGATATACTGTGTGGGGAAAGGATTTCAGTGTGTGGGGAAGGTGATTCAGTGTGTGGGGAATGGTTTCAGTTTGTGGGGAAGGGGTTTCAGTGTGTGGGGAAGGGGTTTCAGTGTGTGTGGAAGGGGTTTCAGTGTGTGGGGAATGGTTTCAGTGTGTGGGGAAGTGGTTTCAGTGTGTGTGGAAGGGGTTTCAGTGTGTGGGGTATGGTTTCAGTGTGTGGGGAAGGGGTTTCACTGTGTGGGGAAGGGGTTTCTGTGTGTGGGGAATGGTTTCCGTGTGTGGGGCAAGGGTTTCAGTGTGTGGGGAAGGGGTTTCAGTGTGTGGGGAAGGAGTTTCAGAGTGTGGGGAAGGTGTTTCACTGTGTGGGGAAGGGGTTTCAGTGTGTGGGGAAGCGGTTTCAGTGTGTAGGGTAGGGGTTCCAGCGTGTGGGGAAGGGTTTCAGTGTGTCGAGAAGGGGTTTCAGTGTGTGGGGAAGAGGTTTCAGTGGGTGGGGACGGGGTTTCTGTGTGTGGGGAAGGGGTTTCCGTCTGTGGGGAAAGGGTTTCAGTGTGTGGGGAAGGGATTTCACTGTGTGGGGAAGGGGTTTCAGTGTGTGGGGAAGGGGTTTCAGTGTGTGGGGAATGGTTCCAGTGTGTGGGGCAAGGGATTCAGTGTGTGGGGAAGGGGTTTCAGTGTGTGGGGAAGGGGATTCGGTGTGTGGGGAAGGGGTTTCAGTGCGTGGGGAAGGGGTTTCAGTGAGTGGGGAAGGGGGTTCAGTGTGTGGGGAAGGGGTTTCAGTGCGTGGGGAATGGTTTCAGTGTGTGGGGACGGGTTTCAGTGTATGTTGAAGGGGTTTCAGTGTGTGGGGAAGGGGTTTCACTGAGTGGGGAAGGGGTTTCAGTGTGTGGGGAATGGTTTCAGTGTGTGGGGAAAGGATTTCAGAGTGTGGGGAAGGTGATTCAGTGTGTGGAGAAGGGGATTCTCTGTGTGGGGAAGGGGTTTCAGTGTGTGGGGAAGAGGTTTCAGTCTGTGGGGAAGGGGTTTCTATGTATGGGGAATGGTTTCAGTGTGTGGGGAAGGGTTTCAGTGTGTGGGGAATGGTTTCAGTGTGTGGGGAATGGTTTCAGCGTGTGGGGAAGGCGTTTCAGTGTGTGGGGAAGGATTTCAGTGTGTGGGGAGGTGTTTCACTATGTGTGGAATGTGTTTCAGTGTGTGGGGAAGGGGTTTCAGTGTGTGGGGAAGGGTTTCAGTGTGTGGGGAAGGGTTTCAGTGTGTGGGGAAGGGGTTTCAGTGTGTGGGGAAGGGTTTCAGTGTGTGGGGAAGGGATATACTGTGTGGGGAAAGGATTTCAGTGTGTGGGGAAGGTGATTCAGTGTGTGCGGAATGGTTTCAGTTTGTGGGGAAGGGGTTTCAGTGTGTGGGGAAGGGGTTTGAGTGTGTGGGGAAGGGTTTCAGTGTGTGGGGAAGGGTTTCAGTGTGTGGGGAAGGGTTTTCAGTGTGTGGGGAAGGGTTTCAGTGTGTGGGGAAGGGATATACTGTGTGGGGAAAGGATTTCAGTGTGTGGGGAAGGTGATTCAGTGTGTGGGGAATGGTTTCAGTTTGTGGGGAAGGGGTTTCAGTGTGTGGGGAAGGGGTTTCAGTGTTTGTGGAAGGGCTTTCAGTGTGTGGGGAATGGTTTCAGTGTGTGGGGAAGGGGTTTCAGTGTGTGTGGAAGGGGATTCAGTGTGTGGGGAATGCGGTTCAGTGTGTGGGGAAGGGGTTTCAGTGTGTTGGGAATGGTTTCAGTGTGTGGGGAAGGGGTTTCACTGTGTGGGGAAGGGGTTTCTGTGTGTGGGGAATGGTTTCAGTGTGTGGGGAAGGGGTTTCAGTGTGTGGGGAAGGGTTTCAGTGTGTGGGGAAGGGGTTTCAGTGTGTGGGGACGGTGTTTCAGTGTGTGGGGAAGGGGATTCAGTGTGTGGGAAATGGTTTCAGTGTGTGGGGACGGGTTTCAGTGTGTGGGGAAGGGTTTCAGTCGGTGGGGAAGGGGTTTCACTGTTTGGGGAAGGGGTATCAGTGCGTGGGGAATGGTTTCAGTGTGTGGGGAAGGTATTCAGTGTGTGGGGAAGGAGTTTCACTGTGTGGGGACGGGGTTTCAATGTGTGGGGAAGGGGTTTCAGTGTGTAGGGTAGGGGTTTCAGTGTGTGGGGAAGGGTTTCAGTGTGTAGGGAAGGGGTTTCAGTGTGTGGGGAAGGAGTTTCACTGTGTGGGGATGGGTTTTCAGTGTGTGGGGAAGATGTTTCAGTGTGTGGGGACGGGGCAACAGTGTGTGGGGAAGGGGTTTCCGTGTGTGGGGAAGGGGTTTCAGTGTGTGGGGAATTGTTTCAGTGTGTGGGGAAAGAATTTCAGTGTGTGAGGAAGGGGATTCTCTGTGTGGGGAAGTGGTTTCAGTGTGTGGGGAAGGGGTTTCAGTGTGTGAGCAAGGGGTTTCAGTGTGTGGGGAATGGTTTCAGTGTGTGGGGAAGGGGTTTCAGTGTGTGGGGAAGGGGTTTCAGTGTGTGTGGAAGGGGTTTCAGTGTGTGGGGAATGGTTTCAGTGTTTGGGGGTGGGGTTTCAGTGTGTGTGGAAGGGGTTTCAGTGTGTGGGGAAGTGGTTTCCGTGTGTGGGGAAAGGGTTTCAGCGTGTGGGGAATTGTTTAAGTGTGTGGGGCAAGGGTTTCAATGTGTGGGGAAGGTGTTTCAGTGTGTGGGGAAGGGAATTCACTGTGTGAGGAAGGGGCTTCAGTGTATGGGGAAGGGGTTTCGGTGTGTGGGGACGTTGTTTCAGTGTGTGGGGAAGGGGTTTCAGTGTGTGGGGACGGGGTTTCAGTGTGTGGGGAAGGGGTTTCAGTGCGTGGGGAACGGTTTCAGTGTGTGGGGACGGGTTTCAGTGTCTGGGGAAGGGGTTTCACTGTGTGGGGAAAGGGTTTCAGTGTGTGGGGAAGGGCATTCACTGTGTGGGGAAGAGGTTTCAGTGTGTGGGGAAGGGGTTTCACTGTGTGGGGAAGGGGTTTCAGTGTCTGGGGAAGGATTTCAGTCTGTGGGGAGGGGTTTCACTATGTGTGGAATGTGTTTCAGTGTGTGGGGAAGGGGTTTCAGTGTGTGGGGAAGGGTTTCATTGTGTGGGGAAGGGGTTTCAGTGTGTGGGGATGGGTTTCAGTGTGTGGGGAAGGGTTTAACTGTTTGGGGAAGGTGCTTCAGTGTGTGGGGAAGGGGACTCAGTGTGTGGGGAAGGGTTTCAGTGTGTGGGGAAAGGATTTCATTGTGTGTGGAAGGTTTTTCAGTGTGTGGGGAAGGGGATTCTCTGTGTGGGGAAGGGGTTTCAGTGTGTGGGGAAGGAGTTTCAGTGTGTAGGGAATGGTTTCAGTGTGTGGGGAAGGGGTTTCAGTGTGTGTGGAAGGGGTTTCAGTGTTTGGGGAATGGTTTCAGTGTGTGGGGAAGGGGTTTCAGTGTGTGTGGAAGGGGTTTCAGTATCTGGGGAATGTGGTTCAGTGTGTCGGGAAGTTGTTTCACTGTGTGGGGAAGGGGTTTCAGTGTGTGGGGAATGGTTTCAGTGTGTGGGGAAGGGGTTTCAGTGTGTGGTGAAGGGTTTCTGTGTGTGGGGAAGGGGTTTCAGTGTGTGGGGACGGGGTTTCAGTGTGTGGGGAATGGTTTCAGTGTGTGGGGACGGGTTTCAGTGTGTGGGGAAGGGGTTTCACTATGTGGGAAAAGGGTTTCAGTGTGTGGGGAAGGGGTTTCACTGTGTGGGGAAGGGGTTTCAGTGTGTGGGGAAGGGGTTTCACTGTGTGGGGAAGGGGTTTCAGTGTGTGGGGAAGGATTTCAGTGTGTGGGGAAGGGTTTCACTATGTGTGGAATGTGTTTCAGTGTGTGGGGAAGGGGTTTCAGTGTGTGGGGAAGTGTTTCAGTGTGTGGGGAAGCGTTTCAGTGTGTGGGGAAGGGGTCTCAGTGTGTGGGGAAGGGTTTCAGTGTGTGGGGAAGGGTTTCACTGTGTGGGGAAGGTGCGTCAGTGTGTGATCAAGGGGTTTCAGTGTGTGGGCAATGGTTTCAGTGTGTGGGGAAGGGGTTTCAGTGTGTGGGGAAAGGGTTTCAGTGTGTGTGGAAGGGGTTTCAGTGTGTAGGGAATGGTTTCAGTGTGTGGGGGTGGGGTTTCAGTGTGTGTGGAAGGGGTTTCAGTGTGTGTGGAAGGGGTTTCAGTGTGTGGGGAATGGTTTCAGTGTTTGGGGGTGGGGTTTCAGTGTGTGTGGAAGGGGTTTCAGTGTGTGGGGAAGGGGTTTCCGTGTGTGGGGAAAGGGTTTCAGCGTGTGGGGAATTGTTTAAGTGTGTGGGGCAAGGGTTTCAATGTGTGGGGAAGGTGTTTCAGTGTGTGGGGAAGGGAATTCACTGTGTGAGGAAGGGGCTTCAGTGTATGGGGAAGGGGTTTCGGTGTGTGGGGACGTTGTTTCAGTGTGTGGGGAAGGGGTTTCAGTGTGTGGGGACGGGGTTTCAGTGTGTGGGGAAGGGGTTTCAGTGCGTGGGGAACGGTTTCAGTGTGTGGGGACGGGTTTCAGTGTCTGGGGAAGGGGTTTCACTGTGTGGGGAAAGTGTTTCAGTGTGTGGGGAAGGGCATTCACTGTGTGGGGAAGAGGTTTCAGTGTGTGGGGAAGGGGTTTCACTGTGTGGGGAAGGGGTTTCAGTGTCTGGGGAAGGATTTCAGTCTGTGGGGAGGGGTTTCACTATGTGTGGAATGTGTTTCAGTGTGTGGGGAAGGGGTTTCAGTGTGTGGGGAAGGGTTTCATTGTGTGGGGAAGGGGTTTCAGTGTGTGGGGATGGGTTTCAGTGTGTGGGGAAGGGTTTAACTGTTTGGGGAAGGTGCTTCAGTGTGTGGGGAAGGGGACTCAGTGTGTGGGGAAGGGTTTCAGTGTGTGGGGAAAGGATTTCATTGTGTGTGGAAGGTTTTTCAGTGTGTGGGGAAGGGGATTCTCTGTGTGGGGAAGGGGTTTCAGTGTGTGGGGAAGGAGTTTCAGTGTGTAGGGAATGGTTTCAGTGTGTGGGGAAGGGGTTTCAGTGTGTGTGGAAGGGGTTTCAGTGTTTGGGGAATGGTTTCAGTGTGTGGGGAAGGGGTTTCAGTGTGTGTGGAAGGGGTTTCAGTGTCTGGGGAATGTGGTTCAGTGTGTCGGGAAGTTGTTTCACTGTGTGGGGAAGGGGTTTCAGTGTGTGCGGAATGGTTTCAGTGTGTGGGGAAGGGGTTTCAGTGTGTGGTGAAGGGTTTCTGTGTGTGGGGAATTGGTTTCAGTGTGTGGGGACGGGGTTTCAGTGTGTGGGGAATGGTTTCAGTGTGTGGGGACGGGTTTCAGTGTGTGGGGAAGGGGTTTCACTATGTGGGAAAAGGGTTTCAGTGTGTGGGGAAGGGGTTTCACTGTGTGGGGAAGGGGTTTCAGTGTGTGGGGAAGGGGTTTCACTGTGTGGGGAAGGGGTTTCAGTGTGTGGGGAAGGATTTCAGTGTGTGGGGAAGGGTTTCACTATGTGTGGAATGTGTTTCAGTGTGTGGGGAAGGGGTTTCAGTGTGTGGGGAAGTGTTTCAGTGTGTGGGGAAGCGTTTCAGTGTGTGGGGAAGGGGTCTCAGTGTGTGGGGAAGGGTTTCAGTGTGTGGGGAAGGGTTTCACTGTGTGGGGAAGGTGCGTCAGTGTGTGATCAAGGGGTTTCAGTGTGTGGGCAATGGTTTCAGTGTGTGGGGAAGGGGTTTCAGTGTGTGGGGAAAGGGTTTCAGTGTGTGTGGAAGGGGTTTCAGTGTGTAGGGAATGGTTTCAGTGTGTGGGGGTGGGGTTTCAGTGTGTGTGGAAGGGGTTTCAGTGTGTGTGGAAGGGGTTTCAGTGTCTGGGGAAGGGGTTTCCGTGTGTGGGGAAAGGGTTTCAGTTTGTGGGGAAGGGGTTTCACTGTGTGGGGAAGGGGTTTCAGTGCGTGGGGAAGGGGTTTCAGTGTGTGTGGAATTGTTTCAGTGTGTGGGGCAAGGGTTTCAATGTGTGGGGAATGTTTTTCAATGTGAGGGGAAGGGGATTCACTGTGTGGGGAAGGGGCTTCAGTGTTTGGGGAAGGGGTTTCGGTGTGTGGGGACGTTGTTTCAGTGTGTGGGGAAGGGGTTTCAGTGTGTGGGGACGGGTTTCAGTATGTGGGGAAGGGGTTTCAGTGTGTGGGGAAGGGGTTTCAGTGTGTGGTGAAGGGGTTTCAGTGTGTGGGGAAGGATTTCAGTGTGTGGGGAGGGGTTTCACTATGTGTGGAATGTGTTTCAGTGTGTGGGGAAGGTGTTTCAGTGTGTGGGGAAGGGTTTCAGTGTGTGGGGAAGGGGTTTCAGTGTGTGGGGAAGGGTTTCAGTGTGTGGGGAAGGGATTCACTGTGTGGGGAAGGTGCTTCAGTGTGTGGGGAAGGGGTTTCAGTGTCTCCGGAATGTGGTTCAGTGTGTGGGGAATGGTTTCAGTGTGTGGGGAAGGGGTTTCAGTGTGTGGTGAAGTGTTTCAGTGTGTGGGGAAGGGGTTTCAGTGTGTGAGGACGGGGTTTCAGTGTGTGGGGAAGGGCATTCAGTGTGTGGGAAATGGTTTCAGTGTGTAGGGACGGGTTTCAGTGTGTGGGGAAGGGTTTCAGTGTGTGGGGAAGGGGTTTCACAGTGTGGGGAAGGGGTATCAGTGTGTCGGGAATGGTTTCAGTGTGTTGGGAAGGTATTCAGTGTGTGGGGAAGGTGTCTCACTGTGAGGGGAAGTGTTTTCAGTGTGTGGAGAATGGATTCACTGTGTGGGGAATGGTTTCAGTGTGTGGGGAAGGGGTTTCACTTTGTGTGGAAGGTGTTTCAGCGTGGGCTGAAGGGGATTCAGTGTGTGGGGAAGGGTTTCAGTGTGTGGGGAATGGTTTCAGTGTGTGGGGAACGGTTTCAGCGTGTGGGGAAGGGGTTTCTGTGTGTGGGGAAGGATTTCAGTGTGTGGGGAGGGGTTTCAGTTTGTGGAGAAGGGTTTCAGTGTGTGGGGAAGGGGTTTCAGTGTGTAGGGTAGATATACAGTGTTTGGGGAAGGTGTCTCACTGTGAGGGGAAGTGTTTTCAGTGTGTGGGGAATGGATTCACTTTGTGGGGAATGGTTTCAGTGTGTGGGGAATGGGTTTCACTGTGTGTGGAAGGTGTTTCAGTGTGGGGTGAAGGGGATTCAGTGTGTGGGGATGGGTTTCAGTGTGTGGGGAAGTGGTTTCAGTGTGTGGGGAATGGCTTCAGTGTATGGGGAAGGGGTTTCACTGTGTGGGGAAGGGGTTTCTGTGAGTGGGGAATGGTTTCAGTGTGTGGGGAAGTGGTTTCAGTGTGTGGGGAAGGGTTTCAGTGTGTGGGGAAGGGGTTTCAGTGTGTGTGGACGGTGTTTCAGTGTGTGGGGAAGGGGATTCAGTGTGTGGGAAATGGTTTCTGTGTGTGGGGACGGGTTGCAGTGTGTGGGGAAGGGTTTCAGTCTGTGGGGAAGGGGTTTCACTGTTTGGGGAAGGGGTATCAGTGTGTGGGGAATGGTTTCAGTGTGTGGGGAAGGTATTCAGTGTGTGGGGAAGTAGTTTCACTGTGAGGGGACGGGGTTTCAGTGTGTGGGGAAGGGGCTTCAGTGTGTAGGGTAGGGGTTTCCGTGTGTGGGGAAGGGTTTCAGTGTGTGGGGAAGGGGTTTTAGTGTGTGGTGAAGGAGTTTCACTGTGTGGGGATGGGTTTTCAGTGCGTGGGGAAGATGTTTCAGTGTGTGGGGACGGGGTTTCAGTGTGTGGGGAATTGTTTCAGTGTGTGGGGAAAGGATTTCAGTGTGTGGGGAAGGGGATTCTCTGTGTGGGGAAGTGGTTTCAGTGTGTGGGGAAGGGGTTTCAGTGTGTGAGCAAGGGGTTTCAGTGTGTGGGGAATGGTTTCAGTGTGTGGGGAAGGGATTTCAGTGTGTGGGGAAGAGGTTTCAGTGTGTGTGGAAGGGGTTTCAGTGTGTGGGGAAGGGGTTTCCGTGTGTGGGAAAAGGGTTTCAGTGTGTGGGGAAGGGGTTTCACTGTGTCGGGAAGGGGTTTCAGTGTGTGGGGAAGGGGTTTCAGTGTGTGTGGAATTGTTTCAGTGTGTGGGGCAAGGCTTTCAATGTGTGGGGAAGGTGTTTCAGTGTGTGGGGAAGGGGATTCACTGTGTGGGGAAGGGGCTTCAGTGTTTGGGGAAGGGGTTTCGGTGTGTGGGGACGTTGTTTCAGTGTGTGGGGAAGGGGTTTCAGTGTGTGGGGACGGGGTTTCAGTGTGTGGGGAAGGGGTTTCTGTGCGTGTGGAATGTTTTCAGTGTGTGGGGACGGGTTTCAGTGTCTGGGGAAGGGGTGTCACTGTGTGGGGAAAGGGTTTCAGTGTGTGGGGAATGGCATTCACTGTGTGGGGAAGGGGTTTCAGTGTGTGGGGAAGGGGTTTCACTGTGTGGGGAAGGGGTTTCAGTGTGTGGGGAAGGATTTCAGTGTGTGGGGAGGGGTTTCACTATGTGTGGAATGTGTTTCAGTGTGTGGGGAAGGGGTTACAGTGTGTGGGGAAGGGTTTCATTGTGTGGGGAAGGGGTTTCAGTGTGTAGGGAAGGGTTTCAGTGTGTGGGGAAGGGAATCACTGTGTGGGGAAGGTGATTCAGTGTGTGGGGAAGGGGATTCTCTGTGTGGCGAAGGGGTTTCAGTGTGTGGGGAAGGGGTTTCAGTGTGTGGGGAATGGTTTCAGTGTGTGGGGAAGGGGTTTCAGTGTGTGGGGAAGGGGTTTCAGTGTGTGTGGAAGGGGTTTCAGTGTGTGGGGAATGGTTTCAGTGTGTGGGGAAGGGGTTTCAGTGTGTGTGGAAGGGGTTTCAGTGTCTGGGGAATGTGGTTCAGTGTGTGGGGAAGGTGTTTCACTGTGTGGGGAAGGGGTTTCAGTGTGTGGGGAATGGTTTCATTGTGTGGGGAAGGGGTTTCAGTGTGTGGTGAAGGGGTTCAGTGTGTGGGGAAGGGGTTTCAGTGTGTGGGGACGTGGTTTCAGTGTGTGGGGAATGGTTTCAGTGTGTGGGGACGGGTTTCAGTGTGTGGGGAAGGGGTTTCACTGTGTGGGAAAAGGGTTTCAGTGTGTGGTCAAGGGGTTTCACTGTGTGGGGAAGGGGTTTCAGTGTGTGGGGAAGGGGTTTCACTGTGTGGGGAAGGGGTTTCAGTGTGTAGGGAAGAATTTCAGTGTGTGGGGAAGGGTTTCACTCTGTGTGGAATGTGTTTCAGTGTGTGGGGAAGGGGTTTCAGTGTGTGGGGAAGGGTTTCAGTGTGTGGGGAAGCGTTTCAGTGTGTGGGGATGGGTTTCAGTGTGTGGGGAAGGGTTTCATTGTGTGGGGAAGGTGCTTCAGTGTGTGGGGAATGGGACTCAGTTTGTGGGGAAGGGTTTCAGTGTTTGGGGAAAGGATTTCAGTATGTGGGGAAGGTGATTCAGTGTGTGGGGAAGGGGATTCTCTGTGTGGGGAAGGGGTTTCAGTGTGTGGGGAAGGGGTTTAAGTGTGTGGCGAAGGGGTTTCAGTGTGTGGGGAATGGTTTCAGTGTGTGGGGAAGGGGTTTCAGTGTGTGGGGAAGGGGTTTCCGTGTGTGTGGAAGGGGTTTCAGTTTGTGGGGAATGGTTTCAGTGTGTGGGGAAGTGGTTTCAGTGTATGTGGAAGGGGTTTCAGTGTCTGGGGAATGTGGTTCAGTGTGTGGGGAAGGTGTTTAAGTGTGTGGGGAAGGGGTTTCAGTGTGTGGGAAATGGTTTCAGTGTGTGGGGACGGGTTTAAGTGTGTGGGGAAGGGTTTCAGTGTGTGGGGAAGGGGTTTCACAGTGTGAGGAAGGGGTATCAGTGTGTGGGGAATGGTTTCAGTGTGTTGGGAAGGTATTCAGTGTGTGGGGAAGGTGTCTCACTGTGAGGGGAAGTGATTTCAGTGTGTGGGGAATAGATTCACTGTGTGGGGAATCGTTTCAGTGTGTGGGGAAGGGGTTTCACTTTGTTTGGAAGGTGTTTCAGCGTGGGCCGAAGGGGATTCAGTGTGTGGGGAAGGGTTTCAGTGTGTGGGGAAGGGATTCAGTGTGTGGGGAATGGGTTTCAGTATGTGGGGAAGGTTTTCAAAATGTGGGGAATGGTTTCAGTGTGTGGGGAATGGTTTCAGCGTGTGGGGACGAGGTTTCTGTGTGTGGGGAAGGATTTCAGTGTGTGGGGAGGGGTTCCAGTGTGTGGGGAAGGGTTTCAGTGTGTGGGGAAGGAGTTTCAGTGTGTGGGGAAGGTGTTTCACTGTGTGGGGACGGGGTTGCAGTGTGTGGGGAAGGGGCTTCAGTGTGTAGGGTAGGTATTCAGTGTGTGGGGAAGGTGTCTCACTGTGAGGGGAAGTGTTTTCCGTGTGTGGGGAATGGAGTCACTGTGTGGGGAATGGTTTCTGTGTGTGGGGAAGGGGTTTCACTGTGTGTGGAAGGTGTTTCAGTGTGGGGTGAAGGGGATTCAGTGTGTGGGGAAGGGTTTCAGTGTGTGGGGAAGGGATTCAGTGTGTGGGGAAGGGGTTTCTGTATGTGGGGAAGGGTTTCAGTGTGTGGGGAATGGTTGCAGTGTGTGGGGAATGGTTTCAGCGTGTGGGGAAGGGGTTTCTGTGTGTAGGGAAGGATTTCAGTGTGTGGGGAGGGGATTCAGTGTGTGGGGAAGGGTTTCAGTGTGTGGGGAAGGAGTTTCAGTGTGTGGGGAAGGGTTTCAGTGTGTTGGTATGGGTTTCAGTGTGAGGGGAAGGGTTTCAGTGTGTGGGGAAGGAGTTTCAGTTTGTGGTGACGGGGTTTCAGTGTGTGGGGAAGCGGTTTCAGTGTGAAGGATAGGGGTTTCAGAGTGAGGGGAAGGGTTTCAGTGTGTGGGGATGGGTTTTCAGTGTGTGGGGAAGATGTTTCAATTTGTGGGGACGGGGTTTCTGTGTGTGGGGAAGGGGTTTCCGTGTGTGGGGAAAGGGTTTCAGTCTGTGGGGAAGGGGTTTCACTGTATGGGGAAGGGGTTCAGTGTGTGTGGAAGGGGTTTCAGTGTGAGGGGAATGGTTTCAGTGTGTGGGGCAAGGGTTTCAGTGTGTGGGGAAGGGGTTTCAGTGTGTGGGGAATGGTTTCAGTGTGTGGGGAAGGGGTTTCAGTGTGTGAGGAAGGGTTTCAGTGTGTGGGGAAGGGGTTTCAGTGTGTGGGGACGGGGTTTCAGTGTGTGGGGAAGGGGATTCATTGTGTGGGAAATGGTTTCAGTGTGTGGGGACGGGTTTCAGTGCGTGGGGAAGGGTTTCATTGTGTGGGGAAGGTGTTTCACTGTGTGGGGAAGGGGTATCAGTGTGTGAGGAATGGTTTCAGTGTGTGGGGAAGGTATTCAGTGTGTGGGGAAGGGGTTTCACTGTGAGGGGACGGGGTTTCAGTGTGTGGGGAAGGGGTTTCAGTGTGTAGGGTAGGGGTTTCAGTGTGTGGTGAAGGGTTTCAGTGTGTGGGGAAGGGGTTTCAGTGTGTGGGGAAGGAGTTTCACTGTGTGGGGATGGGTTTTCAGTGTGTGGGGAAGATGTTTCAGTGTGTGGGGACGGGGCTTCAGAGTGAGGGGAAGGGGTTTCCGTGGGTGGAGAAGGGGTTTCAGTGTGTGGGGAATTGTTTTAGTGTGTGGGGAAAGGATTTCAGTGAGTGGGGAAGGGGATTCTCTGTGTGGGGAATTGGTTTCAGTGTGTGGGGAAGGGGTTTCAGTGTGTGGGCAAGGGGTTTCAGTGTGTGTGGAAGGGGTTTCAGTGTGTGGGGAATGGTTTCAGTGTATGGGGGTGGGGTTTCAGTGTGTGTGGAAGGCGTTTCAGTGTGTGGGGAAGGGGTATCCGTGTGTGTGGAAAGGGTTTCAGTGTGTGGGGAAGGGGTTTCACTGTGTGGGGAAGGGGTTTCAGTGTGTGGGGAATTGGTTTCAGTGTGTGGGGAATGGTTTCAGTGTGTGGGGCAATGGTTTCAGTGTGTGGGGAAGGTGTTTCAGTGTGTGGGGAAGGGGTTTCCGTGGGTGGAGAAGGGGTTTCAGTGTGTGGGGAATTGTTTTAGTGTGTGGGGAAAGGATTTCAGTGAGTGGGGAAGGGGATTCTCTGTGTGGGGAAGTGGTTTCAGTGTGTGGGGAAGGGGTTTCAGTGTGTGGGCAAGGGGTTTCAGTGTGTGGGGAATGGTTTCAGTGTGTGGGGAAGGGGTTTCAGTGTGTGGGGCGGGGTTTCAGTGTGTGTGGAAGGGGTTTCAGTATGTGGGGAATGGTTTCAGTATATGGGGGTGGGGTTTCAGTGTGTGTGGAAGGGGTTTCAGTGTGTGGGGAAGGGGTATCCGTGTGTGTGGAAAGGGTTTCAGTGTGTGGGGAAGGGGTTTCACTGTGTGGGGAAGGGGTTTCAGTGTGTGGGGAATTGGTTTCAGTGTGTGGGGAATGGTTTCAGTGTGTGGGGCAAGGGTTTCAGTGTGTGGGGATGGTGTTTCAGTGTGTGGGGAAGGGGATTCACTGTGTGGGGAAGGGGTTTTCAGTGTGTGGGGAAGATGTTTCAGTGTGTGGGGACGGGGTTTCTGTGTGTGGGGAAGGGGATTCCGTGTGTGGGGAAAGGGTTTCAGTGTGTGGGGAAGGGGTTTCACTATGTGGGGAAGGGGTTTGAGTGTGTGGGGAGGGGTTTCAGTTTGTGGGGAATTGTTTCAGTGTGTGGGGCAAGGGTTTCAGTGTGTGGGGAAGTTGTTTCAGTGTGTGGGGAAGGGGATTCACTGTGTGGGGAAGGGGTTTAAGTGTTTGGGGAAGGGGTTTCGGTGTGTGGGGACGTTGTTTCAGTGTGTGGGGAATGGGTTTCAGTGTGTGTGGAAGGGGTTTCATTGTCTGGGGAATGTGGTTCAGTGTGTGGGGAAGGTGTTTCACTGTGTGGGGAAGGGGTTTCAGTGTGTGGGGAATGGTTTCAGTGTGTGGGAAATGGTTTCAGTGTGTGGGGACGGGTTTCAGTGTGTGGGGAAGGGTTTCAGTGTGTGGGGAAGGGGTTTCACTGTGTGGGGTAGGGGTATCAGTGTGTGGGGAATGGTTTCAGTGTGTTGGGAAGGTATTCAGTGTGTGGGGAAGGTGTCTCACTGTGAGGAGAAGTGTTTTCAGTGTGTGGGGAATGGATTCACTGTGTGGGGAATGGTTTCAGTGTGTGGGGAAGGGGTTTCACTGTGTGTGGAAGGTGTTTCAGTGTGGGGTGAAGGGGATTCAGTGTGTGGGGAAGGGGTTTCAGTATGTTGGGAAGGGTTTCAGTGTTTGGGGAAGTGGTTTCAGTGTGTGGGGAAGGGTTTCAGTGTGTGGGGAAGGAGTGTCAGTGAGTGGGGAAGGGTTTCAGTGTGTTGGTATGGGTTTCAGTGTTAGGGGAAGGGTTTCAGTGTGTGGGGAAGGAGTTTCAGTGTGTGGGGAAGGTGTTTCACTGTGTGGGGAAGGGGTTTCAGTGTGTAGGGTAGGTATTCAGTGTGTGGGGAAGGGGTTTCAGTATGTGGGGAAGGGGTTTCAGTGTGTGGGGACGGGGTATCTGTGTGTGGGAAGGATGTCAGTGTGTGGGGAGGGGTTTCAGTGTGTGAGGAAGGGTTTCAGTGTGTGGGGAAGGAGTGTCAGTGTGTGGGGAAGGGTTACAGTGTGTTGGTATGGGTTTCAGTGTGAGGGGAAGGGTTTCAGTGTGTGGGGAAGGGGTTTCAGTGTGTAGGGTAGATATACAGTGTGTGGGGAAGGTGTCTCACTGTGAGGGGAAGTGTTTTCAGTGTGTGGGGAATGGATTCACTTTGTGGGGAATGGTTTCAGTGTGTGGGGTAGGGGTTTCACTGTGTGTGGAAGGTGTTTCAGTGTGGGGTGAAGGGGATTCAGTGTGTGGGGATGGGTTTCAGTGTGTGGGGAAGGGGTTTCAGTGTGTGGGGAATGGCTTCAGTGTATGGGGAAGGGGTTTCACTGTGTGGGGAAGGGGTTTCTGTGAGTGGGGAATGGTTTCAGTGTGTGGGGAAGTGGTTTCAGTGTGTGGGGAAGGGTTTCAGTGTGTGGGGAAGGGGTTTCAGTGTGTGGGGACGGTGTTTCTGTGTGTGGGGAAGGGGATTCAGTGTGTGGGAAATGGTTTCTGTGTGTGGGGACGGGTTGCAGTGTGTGGGGAAGGGTTTCAGTCTGTGGGGAAGGGGTTTCACTGTGTGGGGAAGGGGTATCAGTGTGTGGGGAATGGTTTCAGTGTGTGGGGAAGGTATTCAGTGTGTGGGGAAGTAGTTTCACTGTGAGGGGACGGGGTTTCAGTGTGTGGGGAAGGGGCTTCAGTGTGTAGGGTCGGGGTTTCCGTGTGTGGGGAAGGGTTTCAGTGTGTGGGGAAGGGGTTTTAGTGTGTGGTGAAGGAGTTTCACTGTGTGGGGATGGGTTTTCAGTGCGTGGGGAAGATGTTTCAGTGTGTGGGGACGGGGTTTCAGTGTGTGGGGAATTGTTTCAGTGTGTGGGGAAAGGATTTCAGTGTGTGGGGAAGGGGATTCTCTGTGTGGGGAAGTGGTTTCAGTGTGTGGGGAAGGGGTTTCAGTGTGTGAGCAAGGGGTTTCAGTGTGTGGGGAATGGTTTCAGTGTGTGGGGAAGGGATTTCAGTGTGTGGGGAAGGGGTTTCAGTGTGTGTGGAAGGGGTTTCAGTGTGTGGGGAAGGGGTTTCCGTGTGTGGGGAAAGGGTTTCAGTGTGTGGGGAAGGGGTTTCACTGTGTCGGGAAGGGGTTTCAGTGTGTGGGGAAGGGGTTTCAGTGTGTGTGGAATTGTTTCAGTGTGTGGGGCAAGGGTTTCAATGTGTGGGGAAGGTGTTTCAGTGTGTGGGGAAGGGGATTCACTGTGTGGGGAAGGGGCTTCAGTGTTTGGGGAAGGGGTTTCGGTGTGTGGGGACGTTGTTTCAGTGTGTGGGGAAGGGGTTTCAGTGTGTGGGGACGGTGTTTCAGTGTGTGGGGAAGGGGTTTCTGTGCGTGGGGAATGTTTTCAGTGTGTGGGGACGGGTTTCAGTGTCTGGGGAAGGGGTGTCACTGTGTGGGGAAAGGGTTTCAGTGTGTGGGGAATGGCATTCACTGTGTGGGGAAGGGGTTTCAGTGTGTGGGGAAGGGGTTTCACTGTGTGGGGAAGGGGTTTCAGTGTGTGGGGAAGGATTTCAGTGTGTGGGGAGGGGTTTCACTATGTGTGGAATGTGTTTCAGTGTGTGGGGAAGGGGTTACAGTGTGTGGGGAAGGGTTTCATTGTGTGGGGAAGGGGTTTCAGTGTGTAGGGAAGGGTTTCAGTGTGTGGGGAAGGGTTTCACTGTGTGGGGAAGGTGCTTCAGTGTGTGGGGAAGGGGACTCAGTGTGTGGGGAAGGGTTTCAGTGTGTGGGGAAAGGATATCAGTGTGTGGGGAAGGTGATTCAGTGTGTGGGGAAGGGGATTCTCTGTGTGGCGAAGGGGTTTCAGTGTGTGGGGAAGGGGTTTCAGTGTGTGGGGAATGGTTTCAGTGTGTGGGGAAGGGGTTTCAGTGTGTGGGGAAGGGGTTTCAGTGTGTGTGGAAGGGGTTTCAGTGTGTGGGGAATGGTTTCAGTGTGTGGGGAAGGGGTTTCAGTGTGTGTGGAAGGGGTTTCAGTGTCTGGGGAATGTGGTTCAGTGTGTGGGGAAGGTGTTTCACTGTGTGGGGAAGGGGTTTCAGTGTGTGGGGAATGGTTTCAGTGTGTGGGGAAGGGGTTTCAGTGTGTGGTGAAGGGGTTCAGTGTTTGGGGAAGGGGTTTCAGTGTGTGGGGACGGGGTTTCAGTGTGTGGGGAATGGTTTCAGTGTGTGGGGACGGGTTTCAGTGTGTGGGGAAGGGGTTTCACTGTGTGGGAAAAGGGTTTCAGTGTGTGGTCAAGGGGTTTCACTGTGTGGGGAAGGGGTTTCAGTGTGTGGGGAAGGGGTTTCACTGTGTGGGGAAGGGGTTTCAGTGTGTAGGGAAGAATTTCAGTGTGTGGGGAAGGGTTTCACTCTGTGTGGAATGTGTTTCAGTGTGTGGGGAAGGGGTTTCAGTGTGTGGGGAAGGGTTTCAGTGTGTGGGGAAGCGTTTCAGTGTGTGGGGATGGGTTTCAGTGTGTGGGGAAGGGTTTCATTGTGTGGGGAAGGTGCTTCAGTGTGTGGGGAATGGGACTCAGTTTGTGGGGAAGGGTTTCAGTGTTTGGGGAAAGGATTTCAGTGTGTGGGGAAGGTGATTCAGTGTGTGGGGAAGGGGATACTCTGTGTGGGGAAGGGGTTTCAGTGTGTGGGGAAGGGGTTTAAGTGTGTGGCGAAGGGGTTTCAGTGTGTGGGGAATGGTTTCAGTGTGTGGGGAAGGGGTTTCAGTGTGTGGGGAAGGGGTTTCCGTGTGTGTGGAAGGGGTTTCAGTTTGTGGGGAATGGTTTCAGTGTGTGGGGAAGTGGTTTCAGTGTATGTGGAAGGGGTTTCAGTGTCTGGGGAATGTGGTTCAGTGTGTGGGGAAGGTGTTTAAGTGTGTGGGGAAGGGGTTTCAGTGTGCGGGAAATGGTTTCAGTGTGTGGGGACGGGTTTAAGTGTGTGGGGAAGGGTTTCAGTGTGTGGGGAAGGGGTTTCACAGTGTGAGGAAGGGGTATCAGTGTGTGGGGAATGGTTTCAGTGTGTTGGGAAGGTATTCAGTGAGTGGGGAAGGTGTCTCACTGTGAGGGGAAGTGATTTCAGTGTGTGGGGAAAAGATTCACTGTGTGGGGGATCGTTTCAGTGTGTGGGGAAGGGGTTTCACTTTGTGTGGAAGGTGTTTCAGCGTGGGCCGAAGGGGATTCAGTGTGTGGGGAAGGGTTTCAGTGTGTGGGGAAGGGATTCAGTGTGTGGGGAATGGGTTTCAGTATGTGGGGAAGGTTTTCAAAATGTGGGGAATGGTTTCAGTGTGTGGGGAATGGTTTCAGCGTGTGGGGACGGGGTTTCTGTGTGTGGGGAAGGATTTCAGTGTGTGGGGAGGGGTTCCAGTGTGTGGGGAAGGGTTTCAGTGTGTGGGGAAGGAGTTTCAGTGTGTGGGGAAGGTGTTTCACTGTGTGGGGACGGGGTTGCAGTGTGTGGGGAAGGGGCTTCAGTGTGTAGGGTAGGTATTCAGTGTGTGGGGAAGGTGTCTCACTGTGAGGGGAAGTGTTTTCAGTGTGTGGGGAATGGAGTCACTGTGTGGGGAATGGTTTCTGTGTGTGGGGAAGGGGTTTCACTGTGTGTGGAAGGTGTTTCAGTGTGGGGTGAAGGGGATTCAGTGTGTGGGGAAGGGTTTCAGTGTGTGGGGAAGGGATTCAGTGTGTGGGGAAGGGGTTTCTGTATGTGCGGAAGGGTTTCAGTGTGTGGGGAATGGTTGCAGTGTGTGGGGAATGGTTTCAGCGTGTGGGGAAGGGGTTTCTGTGTGTAGGAAAGGATTTCAGTGTGTGGGGAGGGGATTCAGTGTGTGGGGCAGGTCTTTCACTGTGTGGGGACTGGGTTTCAGTGTGTGGGGAAGCGGTTTCAGTGTGTAGTGTAGGGGTTTCAGCGTGTGGGGAAGGGTTTCAGTGTGTGGCGAAGGGGTTTCAGTGTGTGGGGAAGATGTTTCACTGTGTGGGGATGGGTTTTCAGTGTGTGGGGAAGATGTTTCAGTGTGTGGGGACGGGGTTTCTGTGTGTGGGGAAGGGGATTCCGTGTGTGGGGACGGGGTTTCTGTGTGTGGGGAAGGGGATTCCGTGTGTGGGGAAAGGGTTTCAGTGTGTGGGGAAGGGGTTTCACTATGTGAGGAAGGGGTTTGAGTGTGTGGGGAGGGGTTTCAGTTTGTGGGGAATTGTTTCAGTGTGTGGGGCAAGGGTTTCAGTGTGTGGGGAAGTTGTTTCAGTGTGTGGGGAAGGGGATTCACTGTGTGGGGAAGGGGTTTAAGTGTTTGGGGAAGGGGTTTCGGTGTGTGGGGACGTTGTTTCAGTGTGTGGGGAAGGGGTTTCAGTGTGTGGGGAATGGTTTCAGTGTGTGGGGAATGGGTTTCAGTGTGTGTGGAAGGGGTTTCATTGTCTGGGGAATGTGGTTCAGTGTGTGGGGAAGGTGTTTCACTGTGTGGGGAAGGGGTTTCAGTGTGTGGGGAATGGTTTCAGTGTGTGGGAAATGGTTTCAGTGTGTGGGGACGGGTTTCAGTGTGTGGGGAAGGGTTTCAGTGTGTGGGGAAGGGGTTTCACTGTGTGGGGTAGGGGTATCAGTGTGTGGGGAATGGTTTCAGTGTGTTGGGAAGGTATTCAGTGTGTGGGGAAGGTGTCTCACTGTGAGGAGAAGTGTTTTCAGTGTGTGGGGAATGGATTCACTGTGTGGGGAATGGTTTCAGTGTGTGGGGAAGGGGTTTCACTGTGTGTGGAAGGTGTTTCAGTGTGGGGTGAAGGGGATTCAGTGTGTGGGGAAGGGGTTTCAGTATGTTGGGAAGGGTTTCAGTGTTTGGGGAAGTGGTTTCAGTGTGTGGGGAAGGGTTTCAGTGTGTGGGGAAGGAGTGTCAGTGAGTGGGGAAGGGTTTCAGTGTGTTGGTATGGGTTTCAGTGTTAGGGGAAGGGTTTCAGTGTGTGGGGAAGGAGTTTCAGTGTGTGGGGAAGGTGTTTCACTGTGTGGGGAAGGGGTTTCAGTGTGTAGGGTAGGTATTCAGTGTGTGGGGAAGGGGTTTCAGTATGTGGGGAAGGGGTTTCAGTGTGTGGGGACGGGGTATCTGTGTGTGGGAAGGATGTCAGTGTGTGGGGAGGGGTTTCAGTGTGTGAGGAAGGGTTTCAGTGTGTGGGGAAGGAGTGTCAGTGTGTGGGGAAGGGTTACAGTGTGTTGGTATGGGTTTCAGTGTGAGGGGAAGGGTTTCAGTGTGTGGGGACGGGGTTTCAGTGTGTGGGGAAGGGGTTTCAGTGTGTAGGGTAGATATGCAGTGTGTGGGGAAGGTGTCTCACTGTGAGGGGAAGTGTTTTCAGTGTGTGGGGAATGGATTCACTTTGTGGGGAATGGTTTCAGTGTGTGGGGTAGGGGTTTCACTGTGTGTGGAAGGTGTTTCAGTGTGGGGTGAAGGGGATTCAGTGTGTGGGGATGGGTTTCAGTGTGTGGGGAAGGGGTTTCAGTGTGTGGGGAATGGCTTCAGTGTATGGGGAAGGGGTTTCACTGTGTGGGGAAGGGGTTTCTGTGTGTGGGGAATGGTTTCAGTGTGTGGGGAAGTGGTTTCAGTGTGTGGGGAAGGGTTTCAGTGTGTGGGGAAGGGGTTTCAGTGTGTGGGGACGGTGTTTCTGTGTGTGGGGAAGGGGATTCAGTGTGTGGGAAATGGTTTCTGTGTGTGGGGACGGGTTGCAGTGTGTGGGGAAGGGTTTCAGTCTGTGGGGAAGGGGTTTCACTGTGTGGGGAAGGGGTATCAGTGTGTGGGGAATGGTTTCAGTGTGTGGGGAAGGTATTCAGTGTGTGGGGAAGTAGTTTCCCTGTGAGGGGACGGGGTTTCAGTGTGTGGGGAAGGGGCTTCAGTGTGTAGGGTCGGGGTTTCCGTGTGTGGGGAAGGGTTTCAGTGTGTGGGGAAGGGGTTTTAGTGTGTGGTGAAGGAGTTTCACTGTGTGGGGATGGGTTTTCAGTGCGTGGGGAAGATGTTTCAGTGTGTGGGGACGGGGTTTCAGTGTGTGGGGAATTGTTTCAGTGTGTGGGGAAAGGATTTCAGTGTGTGGGGAAGGGGATTCTCTGTGTGGGGAAGTGGTTTCAGTGTGTGGGGAAGGGGTTTCAGTGTGTGAGCAAGGGGTTTCAGTGTGTGGGGAATGGTTTCAGTGTGTGGGGAAGGGATTTCAGTGTGTGGGGAAGGGGTTTCAGTGTGTGTGGAAGGGGTTTCAGTGTGTGGGGAAGGGGTTTCCGTGTGTGGGGAAAGGGTTTCAGTGTGTGGGGAAGGGGTTTCACTGTGTCGGGAAGGGGTTTCAGTGTGTGGGGAAGGGGTTTCAGTGTGTGTGGAATTGTTTCAGTGTGTGGGGCAAGGGTTTCAATGTGTGGGGAAGGTGTTTCAGTGTGTGGGGAAGGGGATTCACTGTGTGGGGAAGGGGCTTCAGTGTTTGGGGAAGGGGTTTCGGTGTGTGGGGACGTTGTTTCAGTGTGTGGGGAAGGGGTTTCAGTGTGTGGGGACGGTGTTTCAGTGTGTGGGGAAGGGGTTTCTGTGCGTGGGGAATGTTTTCAGTGTGTGGGGACGGGTTTCAGTGTCTGGGGAAGGGGTGTCACTGTGTGGGGAAAGGGTTTCAGTGTGTGGGGAATGGCATTCACTGTGTGGGGAAGGGGTTTCAGTGTGTGGGGAAGGGGTTTCACTGTGTGGGGAAGGGGTTTCAGTGTGTGGGGAAGGATTTCAGTGTGTGGGGAGGGGTTTCACTATGTGTGGAATGTGTTTCAGTGTGTGGGGAAGGGGTTACAGTGTGTGGGGAAGGGTTTCATTGTGTGGGGAAGGGGTTTCAGTGTGTAGGGAAGGGTTTCAGTGTGTGGGGAAGGGTTTCACTGTGTGGGGAAGGTGCTTCAGTGTGTGGGGAAGGGGACTCAGTGTGTGGGGAAGGGTTTCAGTGTGTGGGGAAAGGATATCAGTGTGTGGGGAAGGTGATTCAGTGTGTGGGGAAGGGGATTCTCTGTGTGGCGAAGGGGTTTCAGTGTGTGGGGAAGGGGTTTCAGTGTGTGGGGAATGGTTTCAGTGTGTGGGGAAGGGGTTTCAGTGTGTGGGGAAGGGGTTTCAGTGTGTGTGGAAGGGGTTTCAGTGTGTGGGGAATGGTTTCAGTGTGTGGGGAAGGGGTTTCAGTGTGTGTGGAAGGGGTTTCAGTGTCTGGGGAATGTGGTTCAGTGTGTGGGGAAGGTGTTTCACTGTGTGGGGAAGGGGTTTCAGTGTGTGGGGAATGGTTTCAGTGTGTGGGGAAGGGGTTTCAGTGTGTGGTGAAGGGGTTCAGTGTGTGGGGAAGGGGTTTCAGTGTGTGGGGACGGGGTTTCAGTGTGTGGGGAATGGTTTCAGTGTGTGGGGACGGGTTTCAGTGTGTGGGGAAGGGGTTTCACTGTGTGGGAAAAGGGTTTCAGTGTGTGGTCAAGGGGTTTCACTGTGTGGGGAAGGGGTTTCAGTGTGTGGGGAAGGGGTTTCACTGTGTGGGGAAGGGGTTTCAGTGTGTAGGGAAGAATTTCAGTGTGTGGGGAAGGGTTTCACTCTGTGTGGAATGTGTTTCAGTGTGTGGGGAAGGGGTTTCAGTGTGTGGGGAAGGGTTTCTGTGTGTGGGGAAGCGTTTCAGTGTGTGGGGATGGGTTTCAGTGTGTGGGGAAGGGTTTCATTGTGTGGGGAAGGTGCTTCAGTGTGTGGGGAATGGGACTCAGTTTGTGGGGAAGGGTTTCAGTGTTTGGGGAAAGGATTTCAGTGTGTGGGGAAGGTGATTCAGTGTGTGGGGAAGGGGATTCTCTGTGTGGGGAAGGGGTTTCAGTGTGTGGGGAAGGGGTTTAAGTGTGTGGCGAAGGGGTTTCAGTGTGTGGGGAATGGTTTCAGTGTGTGGGGAAGGGGTTTCAGTGTGTGGGGAAGGGGTTTCCGTGTGTGTGGAAGGGGTTTCAGTTTGTGGGGAATGGTTTCAGTGTGTGGGGAAGTGGTTTCAGTGTATGTGGAAGGGGTTTCAGTGTCTGGGGAATGTGGTTCAGTGTGTGGGGAAGGTGTTTAAGTGTGTGGGGTAGGGGTTTCAGTGTGTGGGAAATGGTTTCAGTGTGTGGGGACGGGTTTAAGTGTGTGGGGAAGGGTTTCAGTGTGTGGGGAAGGGGTTTCACAGTGTGAGGAAGGGGTATCAGTGTGTGGGGAATGGTTTCAGTGTGTTGGGAAGGTATTCAGTGAGTGGGGAAGGTGTCTCACTGTGAGGGGAAGTGATTTCAGTGTGTGGGGAATAGATTCACTGTGTGGGGGATCGTTTCAGTGTGTGGGGAAGGGGTTTCACTTTGTGTGGAAGGTTTTTCAGCGTGGGCCGAAGGGGATTCAGTGTGTGGGGAAGGGTTTCAGTGTGTGGGGAAGGGATTCAGTGTGTGGGGAATGGGTTTCAGTATGTGGGGAAGGTTTTCAAAATGTGGGGAATGGTTTCAGTGTGTGGGGAATGGTTTCAGCGTGTGGGGACGGGGTTTCTGTGTGTGGGGAAGGATTTCAGTGTGTGGGGAGGGGTTCCAGTGTGTGGGGAAGGGTTTCAGTGTGTGGGGAAGGAGTTTCAGTGTGTGGGGAAGGTGTTTCACTGTGTGGGGACGGGGTTGCAGTGTGTGGGGAAGGGGCTTCAGTGTGTAGGGTAGGTATTCAGTGTGTGGGGAAGGTGTCTCACTGTGAGGGGAAGTGTTTTCAGTGTGTGGGGAATGGAGTCACTGTGTGGGGAATGGTTTCTGTGTGTGGGGAAGGGGTTTCACTGTGTGTGGAAGGTGTATCAGTGTGGGGTGAAGGGGATTCAGTGTGTGGGGAAGGGTTTCAGTGTGTGGGGAAGGGATTCAGTGTGTGGGGAAGGGGTTTCTGTATGTGGGGAAGGGTTTCAGTGTGTGGGGAATGGTTGCAGTGTGTGGGGAATGGTTTCAGCGTGTGGGGAAGGGGTTTCTGTGTGTAGGAAAGGATTTCAGTGTGTGGGGAGGGGATTCAGTGTGTGGGGAAGGGTTTCAGTGTGTGGGGAATGAGTTTCAGTGTGTGGGGAAGGTTTTCAGTGTGTTGGTATGGGTTTCAGTGTGAGGGGAAGGGTTTCAGTGTGTGGGGAAGGAGTTTCAGTTTGTGGTGACGGGGTTTCAGTGTGTGGGGAAGCGGTTTCAGTGTGAAGGATAGGGGTTTCAGAGTGTGGGGAAGGGTTTCAGTGTGTGGGGAAGGGGTTTCAGTGTGTGGGGAAGAGGTTTCACTGTGTGGGGATGGGTTTTCAGTGTGTGGGGAAGGGGTTTCAGTGTTTGGGGAAGGGGATTCGGTGTGTGGGGAAGGGGCTTCAGTGTGTAGGGTAGGTATTCAGTGTGTGGGGAAGGTGTCTCACTGTGAGGGGAAGTGTTTTCAGTGTGTGGGGAATGGAGTCACTGTGTGGGGAATGGTTTCTGTGTGTGGGGAAGGGGTTTCACTGTGTGTGGAAGGTGTATCAGTGTGGGGTGAAGGGGATTCAGTGTGTGGGGAAGGGTTTCAGTGTGTGGGGAAGGGATTCAGTGTGTGGGGAAGGGGTTTCTGTATGTGGGGAAGGGTTTCAGTGTGTGGGGAATGGTTGCAGTGTGTGGGGAATGGTTTCAGCGTGTGGGGAAGGGGTTTCTGTGTGTAGGAATGGATTTCAGTGTGTGGGGAGGGGATTCAGTGTGTGGGGAAGGGTTTCAGTGTGTGGGGAATGAGTTTCAGTGTGTGGGGAAGGTTTTCAGTGTGTTGGTATGGGTTTCAGTGTGAGGGGAAGGGTTTCAGTGTGTGGGGAAGGAGTTTCAGTTTGTGGTGACGGGGTTTCAGTGTGTGGGGAAGCGGTTTCAGTGTGAAGGATAGGGGTTTCAGAGTGTGGGGAAGGGTTTCAGTGTGTGGGGAAGGGGTTTCAGTGTGTGGGGAAGAGGTTTCACTGTGTGGGGATGGGTTTTCAGTGTGTGGGGAAGATGTTTCAGTGTGTGGGGACGGGGTTTCTGTGTGTGGGGAAGGGGTTTCCGTGTGTGGGGAAAGGGTTTCAGTCTGTGGGGAAGGGGTTTCACTGTATGGGGAAGGGGTTCAGTGTGTGTGGAAGGGGTTTCAGTGTGAGGGGAATGGTTTCAGTGTGTGGGGCAAGGGTTTCAGTGTGTGGGGAAGGGGTTTCAGTGTGTGGGGAATGGTTTCAGTGTGTGGGGAAGGGGTTTCAGTGTGTGAGGAAGGGTTTCAGTGTGTGGGGAAGGGGTTTCAGTGTGTGGGGACGGGGTTTCAGTGTGTGGGGAAGGGGATTCATTGTGTGGGAAATGGTTTCAGTGTGTGGGGACGGGTTCCAGTGCGTGGGGAAGGGTTTCATTGTGTGGGGAAGGTGTTTCACTGTGTGGGGAAGGGGTATCAGTGTGTGGGGAATGGTTTCAGTGTGTGGGGAAGGTATTCAGTGTGTGGGGAAGGGGTTTCACTGTGAGGGGACGGGGTTTCAGTGTGTGGCGAAGGGGTTTCAGTGTGTAGGGTAGGGGTTTCAGTGTGTGGTGAAGGGTTTCAGTGTGTGGGGAAGGGGTTTCAGTGTGTGGGGAAGGAGTTTCACTGTGTGGGGATGGGTTTTCAGTGTGTGGGGAAGATGTTTCAGTGTGTGGGGACGGGGCTTCAGAGTGAGGGGAAGGGGTTTCCGTAAGTGGAGAAGGGGTTTCAGTGTGTGGGGAATTGTTTTAGTGTGTGGGGAAGGGGTTTCAGTGTGTGGGCAAGGGGTTTCAGTGTGTGTGGAAGGGGTTTCAGTGTGTGGGGAATGGTTTCAGTGTATGGGGGTGGGGTTTCAGTGTGTGTGGAAGGGGTTTCAGTGTGTGGGGAAGGGGTATCCGTGTGTGTGGAAAGGGTTTCAGTGTGTGGGGAAGGGATTTCACTGTGTGGGGAAGGGGTTTCAGTGTGTGGGGAATTGGTTTCAGTGTGTGGGGAATGGTTTCAGTGTGTGGGGCAAGGGTTTCAGTGTGTGGGGAAGGTGTTTCAGTGTGTGGGGAAGGGGTTTCCGTGGGTGGAGAAGGGGTTTCAGTGTGTGGGGAATTGTTTTAGTGTGTGGGGAAAGGATTTCAGTGAGTGGGGAAGGGGATTCTCTGTGTGGGGAAGTGGTTTCAGTGTGTGGGGAAGGGGTTTCAGTGTGTGGGCAAGGGGTTTCAGTGTGTGGGGAATGGTTTCAGTGTGTGGGGAAGGGGTTGCAGTGTGTGGGGCGGGGTTTCAGTGTGTGTGGAAGGGGTTTCAGTGTGTGGGGAATGGTTTCAGTGTATGGGGGTGGGGTTTCAGTGTGTGTGGAAGGGGTTTCAGTGTGTGGGGAAGGGGTATCCGTGTGTGTGGAAAGGGTTTCAGTGTGTGGGGAAGGGGTTTCACTGTGTGGGGAAGGGGTTTCAGTGTGTGGGGAATTGGTTTCAGTGTGTGGGGAATGGTTTCAGTGTGTGGGGCAAGGGTTTCAGTGTGTGGGGAAGGTGTTTCAGTGTGTGGGGAAGGGGATTCACTGTGTGGGGAAGGGGTTTCGGTGTGTGGGGACGTTGATTCAGTGTGTGGGGCAAGGGTTTCAGTGTGTGGGGAAGGTGTTTCAGTGTGTGGGGAAGGGGATTTACTGTGTGGGGAAGGGGTTTCAGTGTTTGGGGAAGGGGTTTCGTTGTGTGGGGACGTTGTTTCAGTGTGTGGGGAAGGGGTTTCAGTGTGTGGGGGGAGGGGGTTTCGGTGTGTGGGGAAGGTGTTTCAGTGCGTGGGGAATTGCTTCAGTGTGTGGGGACGGGTTTCAGTGTGTGGGGAAGGGGTTTCACTGTGTGGGGAAAGGGTTTCAGTGTGTGGGGAAGGGGTTTCACTGTGTGGGGAAGGGGTTTCAGTGTGTGGGGAAGGGGTTTCACTGTTTGGGCAAGGGGTTTCAGTGTGTGGGAAAGGATTTCAGTGTGTGGGGAGGGGCTTCACTATGTGTGGAATGTGTTTCAGTGTGTGGGGAAGGGGTTTCAGTGTGTGGGGAAGGGTTTCAGTGTGTGTGGAAGGGTTTCAGTGTGTGTGGAAGGGGTTTCAGTGTGTGGGGAAGGGTTTCAGTGTGTGGGGAAGGGTTTCACTGTGTGTGGAAGGTGCTTCAGTGTGTGGGGAAGGGGACTCAGTGTGTGGGGAAGGGTTTCAGTGTGTGGGGAAAGGATTTCAGTGTGTGGGGAAGGGGATTCCGTGTGTGGGGAAGGGGTTTCAGTGTGTGGGGAAGGGGTTTCAGTGTGTGTGGAAGGGGTTTCAGTGTGTGGGGAAGGGTTTCAGTGTGTGGGGAATGAGTTTCAGTGTGTGGGGAAGTGTTTCAGTGTGTTGGTATGGGTTTCAGTGTGAGGGGAAGGGTTTCAGTGTGTGGGGAAGTAGTTTCAGTGTGTGGGGCAGGTCTTTCACTGTGTGGGGACGGGATTTCAGTGTGTGGGGAAGCGGTTTCAGTGTGTAGTGTAGGGGTTTCAGCGTGTGGGGAAGGGTTTCAGTGTGTGGCGAAGGGGTTTCAGTGTGTGGGGAAGATGTTTCACTGTGTGGGGATGGGTTTTCAGTGTGTGGGGAAGATGTTTCAGTGTGTGGGGACGGGGTTTCTGTGTGTGGGGATGGGGATTCCGTGTGTGGGGAAAGGGTTTCAGTGTGTGGGGAAGGGGTTTCACTATGTGGGGAAGGGGTTTGAGTGTGTGGGGAGGGGTTTCAGTTTGTGGGGAATTGTTTCAGTGTGTGGGGCAAGGGTTTCAGTGTGTGGGGAAGTTGTTTCAGTGTGTGGGGAAGGGGATTCACTGTGTGGGGAAGGGGTTTAAGTGTTTGGGGAAGGGGTTTCGGTGTGTGGGGACGTTGTTTCAGTGTGTGGGGAAGGGGTTTCAGTGTGTGGGGAATGGTTTCAGTGTGTGGGGAATGGGTTTCAGTGTGTGTGGAAGGGGTTTCATTGTCTGGGGAATGTGGTTCAGTGTGTGGGGAAGGTGTTTCACTGTGTGGGGAAGGGGTTTCAGTGTGTGGGGAATGGTTTCAGTGTGTGGGAAATGGTTTCAGTGTGTGGGGACGGGTTTCAGTGTGTGGGGAATGGTTTCAGTGTGTGGGGAAGGGGTTTCACTGTGTGGGGTAGGGGTATCAGTGTGTGGGGAATGGTTTCAGTGTGTTGGGAAGGTATTCAGTGTGTGGGGAAGGTGTCTCACTGTGAGGAGAAGTGTTTTCAGTGTGTGGGGAATGGATTCACTGTGTGGGGAATGGTTTCAGTGTGTGGGGAAGGGGTTTCACTGTGTGTGGAAGGTGTTTCAGTGTGGGGTGAAGGGGATTCAGTGTGTGGGGAAGGGTTTCAGTGTGTGGGGAAGGGATTCAGTGTGTGGGGAAGGGGTTTCAGTATGTTGGGAAGGGTTTCAGTGTGTGGGGAATGGTTTCAGTGTGTGGGGAATGGTTTCAGCGTGTGGGGAAGGGGTTTCTGTGTGTGGGGAATGGTTTCAGTGTGTGTGGAAGGGGTTTCACTGTGTGGGGAAGTGGTTTCAGTGTGTGGGGAAGGGTTTCAGTGTGTGGGGAAGGAGTGTCAGTGAGTGGGGAAGGGTTTCAGTGTGTTGGTATGGGTTTCAGTGTTAGGGGAAGGGTTTCAGTGTGTGGGGAAGGAGTTTCAGTGTGTGGGGAAGGTGTTTCACTGTGTGGGGAAGGGGTTTCAGTGTGTAGGGTAGGTATTCAATGTGTGGGGAAGGGGTTTCAGTATGTGGGGAAGGGGTTTCAGTGTGTGGGGACGGGGTATCTGTGTGTGGGAAGGATGTCAGTGTGTGGGGAGGGGTTTCAGTGTGTGAGGAAGGGTTTCAGTGTGTGGGGAAGGAGTGTCAGTGTGTGGGGAAGGGTTACAGTGTGTTGGTATGGGTTTCAGTGTGAGGGGAAGGGTTTCAGTGTGTGGGGAAGGAGTTTCAGTGTGTGGGGAGGGGTTTCAGTGTGTGAGGAAGGGTTTCAGTGTGTGGGGAATGGATTCACTGTGTGGGGAATGGTTTCAGTGTGGGGTGAAGGGGATTCAGTGTGTGGGGAAGGGTTTCAGTGTGTGGGGAAGGGATTCAGTGTGTGGGGAAGGGGTTTCAGTATGTGGGGAAGGGTTTCAGTGTGTGGGGACTGGGTATCTGTGTGTGGGGAAGGATTTCAGTGTGTGGGGAGGGGTTTCAGTGTGTGAGGAAGTGTTTCAGTGTGTGGGGAAGGAGTGTCAGTGTGTGGGGAAGGGGTACAGTGTGTTGGTATGGGTTGCAGTGTGAGGGGAAGGGTTTCAGTGTGTGGGGAAGGAGTTTCAGTGTGTGGGGAAGGTGTTTCACTGTGTGGGGACGGGGTTTCAGTGTGTGGGGAAGCGGTTTCAGTGTGTAGGGTAGGGGTTTCAGTGTGTGGGGAAGGGTTTCAGTGTGTGGGGAAGGGGTTTCAGTGTGTGGGGAAGAGGTGTCATTGTGTGGGGATGGGTTTTCAGTGTGTGGGTAAGATGTTTCAGTGTGTGGGGACGTGGTTTCTGTGTGTGGGGAAGGGGTTTCCGTGTGTGGGGAAAGGGTTTCAGTGTGTGGGGAAGGGGTTTCACTGTGTGGGGAAGGGGTTTGAGTGTGTGGGGAAGGGGTTTCAGTGTGTGGGGAATGGTTTCAGTGTGTGGGCCAAGGGTTTGAGTGTGTGGGGAACGTGTTTCAGTGTGTGGGGAAGGGGATTCACTGTGTGGGGAAGGGGTTTCAGTGTTTGGGGAAGGGGTTTCGGTGTGTGGGGACGATGTTTCAGTGTGTGGGGAAGGGGTTTCAGTGTGTGGGGAAGAGGTTTCAGTGCGTGGGGAATGGTTTCAGTGTGTGGGGAAGGGGTTTCAGTGTATGGGGAAGGGGTTTCACTGTGTGGGGAAAGGGTTTCAGTGTGTGGGGAAGGGGTTTCACTGTGTGGGGAAGGGGTTTCAGTGTGTGGGGAAGGGGTTTCTCTGTGTGGGGAAGGGGTTTCAGAATGTGGGGAAGGGGTTTCACTGTGTGGGGAAGGGGTTTCAGTGTGTGGGGAATGGATTCAGTGTGTGGGGAAGGGGTTTCAGTGTGTGTGGAAGGGGTTTCAGTGTGTGGGGAATGTTTTCAGTGTGTGGGGAAGGGGTTTCAGTGTGTGTCGAAGGGGTTTCAGTGTGTGGGGAATGTGGTTCAGTGTGTGGGGAAGGGGTTTCAGTGTGTGGGGAATGGTTTCAGTGTGTGGGGAAGGGGTTTCACTGTGTGGGGAAGGGTTTTCAGTGTGTGGGGAATGGTTTCAGTGTGTGGGGAAGGGGTTTCAGTGTGTGGGGAAGGGTTTCAGTGTGTGGGGAAGGGGATTCAGTGTGTGGGGACGGGGTTTCAGTGTGTGGGGTAGGGTTTCACTGTGTGGGGAATGTGTTTCAGTGTGTGGGGAAGGGGATTCAGTGTGTGGGGAAGGGTTTCAGTGTGTGGGGATGGGTTTCAGTGTGTGGGGAAGGGGTTTCCGTGTTGGGGAAAGGGTTTCAGTGTGTGGGGAATGGTTTCAGTGTGTGGGGAATGGTTTCAGCGTGTGGGGAAGGGGTTTCAGTGTGTGGGGAAGGGTTTCAGTGTGTGGGGAAGGGGTTTCAGTGTGTGGGGAAGGTGTTTCAGTGTGTGGGGAAGGGGATTCAGTGTGTGGGGAAGGGTTTCAGTGTGTGGGGAAGGGGTTTCAGTGTGTGGGGAATGGTTTCAGTGTGTGGGCCAAGGGTTTGAGTGTGTGGGGAACGTGTTTCAGTGTGTGGGGAAGGGGATTCACTGTGTGGGGAAGGGGTTTCAGTGTTTGGGGAAGGGGTTTCGGTGTGTGGGGACGATGTTTCAGTGTGTGGGGAAGGGGTTTCAGTGTGTTGGGAAGAGGTTTCAGTGCGTGGGGAATGGTTTCAGTGTGTGGGGAAGGGGTTTCAGTGTGTGGGGAATGGTTTCACTGTGTGGGGAAAGGGTTTCAGTGTGTGGGGAAGGGGTTTCACTGTGTGGGGAAGGGGTTTCAGTGTGTGGGGAAGGGGTTTCTCTGTGTGGGGAAGGGGTTTCAGTGTGTGGGGAAGGGGTTTCACTGTGTGGGGAAGGGGTTTCAGTGTGTGGGGAAGGGGTTTCAGTGTGTGGGGAATGGTTTCAGTGTGTGGGGAAGGGGTTTCAGTGTGTGGGGAATGGGTTTCAGTGTGTGTGGAAGGGGTTTCAGTGTGTGGGGAATGTTTTCAGTGTGTGGGGAAGGGGTTTCAGTGTGTGTCGAAGGGGTTTCAGTGTGTGGGGAATGTGGTTCAGTGTGTGGGGAAGGGGTTTCAGTGTGTGGGGAATGGTTTCAGTGTCTGTGGAAGGGGTTTCACTGTGTGGGGAAGGGGTTTCAGTGTGTGGGGAATGGTTTCAGTGTGTGGGGAAGGGGTTTCAGTGTGTGGGGAAGGGTTTCAGTGTGTGGGGAAGGGGATTCAGTGTGTGGGGACGGGGTTTCAGTGTGTGGGGTAGGGTTTCACTGTGTGGGGAATGTGTTTCAGTGTGTGGGGAAGGGGATTCAGTGTGTGGGGAAGGGTTTCAGTGTGTGGGGATGGGTTTCAGTGTGTGGGGAAGGGGTTTCAGTGTGTGGGGAAGGGTTTCAGTGTGTGGGGAATGGTTTCAGTGTGTGGGGAATGGTTTCAGCGTGTGGGGAAGGGGTTTCAGTGTGTGGGGAAGGGTTTCAGTGTGTGGGGAAGGGATTCAGTGTGTGGGGAAGGGGTTTCAGTGTGTGGGGAAGGTGTTTCAGTGTGTGGGGAAGGGGATTCAGTGTGTGGGGAAGGGTTTCAGTGTGTGGGGAAGGGGTTTCAGTGTGTGGGGAATGGTTTCAGTGTGTGGGCCAAGGGTTTGAGTGTGTGGGGAACGTGTTTCAGTGTGTGGGGAAGGGGATTCACTGTGTTGGAAAGGGGTTTCAGTGTTTGGGGAAGGGGTTTCGGTGAGTGGGGGCGTTGTTTCAGTGTGTGGGGAAGGGGTTTCAGTGTGTGGGGAAGAGGTTTCAGTGCGTGGGGAATGGTTTCAGTGTGTGGGGAAGGGGTTTCAGTGTGTGGGGAAGGGGTTTCACTGTGTGGGGAAAGGGTTTCAGTGTGTGGGGAAGGGGTTTCACTGTGTGGGGAAGGGGTTTCAGTGTGTGGGGAAGGGGTTTCACTGTGTGGGGTAGGGGTATCAGTGTGTGGGGAATGGTTTCAGTGTGTTGGGAAGGTATTCAGTGTGTGGGGAAGGTGTCTCACTGTGAGGGGAAGTGTTTTCAGTGTGTGGGGAATGCATTCACTGTGTGGGGAATGGTTTCAGTGTGTGGGGAAGTGGTTTCAGTGTGGGGTGAAGGGGATTCAGTGTGTGGGGAAGGGTTTCAGTGTGTGGGGAATGGTTTCAGTGTGTGGGGAATGGTTTCAGCGTGTGGGGAAGGGGTTTCTGTGTGTGGGGAAGGGTTTCAGTGTGTGGGGAGCGGTTTCAGTGTGTGGGGAAGGGTTTCAGTGTGTGGGGAAGGAGTGTCAGTGTGTGGGGAAGGGTTTCAGTGTGTTGGTATGGGTTTCAGTGTGAGGGGAAGGGTTTCAGTGTGTGGAGAAGGAGTTTCAGTGTGTGGGGAAGGTGTTTCACTGTGTGGGGAAGGGGTTCAGTGTGTAGGGTAGGTATTCAGTGTGTGGGGAAAGGGTTTCAGTATGTGGGGAAGGGTTTCAGTGTGTGGGGACGGGGTATCTGTGTGTGGGGAAGGATGTCAGTGTGTGGGGAGGGGTTTCAGTGTGTGAGGAAGGGTTTCAGTGTGTGGGGAAGGAGTGTCAGTGTGTGGGGAAGGGTTACAGTGTGTTGGTATGGGTTTCAGTGTGAGGGGAAGGGTTTCAGTGTGTGGGGAAGGGTTTCAGTGTGTGGGGAATGGATTCACTGTGTGGGGAATGGTTTCAGTGTGGGGTGAAGCGGATTCTGTGTGTGGGGAAGGGTTTCAGTGTGTGGGGAAGGGATTCAGAGTGTGGGGAAGGGGTTTCAGTATGTGGGGAAGGGTTTCAGTGTGTGGGGACGGGGTATCTGTGTGTGGGGAAGGATTTCAGTGTGTGGGGAGGGGTTTCAGTGTGTGAGGAAGGGTTTCAGTGTGTGGGGAAGGAGTGTCAGTGTGTGGGGAAGGGGTACAGTGTGTTGGTATGGGTTTCAGTGTGAGGGGAAGGGGTTTCAGTGTGTGGGGAAGGGTTTCAGTGTGTGGGGAAGGGGTTTCAGTGTGTGGGGAATGGTTTCAGTGTGTGGGGAAGGGGTTTCATTGTGTGGGGAATGGGTTTCAGTGTGTGTGGAAGGGGTTTCAGTGTGTGGGGAATGTTTTCAGTGTGTGGGGAAGGGGTTTCAGTGTGTGTCGAAGGGGTTTCAGTGTGTGGGGAATGTGGTTCAGTGCGTGGGGAAGGGGTTTCAGTGTGTGGGGAATGGTTTCAGTGTGTGGGGAAGGGGTTTCACTGTGTGGGGAAGGGGTTTCAGTGTGTGGGGAATCGTTTCAGTGTGTGGGGAATGGGTTTCAGTGTGTGGGGAAGGGTTTCAGTGTGTGGGGAAGGGGATTCAGTGTGTGGGGACGGGGTTTCAGTGTGTGGGGTAGGGTTTCACTGTGTGGGGAATGTGTTTCAGTGTGTGGGGAAGGGGATTCAGTGTGTGGGGAAGGGTTTCAGTGTGTGGGGATGGGTTTCAGTGTGTGGGGAAGGGGTTTCAGTGTGTGGTTAAGGGTTTCAGTGTGTGGGGAATGGTTTCAGTGTGTGGGGAATGGTTTCAGCGTGTGGGGAAGGGGTTTCAGTGTGTGGGGAAGGGTTTCAGTGTGTGGGGAAGGGTTTAAGTGTGTGGGGAAGGGGTTTCAGTGTGTGGGGAAGGGGATTCAGTGTGTGGGGAAGGGTTTCAGTGTGTGGGGAAGGGGTTTCAGTGTGTGGGGAATGGTTTCAGTGTGTGGGCCAAGGGTTTGAGTGTGTGGGGAACGTGTTTCAGTGTGTGGGGAAGGGGATTCACTGTGTGGGGAAGGGGTTTCAGTGTTTGGGGAAGGGGTTTCGGTGTGTGGGGACGTTGTTTCAGTGTGTGGGGAAGGAGTTTCAGTGTGTGGGGAAAGGGTTTCAGTATGTGGGGAAGGGTTTCAGTGTGTGGGGACGGGGTATCTGTGTGTGGGGAAGGATGTCAGTGTGTGGGGAGGGGTTTCAGTGTGTGAGGAAGGGTTTCAGTGTGTGGGGAAGGAGTGTCAGTGTGTGGGGAAGGGTTACAGTGTGTTGGTATGGGTTTCAGTGTGAGGGGAAGGGTTTCAGTGTGTGGGGAAGGGGTTTCACTGTGTGGGGTAGGGGTATCAGTGTGTGGGGAATGGTTTCAGTGTGTTGGGAAGGTATTCAGTGTGTGGGGAAGGTGTCTCACTGTGAGGGGAAGTGTTTTCAGTGTGTGGGGAATGGATTCACTGTGTGGGGAATGGTTTCAGTGTGTGGGGAAGGGGTTTCACTGTGTGTGGAAGGTGTTTCAGTGTGGGGTGAATGGGATTCTGTGTGTGGGGAAGGGTTTCAGTGTGTGGGGAAGGGATTCAGTGTGTGGGGAAGGGGTTTCAGTATGTTGGGAAGGGTTTCAGTGTGTGGGGAATGGTTTCAGTGTGTGGGGAATGGTTTCAGCATGTGGGGAAGGGGTTTCTGTGTGTGGGGAAGGGTTTCAGTGTGTGGGGAGCGGTTTCAGTGTGTGGGGAAGGGTTTCAGTGTGTGGGGAAGGAGTGTCAGTGAGTGGGGAAGGGTTTCAGTGTGTTGGTATGGGTTTCAGTGTGAGGGGAAGGGTTTCAGTGTGTGGGGAAGGAGTTTCAGTGTGTGGGGAAGGTGTTTCACTGTGTGGGGAAGGGGTTCAGTGTGTAGGGTAGGTATTCAGTGTGTGGGGAAAGGGTTTCAGTATGTGGGGAAGGGTTTCAGTGTGTGGGGACGGGGTATCTGTGTGTGGGGAAGGATGTCAGTGTGTGGGGAGGGGTTTCAGTGTGTAAGGAAGGGTTTCAGTGTGTGGGGAAGGAGTGTCAGTGTGTGGGGAAGGGTTACAGTGTGTTGGTATGGGTTTCAGTGTGAGGGGAAGGGTTTCAGTGTGTGGGGAAGGGTTTCAGTGTGTGGGGAATGGATTCACTGTGTGGGGAATGGTTTCAGTGTGGGGTGAAGGGGATTCAGTGTGTGGGGAAGGGTTTCAGTCTGTGGGGAAGGGATTCAGTGTGTGGGGAAGGGGTTTCAGTATGTTGGGAAGGGTTTCAGTGTGTGGGGACGGGGTATCTGTGTGTGGGGAAGGATTTCAGTGTGTGGGGAGGGGTTTCAGTGTGTGAGGAAGGGTTTCAGTGTGTGGGGAAGGAGTGTCAGTGTGTGGGGAAGGGGTACAGTGTGTTGGTATGGGTTTCAGTGTGAGGGGAAGGGGTTTCAGTGTGTGGGGAAGGGTTTCAGTGTGTGGGGAAGGGGATTCAGTGTGTGGGGACGGGGTTTCAGTGTGTGGGGTAGGGTTTCACTGTGTGGGGAATGTGTTTCAGTGTGTGGGGAAGGGGATTCAGTGTGTGGGGAAGGGTTTCAGTGTGTGGGGATGGGTTTCAGTGTGTGGGGAAGGGGTTTCAGTGTGTGGGGAAGGGTTTCAGTGTGTGGGGAATGGTTTCAGTGTGTGGGGAATGGTTTCAGCGTGTGGACAAGGGGTTTCAGTGTGTGGGGAAGGGTTTCAGTGTGTGGGGAAGGGTTTCAGTGTGTGGGGAAGGGGTTTCAGTGTGTGCGGAAGGTGTTTCAGTGTGTGGGGAAGGGGATTCAGTGTGTGGGGAAGGGTTTCAGTGTGTGGGGAAGGGGTTTCAGTGTGTGGGGAATGGTTTCAGTGTGTGGGCCAAGGGTTTGAGTGTGTGGGGAACGTGTTTCAGTGTGTGGGGAAAGGGATTCACTGTGTGGGGAAGGGATTTCAGTGTTTGGGGAAGGGGTTTCGGTGTGTGGGGACGTTGTTTCAGTGTGTGGTGAAGGGTTTTCAGTGTGTGGGGAAGAGGTTTCAGTGCGTGGGGAATGGTTTCAGTGTGTGGGGAAGGGGTTTCAGTGTGTGGAGAAGGGGTTTCACTGTGTGGGGAAAGGGTTTCAGTGTGTGGGGAAGGGGTTTCACTGTGTGGTGAAGGGGTTTCAGTGTGTGGGGAAGGGGTTTCACTGTGTGGGGTAGGGGTATCAGTGTGTGGGGAATGGTTTCAGTGTGTTGGGAAGGTATTCAGTGTGTGGGGAAGGTGTCTCACTGTGAGGGTAAGTGTTTTCAGTTTGTGGGGAATGGATTCACTGTGTGGGGAATGGTTTCAGTGTGTGGGGAAGGGGTTTCACTGTGTGTGGAAAGTGTTTCAGTGTGGGGTGAAGGGGATTCAGTGTGTGGGGAAGGGTTTCAGTGTGTGGGGAAGGGATTCAGTGTGTGGGGAAGGGGTTTCAGTATGTTGGGAAGGGTTTCAGTGTGTGGGGAATGGTTTCAGTGTGTGGGGAATGGTTTCAGCGTGTGGGGAAGGGGTTTCTGTGTGTGGGGAAGGGTTTCAGTGTGTGGGGAGCGGTTTCAGTGTGTGGGGAAGTGTTTCAGTGTGTGGGGAAGGAGTGTCAGTGTGTGGGGAAGGGTTACAGTGTGTTGGTATGGGTTTCAGTGTGAGGGGAAGGGTTTCAGTGTGTGGGGAAGGAGTTTCAGTGTGTGGGGAGGGGTTTCAGTGTGTGAGGAAGGGTTTCAGTGTGTGGGGAAGGGTTTCAGTGTGTGGGGAAGTGATTCAGTGTGTGGGGAAGGGGTTTCAGTATGTGGGGAAGGGTTTCAGTGTGTGGGGACGGGGTATCTGTGTGTGGGGAAGGATTTCAGTGTGTGGGGAGGGGTTTCAGTGTGTGAGGAAGGGTTTCAGTGTGTGGGGAAGGAGTGTCAGTGTGTGGGGAAGGGGTACAGTGTGTTGGTATGGGTTTCAGTGTGAGTGGAAGGGGTTTCAGTGTGTGGGGAAGGGTTTCAGTGTGTGGGGAAGGGGATTCAGTGTGTGGGGACGGGGTTTCAGTGTGTGGGGTAGGGTTTCACTGTGTGGGGAATGTGTTTCAGTGTGTGGGGAAGGGGATTCAGTGTGTGGGGAAGGGTTTCAGTGTGTGGGGATGGGTTTCAGTGTGTGGGGAAGGGGTTTCAGTGTGTGGGGAAGGGTTTCAGTGTGTGGGGAATGGTTTCAGTGTGTGGGGAATGGTTTCAGCGTGTGGGGAAGGGGTTTCAGTGTGTGGGGAAGGTGTTTCAGTGTGTGGGGAAGGGGATTCAGTGTGTGGGGAAGGGTTTCAGTGTGTGGGGAAGGGGTTTCAGTGTGTGGGGAATGGTTTCAGTGTGTGGGCCAAGGGTTTGAGTGTGTGGGGAACGTGTTTCAGTGTGTGGGGAAGGGGATTCACTGTGTGGGGAAGGGGTTTCAGTGTTTGGGAAGGGGTTTCGGTGTATGGGGACGTTGTTTCAGTGTGTGGGGAAGGGGTTTCAGTGTGTGGGGAAGAGGTTTCAGTGCGTGGGGAATGGTTTCAGTGTGTGGGGAAGGGGTTTCAGTGTGTGCGGAAGGGGTTTCACTGTGTGGGGAAAGGGTTTCAGTGTGTGGGGAAGGGGTTTCACTGTGTGGGGAAGGGGTTTCACTGTGTGGGGAAGGGATTTCACTGTGTGGGGTAGGGGTATCAGTGTGTGGGGAATGGTTTCAGTGTGTTGGGAAGGTATTCAGTGTGTGGGGAAGGTGTCTCACTTTGAGGGGAAGTGTTTTCAGTTTGTGGGGAATGGATTCACTGTGTGGGGAATGGTTTCAGTGTGTGGGGAAGGGGTTTCACTGTGTGTGGAAGGTGTTTCAGTGTGGGGTGAAGGGGATTCAGTGTGTGGGGAAGGGTTTCAGTGTGTGGGGAAGGGATTCAGTGTGTGGGGAAGGGGTTTCAGTATGTTGGGAAGGGTTTCAGTGTGTGGGGAATGGTTTCAGTGTGTGGGGAATGGTTTCAGCGTGTGGGGAAGGGGTTTCTATGTGTGGGGAAGGGTTTCAGTGTGTGGGGAGCGGTTTCAGTGTGTGGGGAAGGGTTTCAGTGTGTGGGGAAGGAGTGTCAGTGAGTGGGGAAGGGTTTCAGTGTGTTGGTATGGGTTTCAGTGTGAGGGGAAGGGTTTCAGTGTGTGGGGAAGGAGTTTCAGTGTGTGGGGAAGGTGTTTCACTGTGTGGGGAAGGGGTTTCAGTGTGTAGGGTAGGTATTCAGTGTGTGGGGAAAGGGTTTCAGTATGTGGGGAAGGGTTTCAGTGTGTGGGGACGGGGTATCTGTGTGTGGGGAAGGATGTCAGTGTGTGGGGAGGGGTTTCAGTGTGTGAGGAAGGGTTTCAGTGTGTGGGGAAGGAGTGTCAGTGTGTGGGGAAGGGTTACAGTGTGTTGGTATGGGTTTCAGTGTGAGGGGAAGGGTTTCAGTGTGTGGGGAAGGAGTTTCAGTGTGTGGGGAGGGGTTTCAGTGTGTGAGGAAGGGTTTCAGTGTGTGGGGAATGGATTCACTGTGTGGGGAATGGTTTCAGTGTGGGGTGAAGGGGATTCAGTGTGTGGGGAAGGGTTTCAGTGTGTGGGGAAGGGATTCAGTGTGTGGGGAAGGGATTTCAGTATGTGGGGAAGGGTTTCAGTGTGTGGGGACGGGGTATCTGTGTGTGGGGAAGGATTTCAGTGTGTGCGGAGGGGTTTCAGTGTGTGAGGAAGGGTTTCAGTGTGTGGGGAAGGAGTGTCAGTGTGTGGGGAAGGGGTACAGAGTGTTGGTATGGGTTTCAGTGTGAGGGGAAGGTTTTCAGTGTGTGGGGAAGAATTTTCAGTGTGTGGGGAAGGTGTTTCACTGTGTGAGGACGGGGTTTCAGTGTGTGGGGAAGCTGTTTCAGTGTGTAGGGTAGGGGTTTCAGCGTGTGGGGAAGGGTTTCAGTGTGTGGGGAAGGGGTTTCAGTGTGTGGGGAAGAGGTGTCATTGTGTGGGGATGGGTTTTCAGTGTGTGGGGACGTGGTTTCTGTGCGTGGGGAAGGGGTTTCCGTGTGTGGGGAAAGGGTTTCAGTGTGTGGGGAAGGGGTTTCACTGTGTGGGGAAGGGGTTTGAGAGTGTGGGGAAGGGGTTTAAGTGTGTGGGGAATGGTTTCAGTGTGTGGGCCAAGGGTGTGAGTGTGTGGGGAACGTGTTTCAAAGTGTGGGGAAGGGGATTCACTGTGTGGGGAAGGGGTTTCAGTGTTTGGGGAAGGGGTTTCGGTGTGTGGGTACGTTGTTTCTGTGTGTGGGGAAGAGGTTTCAGTGCGTGGGGAATGGTTTCAGTGTGTGGGGAAGGGGTTTCAGTGTGTGGGGAAGGGGTTTCACTGTGTGGGGAAAGGGTTTCCGTGTGTGGGGAAGGGGTTTCACTGTGTGGGGAAGGGGTTTCAGTGTGTGGGGAAGGGGTTTCACTGTGTGGGGAAGGGGTTTCAGTGTGTGGGGAAGGGGTTTCAATGTGTGGGGAAGGGGTTTCAGTGTGTGGGGAATGGTTTCAGTGTGTGGGGAAGGGGTTTCAGTGTGTGGGGAATGGGTTTCAGTGTGTGTGGAAGGGGTTTCAGTGTGTGGGGAATGGTTTCAGTGTGTGGGGAAGGGGTTTCAGTGTGTGTCGAAGGGGTTACAGTGTGTGGGGAATGTGGTTCAGTGTGTGGGGAAGGGGTTTCAGTGTGTGGGGAATGGTTTCAGTTTGTGGGGAAGGGGTTTCTCTGTGTGGGGAAGGGGTTTCAGTGTGTGGGGAATGGTTTCAGTGTGTGGGGAAGGGGTTTCAGTGTGTGGGGAAGTGTTTCAGTGTGTGGGGAAGGGGATTCAGTGTGTGGGGACGGGGTTTCAGTGTGTGGGGAAGGGTTTCACTGTGTGGGGAAGGTGTTTCAGTGTGTGGGGAAGGGGATTCAGTGTGTTGGGAAGGGTTTCAGTGTGTGGGGAAGGGTTTCAGTGTGTGGGGAAGGGGTTTCAGTGTGTGGGGAAGGGTTTCAGTGTGTGGGGAAGGGGTTTGACTGTGTGGGGAAGGGGTTTCAGTGTGTGGGGAATGGTTTCAGTGTGTGGGCCAAGGGTGTGAGTGTGTGGGGAACGTGTTTCAGTGTGTGGGGAAGGGGATTCACTGTGTGGGGAAGGGGTTTCAGTGTTTGGGGAAGGGGTTTCGGTGTGTGGGGACGTTGTTTCAGTGTGTGGGGAAGGGCTTTCAGTGTGTGGGGAAGAGGTTTCAGTGCGTGGGGAATGTTTTCAGTGTGTGGGGAAGGGGTTTCAGTGTGTGGGGAAGGGGTTTCACTGTGTGGGGAAAGGGTTTCAGTGTGTGGGGAAGGGGTTTCACTGTGTGGGGAAGGGGTTTCAGTGTGTGGGGAAGGGGTTTCACTGTGTGGGGTAGTGGTATCAGTGTGTGGGGAATGGATTCAGTGTGTGGGAAAGGTGTCTCACTGTGAGGGGAAGTGTTTTCAGTGTGTGGGGAATGGATTCACTGTGTGGGGAATGGTTTCAGTGTGTGGGGAAGGGGTTTCACTGTGTGTGGAAGGTGTTTCAGTGTGGGGTGAAGGGGATTCAGTGTGTGGGGAAGGGTTTCAGTGTGTGGGGAAGGGATTCAGTGTGTGGGGAAGGGGTTTCAGTATGTTGGGTAGGGTTTCAGTGTGTGGGGAATGGTTTCAGTGTGTGCGGAATGGTTTCAGCGTGTGGGGAAGGGGTTTCTGTGTGTGGGGAAGGGTTTCAGTGTGTGGGGAGCGGTTTCAGTGTGTGGGGAAGGGTTTCAGTGTGTGGGGAAGGAGTCTCAGTGTGTGGGGAAGGGTTACAGTGTGTTGGTATGGGTTTCAGTGTGAGGGGAAGGGTTTCAGTGTGTGGGGAAGGAGTTTCAGTGTGTGGGGAGGGGTTTCAGTGTGTGAGGAAGGGTTTCAGTGTGTGGAGAATGGATTCACTGTGTGGGCAATGGTTTCAGTGTGGGGTGAAGGGGATTCAGTGTGTGGGGAAGGGTTTCAGTGTGTGGGGAAGGGATTCAGTGTGTGGGGAAGGGGTTTCAGTATGTGGGGAAGGGTTTCAGTGTGTGGGGACGGGGTATCTGTGTGTGGGGAAGGATTTCAGTGTGTGGGGAGGGGTTTCAGTGTGTGAGGAAGGGTTTCAGTGTGTGGGGAAGGAGTGTCAGTGTGTGGGGAAGGGGTACAGTGTGTTGGTATGGGTTTCAGTGTGAGGGGAAGGGTTTCAGTGTGTGGGGAAGGAGTTTCAGTGTGTGGGGAAGGTGTTTCACTGAGTGGGGACGGGGTTTCAGTGTGTGGGGAAGCGGTTTCTGTGTGTAGGGTAGGGGTTTCAGCGTGTGGGGAAGGGTTTCAGTGTGTGGGGAAGGGGTTTCAGTGTGTGGGGAAGAGGTGTCATTGTGTGGGGATGGGTTCTCAGTGTGTGGGGAAGATGTTTCATTGTGTGGGGACGGGGTTTCTGTGTGTGGGGAAGGGGTTTCCGTGTGTGGGGAAGGGGTTTGAGTGTGTGGGGAAGGGGTTTCAGTGTGTGGGGAATGGTTTCAGTGTGTGGGCCAAGGGTTTGAGTGTGTGGGGAACGTGTTTCAGTGTGTGGGGAAGGGGATTCACTGTGTGGGGAAGGGTTTTCAGTGTTTGGGGAAGGGGTTTCGGTGTGTGGGGACGTTGTTTCAGTGTGTGGGGAAGGGGTTTCAGTGTGTGGGGAAGAGATTTCAGTGTGTGGGGAATGGTTTCAGTGTGTGGGGAAGGGGTTTCAGTGTGTGGGGAAGGGGTTTCACTGTGTGGGGAAAGGGTTTCAGTGTGTGGGGAAGGGGTTTCACTGAGTGGGGAAGGGGATTCAGTGTGTGGGGAAGGGGTTTCTCTGTGTGGGGAAGGGGTTTCAGTGTGTGGGGTAGTGGTTTCACTGTTTGGGGAAGGGGTTTCAGTGTGTGGGGAATGGTTTCAGTGTGTGGGGAAGGGGTTTCAGTGTGTGGGGAATGGGTTTCAGTGTGTGTGGAAGGGGTTTCAGTGTGTGGGGAATGTTTTCAGTGTGTGGGGAAGGGGTTTCAGTGTGTGTTGAAGGGGTTTCAGTGTGTGGGGAATGTGGTTCAGTGTGTGGGGAAGGGGTTTCAGTGTGTGGGGAATGGTTTCAGTGTGTGGGGAAGGGGTTTCACTGTGTGGGGAAGGGGTTTCAGTGTGTGGGGAATGGTTTCAGTGTGTGGGGAAGGGGTTTCAGTGTGTGGGGAAGGGTTTCAGTGTATGGGGAAGGGGATTCAGTGTGTGGGGACGGGGTTTCAGTGTGTGGGGTAGGGTTTCACTGTGTGGGGAAGGTGTTTCAGTGTGTGGGGAAGGGGATTCAGTGTGTGGGGAAGGGTTTCAGTGTGTGGGGAAGGGTTTCAGTGTGTGGGGAAGGGGTTTCAGTGTGCGGGGAAGGGTTTCAGTGTGTGGGGAATGGTTTCAGTGTGTGGGGAATGGTTTCAGCGTGTGGGGAAGGGGTTTCAGTGTGTGGGGAAGGGTTTCAGTGTGTGGGGAAGGTTTTCAGTGTGTGGGTAAGGGGTTTCAGTGTGTGGGGAAGGGTTTCAGTGTGTGGGTATGGGTTTCAGTGTGTGGGGAAGGGTTTCAGTGTGTGGGGTAGGAGTTTCAGTGTGTGGGAAGGTGTTTCACTGTGTGTGGACCGGGTTCAGTGTGTGGGGAAGTGGTTTCAGTGTGTAGGGTAGGGATTTCAGTGTGTGGGGATGTGTTTCAGTGTGTGGGGAAGGGGTTTCAGTGTGTGGGGAAGGGGTTTCCGTGTGTGGGGGCAAGGGGTTTCAGTGTGTGGGGAACTGATTCAGTGTGTGGGGAAAGGTTTTCAGTGTGTGGGGAAGGTGATTCAGTGTGTGGGGAAGGGGATTCTCTGGGTGGGGAAGGGGTTTCAGTGTGTGGGGAAGGGGTTTCAGTGTGTGGGGAAGGGGTTTCAGTGTGTGTGGAAGGGGTTTCAGTGTGTGGGGAATGGTTTCAATGTGTGGGGAATGGTTTCAGTGTGTGGGGAAGGGGTTTCAGTGTGTGGGGAAGGGGATTCACTATGTGGGGAAGGGGTTTCAGTGTTTGGGGAAGGGGTTTCGGTGTGTGGGGACGTTGTTTCAGTGTGTGGGGAAGGGGTTTCAGTGTGTGGGGAAGAGGTTTCAGTGCGTGGGGAATGGTTTCAGTGTGTGGGGAAGGGGTTTCAGTGTGTGGGGAAGGGGTTTCACTGTGTGGGGAAAGGGTTTCAGTTTGTGTGGAAGGGGTTTCACTGTGTGGGGAAGGGGTTTCAGTGTGTGGGGAAGGGATTTCACTGTGTGAGGTAGGGGTATCAGTGTGTGGGGAATGGTTTCAGTGTGTTGGGAAGGTATTCAGTGTGTGGGGAAGGTGTCTCACTTTGAGGGGAAGTGTTTTCAGTTTGTGGGGAATGGATTCACTGTGTGGGGAATGGTTTCAGTGTGTGGGGAAGGGGTTTCACTGTGTGTGGAAGGTGTTTCAGTGAAGGGTGAAAGGATTCAGTGTGTGGGGAAGGGTTTCTGTGTGTGGGGAAGGGATTCAGTGTGTGGGGAATGGGTTTCAGTATGTTGGGATTGATCAATGAAATTGATCCGGATGAAACTGACGAGCACAGCTGCCGATACTTTAATCTCCGATCCTGCTGTCTTCACAATCCAGAGTGTCTGCAGCCACAGCATGCGGTAAGTCCATTGAGGTGAAGAAGGAGCAGCGGGACCCGAGAGAAGTCCTGAGAAAAGGTGCCCCGAACACCCAAAAAATCCACGAACGGCCCCCCCGGCCGCAACTTCAAAGTGCCCGCGGGAGATGGCTCGGAGAGCATCTGCAGCGCACTGTCGGCAATGCTGCATGCCTTTATTTAAACCACTGCAAAAAAAAACCCTTAGCAAATGTAATCACCTCTAAGTCTGCCAAATGATGCTTCACCTCCCGAAGGACGTAGATGAGCTTTCCGGACGTCGATGGTGGGCACTGAGGAAATGGCTTATTACCTGCACCAGATTCCACCCCCCCCTCCCCCCCCCTTTACCCCCCTTCCACCCCCCCCCCCCCCACCCCCGTCCCCTTCCCTGCTCCACCCTCTCAGCTCACCCCCTCACAACCCCGTCCCAGCCCGCCCCCCCCCCCGCACCATCTTCACCCCGCACCCCCTTCCCCTGCACCCCCCCCCCACCCCCTCCCTCTACCCCTCCCCCTTGCATCCCCTCCTCCCACCGGCACCATCCTACACCTGTGTAGGGGCCCCAACAACCCCACTGCCTTGTGGGCGTCTCGGGAGAGACCAAGGCTAAGGGAGTAAACCCTAACAGAAAATCCGGAGCGGAACCCCGTAGGCGGTCATGTGTCACCTTTGGCATGTTTCCGGCAGTTCCTGCAGCCATACTGGTGCCAAACGTCGTGTCCTGCACTCCTTTGGACCCCACCAGAAAGGCCGAGAGGGGGGTTTTGACGACTGGGCAACTCTCAACCTCCATAAATTTGCCCAGGCATGCGCCATGGAGAGGTCACTCCATAGTTGCCTCACAGTGACTGAAACAACACGGAAGGCAGCAGTTACGGGTTATAAGTCCAGATAAATTGGCGTAGAAACTGGGCGCCACGGGTTGCCTTTGTCGGTGGGAGAGGTCATTGCACCTCACTGGACAGCTACCGCCCGCCTCAAACCGGGCAGCCCCCGGTCAATAAGGTTCTGTCCCGCCACAGTCTGCCTGCTTCAATGGGTGCTTGGAGCTCAGGGTCATTGCCCGAAAGGTGGACTGATACACCGCACCAAACAACATGAAAAAAGGAAAGAAGGTACCAGCCCTTCGCTTTGCAAGCTGGAACGTCAGAACTATGTGTCCTGGCCTGTCGGAAGACCTTACACAAATCAACGATTCTCGGAAGACCGCCATCATTAACAACGAGCTCAGTAGACTCAATGTGGACATTGCAGCACTTCAGGAGACTCGCCTCCCCGCGAGTGGCTCTCTAGCAGAGCAAGACTACACCTTCTTCTGGCAGGGCAGGGATCCTGAAGAACCAAGACAGCATGGAGTGGGCTTCGCCATCAGAAACTCCTTGCTCAGCATGATAGAGCCTCCCTCAAATGGCTCGGAACGCATACTGTCCATCCGACTGCTCACCACCTCTGGTCCAGTACACCTACTCAGCATCTATGCTCCAACACTCTGTTCCGCACCTGAAGCTAAAGACCAGTTCTATGAACAACTCCATAACATCATTAGCTGCATCCCCAACACCGAACACCTATTCCTGCTGGGGGACTTTAATGCCAGGGTTGGGGCCGACCATGACTCATGGCCCTCCTGCCTTGGGCGCTATGGCGTTGGAAGGATGAATGAGAACGGGCAGAGACTGCTTGAGTTGTGTACCTATCATAACCTCTGCATCACCAACTCGTTCTTTCACACTAAACCCTGTCACCAGGTTTCATGGAGGCACCCAAGATCACGTCGTTGGCACCAGCTAGACCTCATTGTCACAAGGCGAGCCGCCTTAAACAGTGTTCAAATCACACGCAGCTTCCACAGTGCGGACTGCGACACCGACCACTCCCTGGTGTGCAGCAAGGTTAGACTCAGACCAAAGAAGTTGCATCATTCCAAGCAGAAGGGCCACCCGCGCATCAACACGAGCAGAATTTCTCACCCACAGCTGTTACAAAAATTTCTAAATTCACTTGTAACAGCCCTTCAAAACACTCCCACAGGGGATGCTGAGACCAAGTGGGCCCACATCAGAGACGCCATCTATGAGTCAGCTTTGACCACCTACGGCAAAAGTGCGAAGAGAAATGCAGACTGGTTTCAATCTCATAATGAAGAGCTGGATCCTGTCATAGCCGCTAAGCGCATTGCACTTTTGAACTACAAGAAAGCCCCCAGCGATTTAACATCCGCAGCACTTAAAGCAGCCAGAAGTACTGCACAAAGAACAGCTAGGCGTTGCGCAAACGACTACTGGCAACACCTATGCAGTCATATTCAGCTGGCCTCAGACACCGGAAACATCAGAGGAATGTATGATGGCATGAAGAGAGCTCTTGGGCCAACCATCAAGAAGATCACCCCCCTCAAATCTAAATCGGGGGACATAATCACTGACCAACGCAAACAGATGGACCGCTGGGTTGAGCACTACCTAGAACTGTACTCCAGGGAGAATGCTGTCACTGAGACTGCCCTCAATGCAGCCCAGCCTCTACCAGTCATGGATGAGCTGGACATACAGCCAACCAAATCGGAACTCAGTGATGCCATTGATTCCCTAGCCAGCGGAAAAGCCCCTGGGAAGGACAGCATTACCCCTGAAATAATCAAGAGTGCCAAGCCTGCTATACTCTCAGCACTACATGAACTGCTATGCCTGTGCTGGGACGAGGGAGCAGTACCCCAGGACATGCGCGATGCCAACATCATCACCCTCTATAAAAACAAAGGTGACCGCGGTGACTGCAACAACTACCGTGGAATCTCCCTGCTCAGCATAGTGGGGAAAGTCTTTGCTCGAGTCGCTCTGAACAGGCTCCAGAAGCTGGCCGAGCGCGTCTACCCTGAGGCACAGTGTGGCTTTCGTGCAGAGAGATCGACTATTGACATGCTGTTCTCCCTTCGTCAGATACAGGAGAAATGCCGTGAACAACAGATGCCCCTCTACATTGCTTTCATTGATCTCACCAAAGCCTTTGACCTCGTCAGCAGACGTGGTCTCTTCAGACTACTAGAAAAGATCGGATGTCCACCAAAGCTACTAAGTATCATCACCTCATTCCATGACAATATGAAAGGCACAATTCAACATGGTGGCTCCTCATCAGAGCCCTTTCCTATCCTGAGTGGTGTGAAACAGGGCTGTGTTCTCGCACCCACACTTTTTGGGATTTTCTTCTCCCTGCTGCTTTCACATGCGTTCAAATCCTCTGAAGAAGGAATTTTCCTCCACACAAGATCAGGGGGCAGGTTGTTCAACCTTGCCCGTCTAAGAGCGAAGTCCAAAGTACGGAAAGTCCTCATCAGAGAACTCCTCTTTGCTGACGATGCTGCTTTAACATCTCACACTGAAGAATGCCTGCAGAGTCTCATCGACAGGTTTGCGTCTGCCTGCAATGAATTTGGCCTAACCATCAGCCTCAAGAAAACGAACATCATGGGGCAGGATGTCAGAAATGCTCCATCCATCAATATTGGCGACCACGCTCTGGAAGTGGTTCAAGAGTTCACCTACCTAGGCTCAACTATCACCAGTAACCTGTCTCTAGATGCAGAAATCAACAAGCGCATGGGTAAGGCTTCCACTGCTATGTTCAGACTGGCCAAGAGAGTGTGGGAAAATGGCGCATTGACACGGAACACAAAAGTCCGAGTGTATCAGGCCTGTGTCCTCAGTACCTTGCTCTACGGCAGCGAGGCCTGGACAACGTATGCCAGCCAAGAGCGACGTCTCAATTCATTCCATCTTCGCTGCCTTCGGAGAATACTTGGCATCAGGTGGCAGGACTATATCTCCAACACAGAAGTCCTTGAAGCGGCCAACATCCCCAGCTTATACACACTACTGAGTCAGCGGCGCTTGAGATGGCTTGGCCATGTGAGCCGCATGGAAGATGGCAGGATCCCCAAAGACACATTGTACAGCGAGCTCGCCACTGGTATCAGACCCACCGGCCGTCCATGTCTCCGTTATAAAGACGTCTGCAAACGCGACATGAAATCGTGTGACATTGATCACAAGTCGTGGGAGTCAGTTGCCAGCATTCGCCAGAGCTGGCGGGCAGCCATAAAGACAGGGCTAAATTGTGGCGAGTCGAAGAGACTTAGTAGTTGGCAGGAAAAAAGACAGAGGCGCAAGGGGAGAGCCAACTGTGCAACAGCCCCAACAAACAAATTTCTCTGCAGCACCTGTGGAAGAGCCTGTCACTCCAGAATTGGCCTTTATAGCCACTCCAGGCGCTGCTTCACAAACCACTGACCACCTCCAGGCGCGTATCCATTGTCTCTCGAGATAAGGAGGCCCAAAAGAAAAGAAAGAGAAAGATGTTGGGAAGGGTTTCAGTGTGTGGGGAATGGTTTCAGTGTGTGGGGAATGGTTTCAGCGTGTGGGGAAGGGGTTTCTGTGTGTGGGGAAGGGTTTCAGTGTGTGGGGTGCGGTTTCAGTGTGTGGGGAAAGGGTTTCAGTATGTGGGGAAGGGTTTCAGTGTGTGGGGACGGGGTATCTGTGTGTGGGGAAGAATGTCAGTGTGTGGGGAGGGGTTTCAGTGTGTGAGGAAGGTTTTCAGTGTGTGGGGAAGGAGTGTCAGTGTGTGGGGAAGGGTTACAGTGTGTTGGTATGGGTTTCAGTGTGAGGGGAAGGGTTTCAGTGTGTGGGGAAGGAGTTTCAGTGTATGGGGAGGGGTTTCAGTGTGTGAGGAAGGGTTTCAGTGTGTGGGGAATGGATTCACTGTGTGGGGAAGGGATTCAGTGTGTGGGGAAGGGGTTTCAGTATGTGGGGAAGGGTTTCAGTGTGTGGGGACGGGGTATCTGCGTGTGGGGAAGGATTTCAGTGTGTGGGGAAGGGGTTTCAGTATGTGGGGAAGGGTTTCAGTGTGTGGGGACGGGGTATCTGTGTGTGGGGAAGGATTTCAGTGTGTGGGGAGGGGTTTCAGTGTGTGAGGAACGGTTTCAGTGTGTGGGGAAGGAGTGTCAGTGTGTGGGGAAGGGGTACAGTGTGTTGGTATGGGTTTCAGTGTGAGGGGAAGGGTTTCAGTGTGTGGGGAAGGAGTTTCAGTGTGTGGGGAAGGTGTTTCACTGTGTGAGGACGGGGTTTCAGTGTGTGGGGAAGCTGTTTCAGTGTGTAGGGTAGGGGTTTCAGCGTGTGGGGAAGGGTTTCAGTGTGTGGGGAAGGGGTTTCAGTGTGTGGGGAAGAGGTGTCATTGTGTGGGGATGGGTTTTCAGTGTGTGGGGAAGATGTTTCAGTGTGTGGGGACGGGGTTTCTGAGTGTGGGGAAGGGGTTTCCGTGTGTGGGGAAAGGGTTTCAGTGTGTGGGGAAGGGGTTTCACTGTGTGGGGAAGGGGTTTGAGAGTGTGGGGAAGGGGTTTAAGTGTGTGGGGAATGGTTTCAGTGTTTGGGCCAAGGGTTTGAGTGTGTGGGGAACGTGTTTCAAAGTGTGGGGAAGGGGATTCACTGTGTGGGGAAGGGGTTTCAGTGTTTGGGGAAGGGGTTTCGGTGTGTGGGGACGTTGTTTCAGTGTGTGTGGAAGGGGTTTCAGTGTGTGGGGAAGAGGTTTCAGTGCGTGGGGAATGGTTTCAGTGTGTGGGGAAGGGGTTTCAGTGTGTGGGGAAGGGGTTTCACTGTGTGGGGAAAGGGTTTCCGTGTGTGGGGAAGGGGTTTCACTGTGTGGGGAAGGGGTTTCAGTGTGTGGGGAAGGGGTTTCACTGTGTGGGGAAGGGGTTTCAGTGTGTGGGGAAGGGGTTTCAATGTGTGGGGAAGGGGTTTCAGTGTGTGGGGAATGGTTTCAGTGTGTGGGGAAGGGGTTTCAGTGTGTGGGGAAGGGGTTTCAGTGTGTGGGGAATGGGTTTCAGTGTGTGTGGAAGGGGTTTCAGTGTGTGGGGAATGGTTTCAGTGTGTGGGGAAGGGGTTTCAGTGTGTGTCGAAGGGGTTTCAGTGTGTGGGGAATGTGGTTCAGTGTGTGGGGAAGGGGTTTCAGTGTGTGGGGAATGGTTTCAGTGTGTGGGGAAGGGGTTTCTCTGTGTGGGGAAGGGGCTTAAGTGTGTGGGGAAGTGTTTCAGTGTGTGGGGAAGGGGATTCAGTGTGTGGGGACGGGGTTTCAGTGTGTGGGGAAGGGTTTCACTGTGTGGGGAAGGTGTTTCAGTGTGTGGGGAAGGGGATTCAGTGTGTGGGGAAGGGTTTCAGTGTGTGGGGAAGGGTTTCAGTGTGTGGGGAAGGGGTGTCAGTGTGTGGGGAAGGGTTTCAGTGTGTGGGGAAGGGGTTTGACTGTGTGGGGAAGGGGTTTCAGTGTGTGGGGAATGGTTTCAGTGTGTGGGCCAAGGGTTTGAGTGTGTGGGGAACGTGTTTCAGTGTGTGGGGAAGGGGATTCACTGTGTGGGGAAGGGGTTTCAGTGTTTGGGGAAGGGGTTTCGGTGTGTGGGGACGTCGTTTCAGTGTGTGGGGAAGGGGTTTCAGTGTGTGGGGAAGGGGTTTCACTGTGTGGGGAAGGGGTTTCAGTGTGTGGGGAAGGGGTTTCAGTGTGTGGGGAAGGGGTTTCAGTGTGTGGGGAAGGGGTTTCAGTGTGTGGGGAAGAGGTTCCAGTGCGTGGGGAATGTTTTCAGTGTGTGGGGAAGGGGTTTCAGTGTGTGGGGAAGGGGTTTCACTGTGTGGGGAAAGGGTTTCAGTGTGTGGGGAAGGGGTTTCACTGTTTGGGGAAGGGGTTTCAGTGTGTGGAGAAGGGGTTTCACTGTGTGTGGTAGGGGTATCAGTGTGTGAGGAATGGTTTCAGTGTGTTGGGAAGGTATTCAGTGTGTGGGGAAGGTGTCTCACTGTGAGGGGAAGTGTTTTCAGTGTGTGGGGAATGGATTCACTGTGTGGGGAATGGTTTCAGTGTGTGGGGAATGGGTTTCACTGTGTGTGGAAGGTGTTTCAGTGTGGGGTGAAGGGGATTCAGTGTGTGGGGAAGGGTTTCAGTGTGTGGGGAAGGGATTCAGTGTGTGGGGAAGGGGTTTCAGTATGTTGGGAAGGGTTTCAGTGTGTGGGGAATGGTTTCAGTGTGTGGGGAATGGTTGCAGCGTGTGGGGAAGGGGTTTCTGTGTGTGGGGAAGGGTTTCAGTGTGTGGGGAGCGGTTTCAGTGTGTGGGGAAGTGTTTCAGTGTGTGGGGAAGGAGTGTCAGTGAGTGGGGAAGGGTTTCAGTGTGTTGGTATGGGTTTCGGTGTGAGGGGAATGGTTTCAGTGTGTGAGGAAGGAGTTTCAGTGTGTGGGGAAGGTGTTTCACTGTGTGGGGAAGGGGTTTCAGTGTGTAGGGTAGGTATTCAGTGTGTGGGGAAGGGGTTTCAGTATGTGGGGAAGGGTTTCAGTGTGTGGGGACCGGGTATCTGTGTGTGGGGAAGGATGTTAGTGTGTGGGGAGGGGTTTCAGTGTGTGAGGAAGGGTTTCAGTGTGTGGGGAAGGAGTGTCAGTGTGTGGGGAAGGGTTACAGTGTGTTGGTATGGGTTTCAGTGTGAGGGGAAGGGTTTCAGTGTGTGGGGAAGGAGTTTCAGTGTGTGGGGAGGGGTTTCAGTGTGTGAGGAAGGGTTTCAGTGTGTGGGGAATGGATTCACTGTGTGGGGAATGGTTTCAGTGTGGGGTGAAGGGGATTCAGTGTGTGTGGAAGGGTTTCAGTGTGTGGGGAAGGGATTCAGTGTGTGGGGAAGGGGTTTCAGTATGTGGGGAAGGGTTTCAGTGTGTGGGGACGGGGTATCTGTGTGTGGGGAAGGATTTCAGTGTGTGGGGAGGGGTTTCAGTGTGTGAGGAAGGGTTTCAGTGTGTGGGGAAGGAGTGTCAGTGTGTGGGGAAGGGGTACAGTGTGTTGGTATGGGTTTCAGTGTGAGGGGAAGGGTTTCAGTGTGTGGGGAAGGAGTTTCAGTGTGTGGGGAAGGTGTTTCACTGTGTGGGGACGGGGTTTCAGTGTGTGGGGAAGGGGTTTCAGTGTGTGGGGAATGGTTTCAGTGTGTGGGCCAAGGGTTTGAGTGTGTGGGGAACGTGTTTCAGTGTGTGGGGAAGGGGATTCACTGTGTGGGGAAGGGGTTTCAGTGTTTGGGGAAGGGGTTTCGGTGTGTGGGGACGTTGTTTCAGTGTGTGGGGAAGGGGTTTCAGTGTGTGGGGAAGAGATTTCTGTGTGTGGGGAATGGTTTCAGTGTGTGGGGAAGGGGTTTCAGTGTGTGGGGAAGGGGTTTCACTGTGTGGGGAAAGGGTTTCAGTGTGTGGGGAAGGGGTTTCACTGTGTGGAGAAGGTGATTCAGTGTGTGGGGAAGGGGTTTCTCTGTGTGGGGAAGGGGTTTCAGTGTGTGGGGTAGTGGTTTCACTGTGTGGGGTATGGTTTCAGTGTGTGGGGAAGGGGTTTCAGTGTGTGGGGAATGGGTTTCAGTGTGTGTGGAAGGGGTTTCAGTGTGTGGGGAATGTTTTCAGTGTGTGGGGAAGGGGTTTCAGTGTGTGTCGAAGGGGTTTCAGTGTGTGGGCAATGTGGTTCAGTGTGTGGGGAAGGGGTTTCAGTGTGTGGGGAATGGTTTCAGTGTGTGGGGAAGGGGTTTCACTGTGTGGGGAAGGGGTTTCAGTGTGTGTGGAATGGTTTCAGTGTGTGGGGAAGGGGTTTCAGTGTGTGGGGAAGGGTTTCAGTGTGTGGGGAAGGGATTCAGTGTGTGGGGAAGGGGTTTCAGTATGTGCGGAAGGGTTTCAGTGTGTGGGGACGGGGTATCTGTGTGTGGGGAAGGATTTCAGTGTGTGGGGAGGGGTTTCAGTGTGTGAGGAAGGGTTTCAGTGTGTGGGGAAGGAGTGTCAGTGTGTGGGGAAGGGGTACAGTGTGTTGGTATGGGTTTCAGTGTGAGGGGAAGGGTTTCAGTGTGTGGGGAAGGAGTTTCAGTGTGTGGGGAAGGTGTTTCACTGTGTGGGGACGGGGTTTCAGTGTGTGGGGAAGGGGTTTCAGTGTGTGGGGAATGGTTTCAGTGTGTGGGCCAAGGGTTTGAGTGTGTGGGGAACGTGTTTCAGTGTGTGGGGAAGGGGATTCACTGTGTGGGGAAGGGGTTTCAGTGTTTGGGGAAGGGGTTTCGGTGTGTGGGGACGTTGTTTCAGTGTGTGGGGAAGGGGTTTCAGTGTGTGGGGAAGAGATTTCAGTGTGTGGGGAATGGTTTCAGTGTGTGGGGAAGGGGTTTCAGTGTGTGGGGAAGGGGTTTCACTGTGTGGGGAAAGGGTTTCAGTGTGTGGGGAAGGGGTTTCACTGTGTGGGGAAGGGGATTCAGTGTGTGGGGAAGGGGTTTCTCTGTGTGGGGAACGTGTTTCAGTGTGTGGGGTAGTGGTTTCACTGTGTGGGGAAGGGGTTTCAGTGTGTGGGGAATGGTTTCAGTGTGTGGGGAAGGGGTTTCAGTGTGTGGGGAATGGGTTTCAGTGTGTGTGGAAGGGGTTTCAGTGTGTGGGGAATGTTTTCAGTGTGTGGGGAAGGGGTTTCAGTGTGTGTCGAAGGGGTTTCAGTGTGTGGGCAATGTGGTTCAGTGTGTGGGGAAGGGGTTTCAGTGTGTGGGGAATGGTTTCAGTGTGTGGGGAAGGGGTTTCACTGTGTGGGGAAGGGGTTTCAGTGTGTGGGGAATGGTTTCAGTGTGTGGGGAAGGGGTTTCAGTGTGTGGGGAAGGGTTTCAGTGTATGGGGAAGGGGATTCAGTGTGTGGGGACGGGGTTTCAGTGTGTGGGGTAGGGTTTCACTGTGTGGGGAAGGTGTTTCAGTGTGTGGGGAAGGGGATTCAGTGTGTGGGGAAGGGTTTCAGTGTGTGGGGAAGGGTTTCAGTGTGTGGGGAAGGGGTTTCAGTGTGTGGGGAAGGGTTTCAGTGTGTGGGGAATGGTTTCAGTGTGTGGGGAATGGTTTCAGCGTGTGGGGAAGGGGTTTCAGTGTGTGGGGAAGGGTTTCAGTGTGTGGGGAAGGGTTTCAGTGTGTGGGTAAGGGGTTTCAGTTTGTGGGGAAGGGTTTCAGTGTGTGGGTATGGGTTTCAGTGTGTGGGGAAGGGTTTCAGTGTGTGGGGTAGGAGTTTCAGTGTGTGGGAAGGTGTTTCACTGTTTGTGGACCGGGTTCAGTGTGTGGGGAAGTGGTTTCAGTGTGTAGGGTAGGGATTTCAGTGTGTGGGGATGTGTTTCAGTGTGTGGGGAAGGGGTTTCAGTGTGTGGGGAAGGGATTTCCGTGTGTGGGGGCTAGGGGTTTCAGTGTGTGGGGAACTGATTCAGTGTGTGGGGAAAGGTTTTCAGTGTGTGGGGAAGGTGATTCAGTGTGTGGGGAAGGGGATTCTCTGGGTGGGGAAGGGGTTTCAGTGTGTGGGGAAGGGGCTTCAGTGTGTGGGGAAGGGGTTTCAGTGTGTGGGGAATGGTTTCAATGTGTGGGGAATTGTTTCAGTGTGTGGGGAAGGGGTTTCAGTGTGTGGGGAAGGGGTTTCAGTGTGTGTGGAAGGGGTTTCAGTGTGTGGGGAATGGTTCAGTGTGTGGGGAAGGGGTTTCAGTGTGTGGGGAATGGTTTCACTGTGTGGGGAAGTGGTTTCAGTGTGTAGGGAAGGGGTTTCAGTGTGTGGGGAATGGTTTCAGTGTGTGGGGAAGGGGTTTCAGTGTGTGGGGAAGAGCTTTCAGTGTGTGTGGAAGGGGTTTCCGTGTGTGGGAAAGGGTTTCAGTGTGTGGGGAATGGTTTCAGTGTGTGGGGAAGGGGTTTCAGTGTGTGGGGAAGGGTTTCAGTGTGTGGGTATGGGTTTCAGTGTGTGGGGAATAGTTTCAGTGTGTGGGGAAGGAGTTTCCGTGTGTGGGAAGGTGTTTCACTGTGTGGGGACGGGGTTCAGTGTGTGGGGAAGGGGTTTCAGTGTGTAGGGGTAGTGGTTTCAGTGTGTGGGGATGGGTTTCAGTGTGTGGGGAAGGGGTTTCAGTGTGTGGGGAGGGGGTTTCAGTCTGGGGGAAGGGGTTTCCGTGTGTGGGGAAGGGGTTTCAGTGTGTGGGGAATTGATTCAGTGTGTGGGGAAAGGTTTTCAGTGTGTGGGGAAGGTGTTTCAGTGTGTGAGGAAGGGGATTCAGTGTGTGGGGAATGGTTTCAGTGTGTGGGGAAGGGGTTTCAGTGTCTGGGGAAGGGGTTTCAGTGTGTGTGGAAGGGGATTCAGTGTGTGGGGAATGGTTTCAATGTGTGGGGAAGGGGTTTCAGTGTATGTGGAAGGGGTTTCATTGTGTGGGGAATTGTGGTTCAGTGTGTGGGGAAGGGGTTTCAGTGTGTGGGGAATGGTTTCAGTGTGTGGGGAAGGGGTTTCACTGTGTGGGGAAGGGGTTTCAGTGTGTGGGGAAGGGGTTTCTCTGTGTGGGGAAGGTGTTTCAGTGTATGGGGAAGGGGTTTCAGTGTGTGGGGAAGGGGTTTCAGTGTGTGGGGAATGGTTTCAGTGTTTGGGGAAGGGGTTTCAGTGTGTGGGGAATGGGTTTCAGTGTGTGTGGAAGGGGTTTCAGTGTGTGGGGAATGGTTTCAGTGTGTGGGGAAGGGGTTTCAGTGTGAGTCGAAGGGGTTTCAGTGTGTGGGAAATGTGGTTCAGTGTGTGGGGAAGGGGTTTCAGTGTGTGGGGAATGGTTTCAGTGTGTGGGGAAGTGGTTTCACTGAGTGGGGAAGGGGTTTCAGTGTGTGGGGAATGGTTTCAGTGTGTGGGGAAGGGGTTTCAGTGTGTGGGGAAGGGTTTCAGTGTGTGAGGACGGGGTTTCAGTGTGTGGGGTAGGAGTTTCAGTGTGTGGGAAGGTGTTTCACTGTGTGGGGACCGGGTTCAGTGTGTGGGGAAGTGGTTTCAGTGTGTAGGGTAGGGGTTTCAGTGTGTGGGGATGTGTTTCAGTGTGTGGGGAAGGGGTTTCTGTGTGTGGGGAAGGGGTTTCCGTGTTTGGGGCAAGGGGTTTCAGTGTGTGGGGAACTGATTCAGTGTGCGGTGAAAGGTTTTCAGTGTGTGGGGAAGGTGATTCACTGTGTGGGGAAGGGGATTCTCTGGGTGGGGAAGGGGTTTCAGTGTGTGGGGAAGGGGTTTCAGTGTGTGGCGAAGGCGTTTCAGTGTGTGGGGAATGTTTTCAGTGTGTGGGGAAGGGGTTTCAGTGTGTGGGGAAGGGGTTTCAGTGTGTGTGGAAGGGGTTTCAGTGTGTGGGGAAGGGGTTCAATGTGTGGGGAAGGGGTTTCAGTGTGTGTGGAAGGGGTTTCAGTGTGTGGGGAATGGTTCAGTGTGTGGGGAAGGGGTTTCAGTGTGTGGGGAATGGTTTCAGTGTGTGGGGAAGCTGTTCCAGTGTGTGGTGAAGGGTTTCAGTGTGTGGGTAAGGGGTTTCAGTGTGTGGGGACGGGGTTTCAGAGTGTGGGGAAGGGCATTCAGTGTGTGGGGAAGGTGTTTCACTGTGTGGGGAAGGGGTTTCAGTGTGTGGGGAATGGTTCCAGTGTGTGGTGAAGGGGTTTCAGTGTGTGGTGAAGGGTTTCAGTGTGTGGGGAAGGGGTTTCAGTGTCTGGGGAAGGGGTTTCAGTGTGTGTGGAAGGGGATTCAGTGTGTGGGGAATGGTTTCAATGTGTGGGGAAGGGGTTTCAGTGTATGTGGAAGGGGTTTCATTGTGTGGGGAATTGTGGTTCAGTGTGTGGGGAAGGGGTTTCAGTGTGTGGGGAATGGTTTCAGTGTGTGGGGAAGGGGTTTCACTGTGTGGGGAAGGGGTTTCAGTGTGTGGGGAAGGGGTTTCTCTGTGTGGGGAAGGTGTTTCAGTGTATGGGGAAGGGGTTTCAGTGTGTGGGGAAGGGGTTCAGTGTGTGGGGAATGGTTTCAGTGTTTGGGGAAGGGGTTTCAGTGTGTGGGGAATGGGTTTCAGTGTGTGTGGAAGGGGTTTCAGTGTGTGGGGAATGGTTTCAGTGTGTGGGGAAGGGGTTTCAGTGTGAGTCGAAGGGGTTTCAGTGTGTGGGAAATGTGGTTCAGTGTGTGGGGAAGGGGTTTCAGTGTGTGGGGAATGGTTTCAGTGTGTGGGGAAGTGGTTTCACTGAGTGGGGAGGGGTTTCAGTGTGTGGGGAATGGTTTCAGTGTGTGGGGAAGGGGTTTCAGTGTGTGGGGAAGGGTTTCAGTGTGTGAGGACGGGGTTTCAGTGTGTGGGGTAGGAGTTTCAGTGTGTGGGAAGGTGTTTCACTGTGTGGGGACCGGGTTCAGTGTGTGGGGAAGTGGTTTCAGTGTGTAGGGTAGGGGTTTCAGTGTGTGGGGATGTGTTTCAGTGTGTGGGGAAGGGGTTTCTGTGTGTGGGGAAGGGGTTTCCGTGTTTGGGGCAAGGGGTTTCAGTGTGTGGGGAACTGATTCAGTGTGCGGTGAAAGGTTTTCAGTGTGTGGGGAAGGTGATTCACTGTGTGGGGAAGGGGATTCTCTGGGTGGGGAAGGGGTTTCAGTGTGTGGGGAAGGGGTTTCAGTGTGTGGCGAAGGCGTTTCAGTGTGTGGGGAATGTTTTCAGTGTGTGGGGAAGGGGTTTCAGTGTGTGGGGAAGGGGTTTCAGTGTGTGTGGAAGGGGTTTCAGTGTGTGGGGAAGGGGTTCAATGTGTGGGGAAGGGGTTTCAGTGTGTGTGGAAGGGGTTTCAGTGTGTGGGGAATGGTTCAGTGTGTGGGAAGGGGTTTCAGTGTGTGGGAATGGTTTCAGTGTGTGGGGAAGCTGTTCCAGTGTGTGGTGAAGGGTTTCAGTGTGTGGGTAAGGGGTTCAGTGTGTGGGGACGGGGTTTCAGTGTGTGGTTCAGGTGGGGAAGGGCATTCAGTGTGTGGGAAGGTGTTTCACTGTGTGGGAAGGGGTTTCAGTGTGTGGGGAATGGTTCCAGTGTGTGGTGAAGGGGTTTCAGTGTGTGGTGAAGGGTTTCAGCGTGTGGGGAAGGGTTTCAGTGTGTGGGGAAGGGGTTTCAGTGTGTGGGGAAGAGGTGTCAATGTGTGGGGATGGGTTTTCAGTGTGTGGGGAAGGGTTTCAGTGTGTGGGGAAGGGTTTCAGTGTGTGGGGAAGGGGTTTCAGTGTGTGGGGAAGGGTTTCAGTGTGTGGGGAATGGTTTCAGTGTGTGGGGAATGGTTTCAGCGTGTGGGGAAGGGGTTTCAGTGTGTGGGGAAGGGTTTCAGTGTGTGGGGAAGGGTTTCAGTGTGTGGGTAAGGGGTTTCAGTGTGTGGGGAAGGGTTTCAGTGTGTGGGTATGGGTTTCAGTGTGTGGGGAAGGGTTTCAGTGTGTGGGGCAGAGGTTTCAGTGTGTGGGAAGGTGTTTCACTGTGTGTGGACCGGGTTCAGTGTGTGGGGAAGTGGTTTCAGTGTGTAGGGTAGGGATTTCAGTGTGTGGGGATGTGTTTCAGTGTGTGGGGAAGGGGTTTCAGTGTGTGGGGAAGGGGTTTCCGTGTGTGGGGGCAAGGGGTTTCAGTGTGTGGGGAAGGTGATTCAGTGTGTGGGGAAGGGGATTCTCTGGGTGGGGAAGGGGTTTCAGTGTGTGGGGAAGGGGTTTCAGTGTGTGGGGAAGGGGTTTCAGTGTGTGTGGAAGGGGTTTCAGTGTGTGGGGAATGGTTTCAATGTGTGGGGAATGGTTTCAGTGTGTGGGGAAGGGGTTTCAGTGTGTGGGGAAGGGGTTTCAGTGTGTGTGGGAGGGGTTTCAGTGTGTGGGGAATGGTTTCAATGTGGGGAAGGGGTTTCAGTGTGTGTGGAAGGGGTTTCAGTGTGTGGGGAATGGTTCAGTGTGTGGGGAAGGGGTTTCAGTGTGTGGGGAATGGTTTCACTGTGTGGGGAAGTGGTTTCAGTGTGTAGGGAAGGGGTTTCAGTGTGTGGGGAATGGTTTCAGTGTGTGGGGAAGGGGTTTCAGTGTGTGGGGAAGGGGTTTCAGTGTGTGTGGAAGGGTTTCCGTGTGTGGGAAAAGGTTTCAGTGTGTGGGGAATGGTTTCAGTGTGTGGGGAAGGGGTTTCAGTGTGTGGGGAAAGGGTTCAGTGTGTGGGGAAGGGGTTTCACTGTGAGGGTTCAGTGTGTGGGAAGGGGTTTCACTGTGTGGGGTAGGGGTATCAGTGTGTGGGAATGTTCAGTGTGGGAAGGTGATTCAGTGTGTGGGGAAGGTGTCTCACTGTGAGGGGAAGTGTTTTCAGTTTGTGGGAATGGATTCACTGTGTGGGGAATGGTTTCAGTGTGTGGGAAGGGGTTTCACTGTGTGTGGAAGGTGTTTCAGTGTGGGGTGAAGGGGATTCAGTGTGTGGGGAAGGGTTTCAGTGTGTGGGGAAGGGATTCAGTGTGTGGGGAAGGGTTTCAGTATGTTGGGAAGGGTTTCAGTGTGTGGGGAATGGTTTCAGTGTGTGGGGAAGGGGTTTCAGTGTGTGGGGAAGGGTTTCAGTGTGAGGGTTAGTGTGGGAGCGGTTTCAGTGTGTGGGGAAGGGTTTCAGTGTGTGGGGAAGGAGTGTCAGTGTGTGGGGAAGGGTTACAGTGTGTTGGTATGGGTTTCAGTGTGAGGGGAAGGGTTTCAGTGTGTGGGAGGAGTTTCAGTGTGTGGGAGGGGTTTCAGTGTGAAGGGTTTCAGTGAGTGGGAAGGATTCACTGTGTGGGGAATGGTTTCAGTGTGGGGTGAAGGGGATTCAGTGTGTGGGGAAGGGTTTCAGTGTGGGGGAAGGGATTCAGTGTGTGGGGAAGGGGTTTCAGTATGTGGGGAAGGGGTTTCAGTGTGTGGGGACGGGGTATCTGTGTGTGGGGAAGGATTTCAGTGTGGGGAGGGGTTTCAGTGTGTGAGGAAGGGTTTCAGTGTGTGGGGAAGGAGTGTCAGTGTGTGGGGAAGGGGTGCAGTGTGTTGGTATGGGTTTCAGTGTGTGGGAAGGGTTTCAGTGTGTGGGAAGGGGATTCAGTGTGGGGACGGGGTTTCAGTGTGTGGGGTAGGGTTTCACTGTGTGGGGAATGAGTTTCAGTGTGGATAGGGTTGGGGAAGGGTTTCAGTGTGTGGGGAAGGGTTTCAGTGTGTGGGGAAGGGGTTTCAGTGTGTGGGGAAAGGGTTTCAGTGTGTGGGGAATGGTTTCAGTGTGTGGGGAATGGTTTCAGGTGTGGGGAAGGGGTTTCAGTGTGGGGAAGGGTTTCAGTGTGTGGGGAAGGGGTTTCAGTGTGTGGGGAAGGGGTTTCAGTGTGTGGGGAAGGGGTTTCAGTGTGTGGGGAAGGGTTTCAGTGTGTGGGGAAGGGGTTTCAGTGTGTGGGGAAGGGTTTCAGTGTGTGGGGAAGGGTTTCAGTGTGTGGGGAACGGTTTCAGTGTGTGGGGAAGGGTTTCAGTGTGTGGGGAAGGGGTTTCAGTGTGTGGGGAAGGGGTTTCAGTGTGTGGGGAAGGGGTTTCAGTGTGTGGGGAAGGGGTTTCAGTGTGTGGGGAAGAGGTTCAGTGTCTGGGAATGGTTTCAGTGTGTGGGGAAGGGTTTCAGTGTGTGGGGAAGGGGTTTCACTGTGTGGGGAAGGGGTTTCAGTGTGTGGGGAAGGGGTTTCACTGTGTGGGGAAGGGGTTTCAGTGTGTGGGGAAGGGATTTCACTGTGTGGGGTAGGGGTATCAGTGTGGGGTGGGGAATGGTTTCAGTGTGTTGGGAAGGTATTCAGTGTGTGGGGAAGATGTCTCACTTTGAGGGGGGAAGTGTTTTCAGTTTGTGGGGAATGGATTCACTGTGTGGGGAATGGTTTCAGTGTGTGGGGAAGGGGTTTCAGTGTGTGGGGAAGGGGTTTCAGTGTGTGTGGAAGGGGTTTCCGTGTGTGGGAAAAGGTTTCAGTGTGTGGGGAATGGTTTCAGTGTGTGGGGAAGGGGTTTCAGTGTGTGGGGAAAGGGTTTCAGTGTGTGGGGAAGGGGTTTCACTGTGTGGGGAAGGGGTTTCAGTTTGTGGGGAAGGGGTTTCACTGTGTGGGGTAGGGGTATCACTGTGTGGGGAATGGTTTCAGTGTGTTGGGAAGGTATTCAGTGTGTGGGGAAGTGTCTCACTGTGAGTGTAGTGGGAATGGATTCACTGTGTGGGGAATGGTTTCAGTGTGTGGGGAAGGGGTTTCACGTGTTGTGGGGAAGGGGTTTCAGTGTGTGGGAAGGGTTTCAGTGTGTGGGAAGGGATTCAGTGTGTGGGGAAGGGGTTTCAGTATGTGGGGAAGGGTTTCAGTGTGTGGGGAAGGGTTTCAGTGTGTGGGGAATGGTTTCAGCGTGTGGGGAAGGGGTTTCTGTGTGTGGGAAGGGTTTCAGTGTGTGGGGAGCGGTTTCAGTGTGTGGGGAAGGGTTTCAGTGTGTGGGGAAGGAGTGTCAGTGTGTGGGGAAGGGTTACAGTGTGTTGGTATGGGTTTCAGTGTGAGGGGAAGGGTTTCAGTGTGTGGGGAAGGAGTTTCAGTGTGTGGGGAGGGGTTTCAGTGTGTGAGGAAGGATTTCAGTGTGTGGGGAATGGATTCACTGTGTGGGGAATGGTTTCAGTGTGGGTGAAGGGGATTCAGTGTGTGGGGAAGGGTTTCAGTGTGTGGGGAAGGGATTCAGTGTGTGGGGAAGGGGTTTCAGTATGTGGGGAAGGGTTTCAGTGTGTGGGGACGGGGTATCTGTGTGGTCGGTTGGGAAGGATTTCAGTGTGTGGGGAGTGGTTTCAGTGTGTGAGGAAGGGTTTCAGTGTGTGGGGAAGGAGTGTCAGTGTGTGGGGAAGGGGTACAGTGTGTTGGTATGGGTTTCAGTGTGTGGGAAGGGTTTCAGTGTGTGGGGAAGGGGATTCAGTGTGTGGGGACGGGGTTTCAGTGTGTGGGGTAGGGTTTCACTGTGTGGGGAATGAGTTTCAGTGTGTGGGGAAGGGGATTCAGTGTGTGGGGAAGGGTTTCAGTGTGTGGCGATGGGTTTCAGTGTGTGGGGAAGGGGTTTCAGTGTGTGGGGAAGGGTTTCAGTGTGTGGGGAATGGTTTCAGTGTGTGGGGAATGGTTTCAGCGTGTGGGGAAGTGGTTTCAGTGTGTGGGGAAGGGTTTCAGTGTGTGGGGAAGGGTTTCAGTGTGTGGGGAAGGGGTTTCAGTGTGTGGGGAAGGTGTTTCAGTGTGTGGGGAAAGGGATTCAGTGTGTGGGGAAGGGTTTCAGTGTGTGGGGAAGGGGTTTCAGTGTGTGGGGAATGGTTTCAGTGTGTGGGCCAAGGGTTTGAGTGTGTGGGGAACGTGTTTCAGTTTGTGGGGAAGGGGATTCACTGTGTGGGGAAGGGGTTTCAGTGTTTGGGGAAGGGGTTTCGGTGTGTGGGGACGTTGTTTCAGTGTGTGGGGAAGGGGTTTCAGTGTGTGGGGAAGAGGTTTCAGTGCGTGGGGAATGGTTTCAGTGTGTGGGGAAGGGGTTTCAGTGTGTGGGGAAGGGGTTTCACTGTGTGGGGAAAGGGTTTCAGTGTGTGGGGAAGGGGTTTCACTGTGTGGGGAAGGGGTTTCAGTGTGTGGGGAAGGGGATTTCACTGTGTGGGGTAGGGGTATCAGTGTGTGGGGAATGGTTTCAGTGTGTTGGGAAGGTATTCAGTGTGTGGGGAAGGTGTCTCACTTTGAGGGGAAGTGTTTTCAGTTTGTGGGGAATGGATTCACTGTGTGGGGAATGGTTTCAGTGTGTGGGGAAGGGGTTTCACTGTGTGTGGAAGGTGTTTCAGTGTGGGGTGAAGGGGATTCAGTGTGTGGGGAAGGGTTTCAGTGTGTGGGGAGGGGATTCAGTGTGTGGGGAAGGGGTTTCAGTATGTTGGGAAGGGTTTCAGTGTGTGGGGAATGGTTTCAGTGTGTGGGGAATGGTTTCAGCGTGTGGGGAAGGGGTTTATGTGTGTGGGGAAGGGTTTCAGTGTGTGGGGAGCGGTTTCAGTGTGTGGGGAAGGGTTTCAGTGTGTGGGGAAGGAGTGTCAGTGAGTGGGGAAGGGTTTCAGTGTGTTGGTATGGGTTTCAGTGTGAGGGGAAGGGTTTCAGTGTGTGGGGAAGGAGTTTCAGTGTGTGGGGAAGGTGTTTCACTGTGTGGGGAAGGGGTTTCAGTGTGTAGGGTAGGTATTCAGTGTGTGGGGAAAGGGTTTCAGTATGTGGGGAAGGGTTTCAGTGTGTGGGGACGGGGCATCTGTGTGTGGGGAAGGATGTCAGTGTGTGGGGAGGGGTTTCAGTGTGTGAGGAAGGGTTTCAGTGTGTGGGGAAGGAGTGTCAGTGAGTGGGGAAGGGTTTCAGTGTGTTGGTATGGGTTTCAGTGTGAGGGGAAGGGTTTCAGTGTGTGGGGAAGGGGTTTCAGTGTGTGGGGAAGGTGTTTCAGTGTGTGGGGAAAGGGATTCAGTGTGTGGGGAAGGGTTTCAGTGTGTGGGGAAGGGGTTTCAGTGTGTGGGGAATGGTTTCAGTGTGTGGGCCAAGGGTTTGAGTGTGTGGGGAACGTGTTTCAGTTTGTGGGGAAGGGGATTCACTGTGTGGGGAAGGGGTTTCAGTGTTTGGGGAAGGGGTTTCGGTGTGTGGGGACGTTGTTTCAGTGTGTGGGGAAGGGGTTTCAGTGTGTGGGGAAGAGGTTTCAGTGCGTGGGGAATGGTTTCAGTGTGTGGGGAAGGGGTTTCAGTGTGTGGGGAAGGGGTTTCACTGTGTGGGGAAAGGGTTTCAGTGTGTGGGGAAGGGGTTTCACTGTGTGGGGAAGGGGTTTCAGTGTGTGGGGAAGGGGATTTCACTGTGTGGGGTAGGGGTATCAGTGTGTGGGGAATGGTTTCAGTGTGTTGGAAGGTATTCAGTGTGTGGGGAAGGTGTCTCACTTTGAGGGGAAGTGTTTTCAGTTTGTGGGGAATGGATTCACTGTGTGGGGAATGGTTTCAGTGTGTGGGGAAGGGGTTTCACTGTGTGTGGAAGGTGTTTCAGTGTGGGGTGAAGGGGATTCAGTGTGTGGGGAAGGGTTTCAGTGTGTGA